>NC_079189.1:98850539-99183039 GCF_029499605.1 Hyla sarda
CACCCCTCTCTCCTTCCAGCTCTAATACTACTGTATGAGACAGGTGAACGAATTTTCGCTTATGCTAATTTTTTTATATGTTAATTTTCGCATATGCAAATTTTCGCATACGCAAATTTTTCATGTATGCGAAAATAAAACGAGAATATTACGAATATGCGAATATTCGCGAATATATGACGAATATTCGTCCATATATTCGCGAATATTCGCGAATTCGAATATGGCCTATGCTGCTCAACACTAGTAGTAATTGCCTTTATCGAAATGTTGCTGCTATTTGGGATGCTTGCTGCTAATATTATACTACTATTATAAGACCTTTTTGCACACATAGAATTAGTTCATCGTTATGACTCTGCACTTCATTGTATTATATGTGACATTTGGGCTGCTAATATTATGAAATTATTTTGCACATGTTATATTGTATTAATTTATTACTATGGTGCCTTTATGTTAATATCACAATCATGTGCTAGATTGTATAGGCAAATCATAACAGCATAAAATGTAGGTGCATCCCATTTACTACATTTACTAATTAGAGACATTGGCCACTTTTACATTTTTGCGCTCCTATTATTTAGAATAATAATGTGATAGTTATGATGTTACAATTATATGAATTTCTGGTTCCCCCATCATATTTGTGTTAATCATGTCTCACGTGTGAACGCTTTTTAGGGGTAATTTTTGGGTATATCTCTATTATGTTCAATAAACTTTGATACATTTTTCAATATTGAGTGTGTTTTCAATCATTTTGGTGGCTTATACATAAAGACCAATTGGCTTTGCATTTCCTTTGATATTCCCCAATTTTGTGAATGTCACCATGTTTTTTTTGTAGGTCCTTGTGCATAGTTGAACTTATAGCTGCACCTGGACACACTTTTCTACAATCCAGAAGGACAATACAAGTTATATATTTTTCTTTTCTCTTAGGGTACATTCCCAGACGGCGTATTTGCTGCGTATTTGCTGCTGCATATTTTATTTTCTCTGTTGAAGTCAATGGGTAGGAAAATACGCAGCACCAAATACGCAGCAAAATACGCCGTGTGGGAACGTACCCTTACTCAAAATTCTGATCTATGGCCTTTTTGCATGGTAGTTTAGAATCAACATATTTTTCACTTCTGGTTTTGGTGTACAAATACCAATTGAAATACCAACCAAAATATTGCTTAGTAAAAAGGGCTTATGACTAAGTTCATGGGTACCATGCATTATATCGTGAGCAATAATATGCAACAAGATTTAATGTATGTAAAGAGATGTAGAGATGTTTTACAAATCCCAATTTCCATGCCGCAAAAAAATAAAATAAAAAATCTGTATTTTGAAAACATTTTTGGGGGAGAGTTATCAAAACCTGTCCAGAGGAAAAGTTGCCCAGTTGCCCATAGCAACCAATCAGATCGCTTCTTTCATCTTTGAAAAGGCCTCTGAAAAATGAAAGAAGCGATCTGATTGGTTGCTATGGGCAACTCAGCAACCTTTACTCTGGACAGGTTTTGATAAATCTCCCCCTTTTATGTCTACTGCGGAGTGTAAAATTGACAGCATGCTCTGTTGGTTTAATGTTTGTTGTAGATTTTTTTCAGTGAATCTTGTTGTTTACAGTGCTACAAAATATTCATCAAAATGTGATGGAACGTATATTTTTCTTTTTAGTTTGAACAGTTTTTTTTTTTTTTACACAATATTCTTAAGGGATATTTATATTTGACCAGTCCTCAAAGGATATTTGAAAGTAGAAAAAGAATAGGAAAGAAAGAAAATGAGAAAACCCGAATCAAGGGTAAGTATAATATAGACAGAATTTATTATAATAACACACCTCACATCTGGACAGGGCCCTTGCAACCAGGGCTGCCATCAGACATTTCAGGGCCCCTCACACAGCTCAAGGCCTGGGCCCTCCCGGATAGGAAAAGTTATAGATCGCAGGGGGTCTGAGCACTGGGGCCCCCCGCTATCTCCTGCACGGGGTCCTGGAAGTTGGCTGGTACCCCGCACGGAGAGCCGTCTGACACGCCCCTCCATGTACCCCATAGAGATACATGGAGGGTGTGTGCCAGCAGGGGCTTCATGCGGGGTACAGACGTCAGCTTCTGGCAAACTGCCGGGGCCCTGTGCAGGAGATCGCAGGGGGCCCAGCGCTTGGACCCCCCTGCGATCTAAAACTTATCCTCTATCCTTGGATAGGGGATGTTATTTTTCACCAGACTACTCCTTTAACAGAGAGACCTACCCAAACTATATGGAAGCAGCAACTATGAACAGAGAGGCCTACTCAAACTATATAGGGGCTCTATATTATTTGGGTAGGCCCCTCTGTTAATAGTTTCCCCCATAGTTATGGTAGGCCCCTCTCAGAGAGGCCTACAACTATATGGGGGGAAACTATTAGCAAAGAGTGGCCTACAACAACTTTATGGGTCGGTGCACAACTTCCACTATATAGTTGTTGTAGGCCCCTTTTTGCTGCTAATTGTTGCCCCCATAAAGTTTATGCCTGAATGCCTCCTCATCATATCTTTTGCCCAGGCAGCAGGCCCCAGATCAGCTGCCTGCCACCTGTGCTATATAGTTCTGCTCCCCTCCACCTCTGGGCCCCCCCTGCCCCAAATGATCATTATATAATATAATGATAATTTGGGGCTGGGGGCCCAGAGGCCGAGGACTAGCTGTCGCACTCGCAGAACTAGGCGTCAGGCAGCTGAGCTGGGGCCTGCTGACTGGGCAAAAGATATGACGAGGAGGCATTCAACCATAAACTACATGAGCACAACAATTAGCAGCAAAAAGGGGCCTACAACAACTATATGGGCCAGTTGTTGTAGGCCCCTTTTTGCTGCTAATTGTTGCCCCCCCATATACTTTATGCCTGATTGCCTCCAGTCCTCATGACATCTTTTGCCCAGGCAGCAGGCCCCAGCCCAGCTGCCTGCCACCTAGTTCTGCGAGTGCGACAGCTCACCTCCAGGACCCCCCAGCCCCAAATGATCATTATATATATTTTTTGTAAACATTTATTTATGGCCCCGGTGCCGCTCTATTGTTTTTCCCACCACTGCTGCCACTACTCACCTTAGCCAGCGCCGCGGAGTGGAACTGCGGCACACCTGACTTTTTTAGTCAGCAGGCAGGCAGGCAGGCAGCAGAGACAGAGAGACTCTCCTCTGCTCAGCCTCCTCTGGCGGCTGTATCAATGCGCATTGGCTGTGTGAGAGTAAGTAGTACCTCCCGCCGGCCACTGCAAATTTAAAGAGACAGGCCAGCCCCAGAGGTATATATATAAAATGTAGATCAGTCACCTTTAAATTGCATGTGCAAATATATATATATATATATATATATATATATATATATATATATATATATAGTACAGACCAAAAGTTTGAACACACCTTCTCATTTTCTTTATTTTCACAACTATGTAAATTGTAGATTCACACTGAAGGCATCAAAACTATGAATTAACACATGTGGAATTATAGACATAACAAATAAGTGTGAAACAACTGAAAATATGTCATATTCTAGGTTCTTCAAAGTAGCCACCTTGTGCTTTGATTACTGCATTGCACACTTTTGGCATTCTCTTGATGAGCTTCAAGAGGTAGTCACCTGAAATGGTCTTCCAACAGTCTTGAAGGATTTCCCAGAGATGCTTAACACTTGTTGGCCCTTTTACCTTCATTGGGTTCAGGTCTTGTGACTGTGGAGGCCAGGTCATCTGGCGCAGCACCCCATCACTCTCCTTCTTGGTCAAATAGCCCTTACACAGCCTGGAGGTGTGTTTGAAGTCATTGTCCTATTGAAAAATAAATGATGGTCCAACTAAACGCAAACCGGATGGAATAGCATGCCGCTGCAAGATGCTGTGGTAGCCATGCTTGTTCAGTATGCCTTCAATTTTGAATAAATCCCCAACAGTGTCACCAGCAAAGCACCCCCACACCATCACACCTCCTCCTCCATGCTTCACGGTGGCAACCAGGCATGTAGAGTCCATCCGTTCACTTTGTCTGCGTCGCACAAGGACACGGTGGTTGAAACCAAAGATCTCAAATTTGGACTCATCAGACCAAAGCACAGATTTCCACTTGTCTAATGTCCATTCCTTGTGTTCTTTAGCCCAAACAAGTCTCTTCTGCATGTTGCCTGTCCTTAGCAGTGGTTTCCTAGCAGATATTCTACCATGCAGGCCTGATTCACACAGTCTCCTCTTAACAGTTGTTCTAGATATGTGTCTGCTGCTAAACTCTGTGTGACATTGACCTGGTCTCTATTCTGAACTGCTGTTAACCTGCGATTTCTGAGGCTGGTGACTCGGATGAACTTATCCTCCACAGCAGAGGTGACTCTTGGTCTTCCTTTCCTGGGGCAGTCCGCATGTGAGCCAGTTTCTTTGTAGCTCTTGATGGTTTTTGTGACTGCACTTTGGGACACTTTCCACCTAGAATATTACATTTTCAGTTGTTTCAATTTTTTGTTGTCTATAATTCCACATGTGTTAATACATAGTTTTGATGCCTTCAGTGTGAATCTACAATTTTCATAGTCATGAAAATAAAGAAAACTCTTTGAATGGGAAGGTGTGTCCAAACTTTTGGTCTGTAATATATATATATATATATATATATATATATATATATATATATACATATATATATATATATATTTATATATATATATATATATATATATATATATATATATATATACACAGTACAGACCAAAAGTTTGGACACACCTCATTCAAAGAGTATTCTTTATTCTCATGACTTCTCTTTGAATGAGAAGGTGTGTCCAAACTTTTGGTCTGTACTGTATATATATATATATATATATATATATATATATATATATAAAATGTAGAATGTCCATATATAAATAGAAGTCCAATAGGGATGTTGAAGTTAAAGTTCAGGGAGCGATTTGTTGCAATATGCTTAGTTCAATATGTACAATAAATCTGAATGATACCTGTAAGCCGGGATATGGTTCCACTTACTGGTCGTGTGGAGCCGGCGTCCTCAGGACTAGCGATCCCAGAGTGAGGGCAGATGTCGGCGCAGGCTGGCAGGGAGGTGAGTCCGGCCAAAGAGAATGATGGATTAATCGCAATCCCTGGCCTCCTCGTGTTTTGGAGAGAATGGACCACGCGCACGATCAGCAGTGGTCCAATAAATCGGGTATTGCAGTGCTGCCAAGGCTAAAAATGAGCTGTAAGGTCATATGAAGGTGACTGTAAAATATAGTGGATTAAAATACAGGGCTATGCGCATTTCAAGGCGACTGTCTCATTCTTCAGTAGCCATAAAAAAATGTATATCAACATATTGTCTCAAGATTCAGATTTATATAAGGCAAAAAACAATGATGTCACATTAAGGGAGGAGATAAAGGTATATATAAAACCTGGAAAAATAATCCACATATAAATTGTCTTAATATAGATATATTATGCATGAATAGAACAAGGAGAAAAAAGGGAGAAAAACAGAAAAAAGAAAAAAGAGAAAAATAAATAAAAATATGGACATATAAATAAAAATCTGTATAAGAAATCTATATAAAATATATACTATTTATATAAACAGTATAGCAGAGAAAGAGATTACTTCATTCTCTAAATAAATAGGAATAAATATAAAAAGGTATGAATATTGCTGAAATAATATTTATAGAAATACTATAAAAATGTAAATATGAATATAATAGGATGAAATGTATATCAACATAATTATGTAAAGCATAGGCATATATGTGCAGATATGCATGAATAAATATATCATATATCATATTTATATGTCCATATTTTCATTTTTCTCTCTTTTTCCCTTTTTCAGTTTTCTCTTTTTTTCTCCCTGTTCTATTCATGCATGATATATCTATATTAACACAATTTATATGTGGATTATCTTTCCAGGTTTTATATCTACCTTTATCTCCTCCCTGAGGGTGCGTTCACACGCTCATTGTTTTTGCGGGTTTTCCGCAGCGTATTTGAAAGGGGCGGGCTCTTCTCAGCTGTCCATAGCAGATTGTCCGTGGTGGAACTTACGCTGCAGAAAATCCACCGCATGCCCCATTGAAGTGAGTAGGGACAGCGGCGGATTTTCCGCAGCGTAAAATCCGCATCGGACAATCTGCTATGGACAGCCGAGAAGAGCTCGCCCCTTTCTAATATGCTGCGGAAAACCCACAAAAACAAAGAGCGTGTGAACGCACCCTTAATGTGACATCATTGTTTTTTTTTGCCTTATATAAACCTGAATCTTGAAACAATAAGTTGATATACATTTTTTATGGCTACTGAGGAATGAGACAGTCATCTTGAAATGTGTATAGCCCTGTATTTTAATCCACTATATATTACAGTCACCTTCATATGACCTTACAGCTCGTGTTTAGCCTTGGCAGCGCTGCAATATCCCATTTATTGCACCACTGCTGATTGCACGCACGATCCATTCTCTCCAAAACACGAGGACACCAGGGATTTCGATAAATCAATCACCCTCTTCGGCCAGATGCACCTCCCTGCCAGCCTGCACCTTGCCGGGAATATTACTCCATTGAGACTGCTTTCCTGCACAAGGGCCGGACAACACTCCGTGCCATCTGTCCTCACTCTGGGATCGCTACTCCTGAGGACGCCGTCTGCACACGGCCAGTAAGTGGAACTGTATCCCGGCTTACAGGTATCATTCAGATTTCATGTACGTATTGATGTTAGGATTCGGCAGGCTGGATGTGGATCCTCTGTGTCAGTGAGGGATTGGCGTGGACCGTGTCAGTGGACCGGTTCTAGGTTGCTACTGGTATTCACCAAAGCCCGCCGCAAAGCGGGATGGTCTTGCTGCGGCGGTAGCAACCAGGTCGTATCCACCGGCAACGGCTCAACCTCGCTGACTGCTGAGAAGGCGTGGGACAGAAGGACTAGACAGAGATATGGTCAGACGTAGCAGAAGGTCAGGGCAGGCGGCGAGGTTCGTAGTCAATGGAGATAGCAAGAGGTCAGGAACACAGTAATGGCAAACACAGTAAACACTTTCTCAAGGCACAATGGCAACAAGATACGGCAAGGAAGGGAGGGGGAAGTGAGGTTATATAGACAGGTGCACACTTGGAAGCTAATCAGACAGATTGGGCCAGGCACCAATCATTGGTGCACTGGCCCTTTAAATCTTAGAGAGCTGGCGCGCACGCGCCCTAAGGAGCCGAGCCGCGCGCACCAGGACGTGACAGCCGGGGACCGGGACAGGTGAGTGACTTGGGATGCGATTCGCGAGCGGGCGCGTACCGCTATGCGAATCGCATCCCCGCCGGCAGTGTCAGTGCAGCGCTCCCGGTCAGCGGGTCTGACCGGGGCACTGCAGAGAGAGGAACGCCGTGAGCGCTCCGGGGAGGAGCAGGGACCCGGAGCGCTCAGCATAACAGTACCCCCCCTTTGGTCTCCCCCTCTTTTTGTCGCTTCACATGGGACGAGGAAATTGGGAGCGATTGTAGAGTTTCCTTCTGGAAGACAGAGAAGTCCTGGGTAAACTCATCAAAGGCAGGCAGTCCAGAAGGAGTGGGAATGGGCAGGGGGGGCAGAGCGTGAAGCTTGGCACAAGGCAGAGTGTTACCAGGACTGGGGCTATGAGGAGGCACCGCATAGTCCTGATAGGCCTTGGGGAGACCAGGTATAGGAGGAGACACTGAGGTTTGACTGATGGGACTGGGAGCAGACATGAGGCATTTTTTGTGGCAAGAAGCACCCCAGCTCTTGATCTCCCCGGTGGTCCAGTCAAGGGTAGGAGAGTGGCGTTGGAGCCATGGCAGACCGAGGAGGACTTCAGAGGTCCAGTTGGGCAAAACAAAAAACTAAATTTTTTCGTGATGCAGTCCAATGCTCATGAGCAGGGGTTCTGTGCGGTAATGCACAGTGCAGTGCAGAGGAAATGTAGAGCGGCTTGACGAGACGGGTCACAGGGATGTTGAACTTATTAACAAAAGAGGCCAAAATAAAATTTCTCGCAGAACCAGAGTCCAAGAAGGCCACAGCTGAGAAGGAGGAGTTGGCAGAAGGAGAAATCCGTGCGGGCACAGTGAGACGTGGAGAAGCAGACTTCAGACCAAGAGACGCCACTCCCACGTGAGCTGGGTGCGTGCGTGCATTTCCCAGACGTGGAGGACGAATAGGGCAATCCACCAAGAAATGTTCGGTACTAGCGCAGTACAGACATACATTTTTATCTCTGCGGCGAGTCCTCTCTTCATGGGTCAGGCGAGACCGATCCACTTGCATAGCCTCCTTGGCGGGAGGCACAGGGGTAGATTGCAAAGGATACTGTGAGAGAGGTGCCCAGAGATCAAGGTCTTTCTCCTGGTGGAGCTCCTGGTGTCTTTCAGAAAAACGCATGTCAATGCGGGTGGCCAAATGGATAAGTTCATGCAGGTTGGCAGGAATTTCTCATGCGGCCAGCACATCTTTGATGTTACTGGATAGGCCTTTTTTAAAGGTCGCACAGAGGGCCTCGTTGTTCCAAGATAATTCAGAAGCGAGGGTACGAAATTGGATGGCGTATTCGCCTACAGAATAATTTCCCTGGACCAGGTTCAGCAAGGCAGTTTCGGCAGAAGAAGCTCGGGCTGGTTCCTCGAAGACACTGCGAACCTCAACGAAGAAGCACTGTACAGTGGCAGTGACAGGATCATCGCGGTCCCAGAGCGGTGTGGCCCATGACAGGGCCTTCCCAGACAGGAGACTAACCACGAAAGCCACCTTTGACTGTTCTGTAGGAAATTGGTCCGACAACATCTCCAAATGTAGGGAACATTGAGACAGGAAACCACGGCAGAGTTTAGAGTCCCCATCATATTTGTCCGGCAGGGACAAGCGGAGGTTAGGAGCGGCCACTCGCTGCGGAGGAGGTGCAGGAGCTGGCGGAGGAGATGGTTGCTGCTGTAGCAGTGGCTGAAGTTGCTGTAGCATGGCGGTCAACTGCGACAGCTGGTGAGCTTGTTGGGCGATCTGTCAGGATTGCTGGGCGACCACCGTGGATAGGTCAGCAAGACTTGGCAGCGGCATCTCAGCGGGATCCATGGCCGGATCTACTGTTAGGATTCGGCAGGCTGGATGTGGATCCTCTGTGTCAGCGAGGGATTGGCGTGGACCGTGTCGGTGGACCGGTTCTAGGTTGCTACTGGTATTCACCAGAGCCCGCAGCAAAGCGGGATGGTCTTGCTGCGGCGCTAGCAACCAGGTCGTATCCACCGGCAACGGCTCAAGCTCGCTGACTATTGAGAAGGAGTGAGACAGAAGGACTAGACAGAGGCAAGGTCAGACGTAGCAGAAGGTCGGGGCAGGCGGCAAGGTTCGTAGTAAATGGAGATAGCAAGAGGTCAGGAACACTGGTAAGGCAAACACTGTAAACGCCTTCACTAGGCACAAGGGCAACAAGATCCGGCCAGGAAGGGAGGGGGAAGTGAGGTAATATAGACAGGTGCACAGGTGGAAGCTAATCAGACTGATTGGGCCAGGCACCAATCATTGGTGCACTGGCCCTTTAAATCTTAGAGAGCTGGCGCGTGCGCGCCCTAAGGAGCGGAGCCGTGCGCGCCAGGACGTGACAGCCGGGGACCGGGACAGGTGAGTGACTTGGGATGCGATTCGCGAGCGGGCGCGTCCCGCTATGCGAATCGCATCCCCGCTGGCAGTGTCAGTGCAGTGCTCCCGGTCAGCGGGTCTGACCGGGGCGCTGCAGATAGAGGAACGCCGCGAGTGCTCCGCGGAGGAGCAGGGACCCGGAGCGTTCGGTGTAACAATTGAACTAAGAATATTGCAACAAATCACTCCATGAAGTTTAACTTCAACATCCCTATTGGACTTCTCTTTATGTACGGACATTCTGTTTTTTCTATATATAGATATATGAACATTTCAAGGCTATATACATATGCACATGCAATTTAACCCCTTAACGACGCAGGACGTATATTTACGTCCTGCGCCGGCTCCCGCGATATGAAGCGGGATCACGCCGCGATCCTGCTTCATATCGCATCGGTCCCAGCGCTCATCAACGGCCGGGACCCGCGGCTAATACCACACATCGCCGATCGCGGCGATGTGCGGCATTAACCCTTTAGAAGCGGCGGTCAAAGCTGACCGCCGCTTCTAAAGTGAAACTGAAAGTGACCCGGCTGCTCAGTCGGGCTGTTCGGGACCGCCGCGGTGAAATCGCGGCGTCCCGAACAGCTGACCGGACACCGGGAGGGCCCTTACCTGCCTCCTCGGTGTCCGATCGACGAATGACTGCTCCGTGCCTGAGATCCAGGCAGGAGCAGTCAAGCGCCGATAATGCTGATCACAGGCGTGGTAATACACGCCAGTGATCAGCATAGGAGATCAGTGTGTGCAGTGTTATAGGTCCCTATGGGACCTATAACACTGCAAAAAAAATGTTTAAAAAAAAGTGTTAATAAAGGTCATTTAACCCCTCCCCTAATAAAAGTTTGAATCACCCCCCTTTTCCCATAAAAAAATAAAACAGTGTAAAAAAAAAAAAAAAAAACATATGTGGTATCGCCGCGTGCGTAAATGTCCGAACTATAAAAATATATCATTAATTAAACCGCACGGTCAATGGCGTACGGGCAAAAAAATTCCAAAGTCCAAAAAAGCGTATTTTGGTCACTTTTTATACCATTAAAAAAATGAATAAAAATTGATCAAAAAGTCCGATAAAAATAAAAATCATACTGATAAAAACTTCAGATCACGGCGCAAAAAATTAGTCCTCATACCGCCCTGTACATGGAAAAATAAAAAAGTTATAGGGGTCAGAAGATGAAATTTTTAAACGTATAAATTTTCCTGCATGTAGTTATGATTTTTTCCAGAAGTGCAACAAAATCAAACCTATATAAGTAGGGTATCATTTTAACCGTATGGACCTACAGAATAATGATAAGGTGTAATTTTTACCGAAATATGCACTGCGTAGAAACGGAAGCCCCCAAAATTTACAAAATTTTGTCGCACAATGATTTTTTTTTCCGTTTCGCCGTGCATTTTTGGGTAAAATGACTAATGTCACTGCAAAGTAGAATTGGCGACGCAAAAAATAAGCCATAATATGGATTTTTAGGTGGAAAATTGAAGGGTTATGATTTTTAAAAGGTAAGGAGGAAAAAACGTAAGTGCGAAAAAGGAAAAACCCTGAGTCCTTAAGGGGTTAAAGGTGGCTGTACTACATTTTATATATTATATTTTATATTTATTGCCCAGATGTGAGGTGTGTTATTATGATACATTATGTCTATATTATACTTACCCTTGATTCAGGTTTTTATAGTATATATACTTATTCATATTTATGGATAGCATTTTTGCTATCTCCTTCTATCATTGTTAGAAGTTCTTCTTTCTATTTTTCTAACTTTTCCTTTTTTTCCTCTCTTTTCTTTTCTCATTTTCTTTCTTTCCTCATCTTTTTCTACTTTCAACTACCCTTTGAGGACTGGTCATATATAATTATTATTATTATATACGCATTCCCCTTATAACTAGGTCTTTTGGAATTTAGACCAAACCAGTTAAACTCGGGATAGCATACCTGAATGAGCTACATATACCCTTTTGTTTCTATAATTATAAATGTAAAACAAACTTTTTAACATGAAATAACGACGTTAGAAAAATGATGCATGACAGTGGGGTCCCTATACTGAGTAAACTACCGAATACAGGAAAGAAGGGCTGCGTTAAATGATATGGCCTTCTTTCTGATTGTTTCTCTCTATCCTTTCTTGTACAGCTAAATCAGTGGTGTTTAAAGACATTTTTTGCATCTGAACATTGTTTGTCCTGCTCTCTCAGTAAAGCAATGCAAAGCCTATCAGGAATGAATAGATACAGCAATTAGCTCATGCTCCTTTTTTTAGTTATCAGTGAGGGTCTCAGCACACAGAATCCCACATAAATTCCACATGTTACTGTGACATGTTATTTTTTTATGATCAGTTCCCTTTAAATGATAAAGCTGTGTGGTACTTTACAATTATAGCTTTGCTTTTCAGTACTCCTTTAAAAAAAACACATAACCTACCTAAGATTTTTCAGTAATCTGCAGTCTCCCCACACTGTGGTTTACCAGCCATGAATCCTCTTAATATTATTATAAGGAGTCATTCCTGTAATCATTTAACTTGAGGCATGCTGCAAGCCATAATTCTATAATGTGAATAATTACTGAATTATGTTTTACTTATGCTATGTCTCAACCGGTTCTTATTATAAGAGATGAAAATAACAGACACTAACTGAAAGCTCATTATCATAAAGGGAGTAATTGAGAACCATTTATGTTTCCATTTTGGTTTATGTCTTAAAAAGCAGTTTTTAAAACCCTAGCGAAATATATTTCATTTTCTACTTGAAATTGATGCAAAATACAACTTGTTTATGTCTTTTAAACATACATTATCAAAGTGTTACTTTAACAGAGATGCTGATTAGGACTGTGAGCAATTATACAACAATCATAGCTGTATACCAGACACTTTCCAGCAAAATTAAGGCTACTTATTTGCTACATCCTAAGAAATATTTTTTTTAGAGATTTTTATTATTATTATGATTACTATTATTATTATACTTTTTGTACAGTTGAGCAAGCTTTCCCAAAGTCCGGCTCACCAGGCTTGCTGAACTTTCGAAAAGTGTTGGTTTGCAGCAAACAAGATCCCCGCAAACCAGCCGTGAAACTGTTAAGTTGTACCGCTGCACAGCATAACTTGACTCTTGCCACAGTTAACCAGCAAATCTGTTTATTGTGACATCTTACTGGGCTGAGCGGTATGTGCCTGTCCAGCAAAGAAGGAGTTAATTAGCACTGCTGAACAGTGCTGTTAACTTCCTGGGGGGTGTATAAATAATACAGCCATCTATATGGCTATATAATGTATATAGTGAAGAGAATGATACTTATCATCTTATCGCTGGTCCAGGCCTCTTCTCAAGCATTGATGTTACGAGAGTCGGAGCCACACATGAAGGGGCCTTGACCAAGGATGAGATGGAAAGTAATATTCTCCTCACTGTATACAATATACAGTCATATAGATGGCTGTATAATATATACACCCTCCAATGAGTAAACTAGTGCTGCTGAGTTAACGCACCTGCTGAGCTGTACTCGTGTTGGTCAGCTGTAAGTACAGACTAGCACTAAGCTATATCTGCCAATGTTTAAAAGTTCAGCGAGCCGTGAACCCCCTAGAGTTCGGATCAAATCAAGGTTCAGGAAGCTAGGCTCACTTTAATCTAATTTTTAAGTAACTGCAAGTTTCATTGACAATGTTTGATATGTAAAGTGAATATTGCTGTAGATGTCTGGAGATGGCCATGATCCACAACACATTTTTAAAGTTTATTTAGATGTTAGGTGACCTAAATGTTTTACACACTATAATAATGCATTAAATGTAAACAATTATGATTGATTGGATCAAGAGAGTTAAACAGTTAGTATGCCAATGTTTGGGCAAATAGAATGTTTAAAAAAGTTTGTTTATACATTTTTTTACTCCAATTTCAGGAAATTTTGAACATTTTCAGATAAATATATGTGTAAAAATCCTTAGGCAAGAAACAGTGGAGATTTTATTGATTTCTTGCAACATTTTAAATACTTGACATGTGGGATTTATATAAAATTAGAATGAACAGAAAACATGCATTGTGCTACAGGCTATTTACCAGTTCATTTCCTATTTTGATTTTTCCCTGGACTTTCATAACTTGCAGAGTTTGTTCATATTTTGCACTGTGTTTTTAAAAACCAAGCCAGCATTATAACCCAAACACAGAAAAAAAGAATAACACAAAGATTTCTATTTCCTTTTTTCAAAGAATGTGTGCGTTTGGCTTAAAGGAGAACTACAGGATTGAAAAATGTTGCCCCTATCCTAAGGATAGGAGATGAGTTTCAGATCGCGGGGGGTCCGACCGCTGGGGCCCCCCGCGATCTCCTGTACGGGGCCCCGGCTCTCTGGTTAGAGAGGGCATGTTGACCACCACATGAAGCAGCGGCCAACATGCCCCCTCCATACACTGCTATGGGAGAGCCGGAAATTGCCGAAGACAGTGCTTTGGCTCTCCCATAGCAGTAAATGGAGGGCGTGTGACAGCCGCCGCCTCGTGCGGTGGTCGACACTCGCTCTTTATGCAGAGAGCCGCGGCCCCCGTACGGGAGATCGTGGGGGGCCCCAGCGGTCGGATCCCCGCGATCTGAAACTTATCCCCTATTCTTAGGATAGGGGATAAAATTTTCAATCCTGTAGTTCTCCTTTAATAATAGGAATTTTAAAATGCTGACTGAAAATCTGACAAATCTGAATTTGTTACGAATTTCAGGAAAACTTAAATTCGTAAGAAAAGTGGATATCACTGCATTCGATCTTGCAAATCGCTTCATTAACCCCTTAAGGAAGCAGGGTTTTTCTGTTATTGCACTTTAGTTTTCCTCCTTACCTTTAACAAAATCATAATTCTTTCAATTTTGCACCTAAAAATCCATATGATGGCTTATTTTTTGTGCCACCTATTCTACTTTGTAATTACATCAGTCATTTTACCCCAAAATCTACGGCAAAATTTCAAAAAAATCATTGTGCGGCAAAATTGAAGATAAAACGCCATTTCGTAAGTTTGGAGGCTTCTGTTTCTACGAAGTGCATTTTTTGGAACAAATAACACCTTATCATTGTTCTGTAGGTCCATACGTTTAAAATGAGACCCTTCTTATATAGGTTTGATTTTGTCGTACTTCTGGAAAAATCATAACTACATGCACGAAAATTAATACTTTTAAAATTGTCATATTCTGACCGCTATAACTTTTTATATTTCTGCGGTAAGAGGGCTAATTTTTTGTGCAGTGATATGAAGTTTTTAGAGGTACCATTTTTGTATTGATCAGACTTTTTGATAGCTTCTTCTAAATTTTTTCATGATTTCAAAAATGACCACAAATACGCAATTTTAGACTTTGAAATTTTTTTACGCGTACGCCATTGACCGTGCAGTTTAATTAATGATAAATTGTTATAATTCGGACATTTCTGCACGTGGCGATACCACATATGTTTATTTTTATTATTATGTACCCTTTCTTTTTTATGGGAAAAGAGTGATGATTCAAGCTTTTATTAGGGAAGGTGTTAAATGACCTTTGTTAACTTTTTGTTTCCACTTTTTTTTGCAATGTTATAGCTTCCGTAGAATTGATCAATGATTCTGCTGCTTGAATGCTCATGCCTGAATCTCAGGCACTGAGCAGTCATTCGTCGATCAGACACACAGTAGGCAGGTAGGGACTATTCTTGTGTGTTCCAGCTGCTCGGGACGCCGCGATCTCGCCGCGGCGGTCCCGAACAGCCGACTGAGCTAGCCGGTATATGTTTACTTTCACTTTAGATACGGTGATCAACTTTGAACGCTGCATCTAAAGAGTTAGTAGCACACGGCACCACAATCAGTGCCATGTGCTATTAATCACAGGTCCCGGCAGTTGTTAGAGGCCAGGCCCGACCTGCCATAATGCTTATAGAGTTATAGAGCAGAAGTAGACTCAGGGCGTACAGGTACGCCCTGAGTCCTTGAGTGGTTAAGCTCCATTAAGTGCGGTCCAGGCTCCAGGGGCTGGGCATCTAAAATGGCATATCCACATGAAAGGACATGGGGCAAGGAATCCTGGAATGGTGGGAACAAGGGGCGGCGGAATGACCCTGAATCAAATGCAGCATGCAGCCTATCAACAGCCAGCCACCCCTGTGATGTCATAGCCTTATATAATCGTCAGCCATCTTGCGCCCAGTCATATCAGCGTTCCATTACAGAGAGAGAGGGACATACAGCAGTGTGTGTTGCACAGAAAAGCATTTTTACAGCAGCGATTCATCTCCCAGTCACATCAGCGTTCTATTGCAGAGAGAGAGGGACATAGAGCAGTGTGTGTTGCACGGAAAAGCTTTTTCACAGCAGCGATTCACCTCAAGGCCAAATCCTTCCTAGAAGTGTACCTTTTTGTTCCTGTTAAAGTCTTGAGGGCCTAGATACTGTGAAAGGCCAGGCAAAAGTACACACCTGCTGCTGTTCTAGGCATATACTGTTTTAACCTCTTAAGGACTCAGGGTGTACCTGTACACCCTGAGCCCGCTGCCGGTGTTAAAAACGGGGTCAAGCCATGACCCCACATCACAGCCGGGACCCTGAGCTAACAGCGTGCGGCACCGATTGTTGTGCCGCGCGCTGTTAACCCTTCAGATGCGGCGATCAAAGTTGACCACAGCATCTGAAAGTGAAACTAAACGTTTCCCAGCAGCTCAGTCGGGCTGATCGGGACATCGCGATAAAATCGTGATGTTCCGATCAGCTGGGACGCAGGCGGAGGTCTCCTTACCTGAACTACAGGCTTGAGCAATCGAGCCCCTATCTCGCTGATCTGTGCAGAGCTATGGCTCTGCAGGGATCAGCATAGGAGATCAGAGTGTGCAGTGCTATAGCTCCCTATGGGAGCTATAGCACTGCAAAAAAAAAGTGAAAAAAAAAGTTAACAAAGGTAATTTAACCCCTTCCCTAATAAAAGTTCAAATCACCCCCCTTTTCCCATAAAAAAAAAACGGTGTAAATAAAAATAAAAATAAACATATGTGGTATCGCCGGGTGCGTAAATGTCTGAACTATAAAACTATATCAATAATTAAACCACACGGTCAATGGCTTACGCGCAAAAAAATTCCAAAGTCCAAAATGGCGTATTTGTGGACACTTTTTATATCATAAAAAAATGAATAAAAAGTGATCAAAAAGTCCAATCAATACAAAAATGGTACCGATTAAAACTTCAGAACACGGCGCAAAAAATGAGCCCTCATACCAGCCCGCACGCAGAAAAATACAAAGTTATAGGGGTCAGAAGATGACAATTTTAAACCTATACATTTTCCTGCATGTAGTTACGATTTTTATCAGAAGTGCGACAAAATAAAACCTATATAAGTAGGGTATCATTTTAACCGTATGGACCTACAAAATAAAGATAAGGTGTCATTTTTACCCAAAAATGCACTGCGTAGAAATGGAAGCCCCCAAAATTTACAAAATTAAATTCTTTCTTCAATTTTGTCGCACAATTATTTTTTTTTTCCGTTAAGCCATGGATTTTTCGGTAAAATGACTAATGTCACTGCAAAGTAGAATTGGTAGCACAAAAACCAGGTGCAAAATTAAAAGCGTTATGATTTTTAGAGCGTGATGAGGAAAAAATGAAAATGCAAAAACAGAAAAACGCTGAGTGCTTAAAGGAGTAGTCCAGTGGTGATTCAGTGGTGAGCAACTTATCCCCTATCCTAAGGATAGGGGATAAGTTGCAGATCGCGGGGGGTCCGACCCCTGGGGCCCCCCGCGATCTCCTGTACGGAGCCCCGACAGCCCGCTGGAAGGGGGCGTGTCGACCTCCGCACGAGGCGGCGGCCGACACGCCCCCTCAATACAACTCTATGGCAGAGCCGAAGCGCTGCCTTCGGCAATCTCCGGCTCTGCCATAGAGATGTATTGAGGGGGCGTGTCGGCCGCCGCCTCGTGCGGGGGTCGACACCCGCTATCTCGGCGGAGAGCCGGGGCCCCGTACAGAGAGATCGCAGGGGGCCCCAGTGGTCGGACCCCCCGCGATCTCAAACTTATCCCCTATCCTTAGGATAGGGGATAAGTTTTTCACCACTGGACTACCCCTTTAAGGGATTAAGCGTAGTGGAGTGTATTGTACTCCCTTCAGATACTCACTAAGTATGTCAGGCAGAGAAGTGTCAGGACATGCACAGAGAAGTGGCAGAGGCCTTAATTCATCAGGCAGAGGTCGCAGCATGACTAGGGGCGAGTGGCAGCAGGAGTCGCAGCGAGAGGCCAGAGCTCCCGGTATCAGCTAGCCGTCGAGTCTTGACTGTCATCGATTGGTTAACACGGTCATCCACTTCTACACAAGTGACATCTGACACCCCCAGTCAACAGTTGGTGGGTTCCTCAGACACAACCCTCAGTTGGCATGGTCTGGGAGCAATCTCTGTCCTCCCATTGCCTCTGTCCTATGCTGTTCCCTTCCGCCATAGAACTATCTTCTGTGGGTTCAGCTCCACTATTTAGTGAGAATGATCTAGAGGACAGTCAGCAGCTACTGCCCAGCCAAGAAGTGGAGGAGATATCCTCCGCTTCCTCCACTAGGTGGGCAAGTAGTGATGAGGAGAGTGGCGTCGGAGGTGGTGTTGCAAGCATTCATACTCCTGAAGCAGACATTGTTAAGGAATCTGAGGATGATATCAGTGACATGCAGACACAACTCAATGATGATGATGATGATGATGATGATGATGATGATGAAACCGATCGCACTTGGGAGCCAGGTGCAGAAGGGGCTTCATGATCATCATCAGGAGAAGAGGGTTGCATGTTTCACGTGAGACAGCAACTGAGCCAGCAAGGTGGTAGCATGGTTGTCAGTAAGCAAGGTGGAAGAAGTGGAAAGTCTGGAGCCAAACGTGCCCAGGATAGACCACCTGCTTCGTGGCAGCCTACCTTCCCGGGACGTAGTGGAACAGGGGTTCCTCAAATTCCTTAAAAAGGGCGGCCCCACACAGGAACCTCTCCCTATTTCCACCTAAAATCCCTGGGAAATGGCAGTGTTTGCAGGTTGAAATAGGGAGAGGTTCCTGTTTGGGGCCGCCCTTTTTAGGGCGAGTTACACTTGCCAAGAAGGGAATTAATAATACGAGAGTAGGGCCTAACAGGGAAGTTTTTACCCCCACCAGTTACAATGGACCATAAGTTGTTCCCTTCCACCTTTTAGAGGTCTTTGCATCACATCAATACTTGGTGTAGGTGGCACATGGCATTTTTTGCACACCTTTCTTTTAGTTTGATTTAAAAAAAATATTGGGTACATATATTTTATCCTAAGAATATTATTAATATTATTATTATTAAGTAAAGTTTTATGTGATGCATGTCCTCAAAACTTACTTGTGCACACTAATACTTTTACAAAAAGAGACCGTTTTCTTCTGCCTACCTGCCTCAGCTACTATTCTTATCCTGCCACCCACCTGATGCCACACGTCTGATGCCAAGTTCTCCTTTTTTCACCCACCTTCCTCACTGGGTGCTGGTATTGCCACCCACTGCCAAACTATGTCACAGGGTCACTTTCAGGACACCTGAAGCTGCTGATGCCACCTCCGGGCTGTCTCATTCTGCAACTATATGGTCTCCTCATGCTTCCGCCACCTCCAGGCTGTTTCATTCAACCACTATATGGTCTCCTCATGCTACAGCAAACTCCAGGCTGTCATTCAGCCACTATATGGTCTCCTCATGCTGCCGCCAACCCCAGGCTGTGCTATTCAGCCACTATATGGTCTCCTCATACTTCCGCCACCTCCAGGTAGTGTGTTGCTTCGACTGCCATGTGGTCTCCTCATGCTGCTGACACATTAAATACAAAATTTTGGTTCATCTATTTGAAATTTTTAATTTAAATGTTAAAAAGTATCTTGTATATTTCAATTGTGAGGCCTTATTGTCTTTTCAGGCTGTTGCCACCTCCAGGCTGGGTCATTCAGCCACTATATGGTCTTCTCATGCTGCCGCCACCTCCGCACCGTGTCATTCAGCCACTATATGGTCTCCTCATGCTGTCAACACCTCCAGGCTTTGTCATTTAGCCACTATATGGTCTCCTTATGCTGCATACACCTCCACGCTATTTCATTCAGCCACTTTATGGTCTCCTCATACTTTTCCCCCTTTTCCCAAATTCCATATTAAAAATATATAAACATAATGAAAATAAACATATATGTTATCGCCACGTGTGTAAATGTCCAAACTATAAAAATATATTGTAAATTAAGCCGCATGCTCAATGGCGTATGCTCAAAAAAATTACAATGTCCAAAATAGCGTATTTTTGGTGACTTTTCATACCGTAAAAAGAGGAATAAAAAGTGACCAAAAAGTCTGTTCAAAACAAAAATGGTACCGATTAAAAATTCAGATCACGGCGCAAAAAATTAGCCCTTATGCCACCCCGTATGCGGAAAAATAAAAACGTTATAGGGGTCAGAAGAGGACAATTTTAAATGTATTAATTTTCGTGCATGTAGTTATGATTTTTTTCCAAAAGTATGACAAAATAAAACCTATATAAGTAGGGTATCATTTTAATCATATGGACCTACAGAAAAAAGATAAAGTATCATATTTACTGAAAAATGTACGGCGTAGAAACGGAAGCCCCCAAAATTTTCAAAATTGTGTTTTTTCTTCAATTTTGTCGCACAGTGATTTTTTTTTTTTTTTTTTTAAAGTAAATTTTATTAAGGTTTTAACACAAGAAATCAAACAAAGCCCAGAGGGCCCAAAACACATAAGTACAAGGTAGAGCATAAAAATGGGCTCCACATATGGAGTTTCAAATAACAGCTATATCATTCTTTGCATTTCTCAGCAGGTTAGGGAACATATATAGAACAGTTTATTGATATGAGTATAATTGCTACTTATACGAGAGAAAGGTTGCTGATGGACAAAACAGTGAGGTTAGTTCCACAAAAGGGAGAAAACCAATGAGCGAGGTACCTGTATTATGCAAAGAGACATAGTAACAATAAGAAGAACAACAGAAAGTTGTCTGCTGGGCAATACTGTGGATATAGGAAGTGTAAGTACAAAGTATAAAGAGAGGAAGAAAGAAAGGAAGGGTAAGGAGGAGGCAGAGAGGGGAAGACAAGGAGGAAGAAATGTATAGTACAGGTTGGTCTCCGCTCCACACACACATCGCAACCGACTCTGGGATCCAGACCTCCGCAGACTCCAGCTGGACCAATGCGAGTAAAAGAACAAGTGATAGGAGGCATGGCGAGTGTGGCTCATGTAGTAGTATCTGGCAGGGGAGGGATGGGTTGGATGGTGGACGTAGAGGAGATATTGAGGGTTTGAGATAATCCCATGGTTTCGAATTCCTTTGAAGAGAGGAAAGACAGCCAAGGGGACCAGGTAGAGCTATATTTTGCTAGCCTGGAGGGGGAGTCTGCCAGGAGTTCCTCCATCCTGTGAATACGTGTCACTTCCATGAGCCATGAGGAGATAGTGGGCGGTTGAGAACACTTCCATAGTCTAGGTATCACCGTCCTAGCCGCAATGAGCAGGTAGGAGATCAATCGGGAGCAGGATTTTAACAAGCCTGGTGGGAATATAGACAATAGCGCTATCTCCGGTGACATAGGTAAGGGGGTCGAGGAGATGTGGGAAGATATGGTGAAAACATTAGACCAGAAGTCCGACAACAACGGGCAGGTCAGCCAGATATGTAACATAGAGCCCTCAGAAGCATGGCAACGCCAGCACGAGTCATCTAGCCCCGGATAAAAGGTGGCTAATAGAGTCGGCACTCTATACCATCTGGTAAGGATTTTATAATTAGTTTCCTGAGCTTTGCAGGATATAGTGGATCTGTGGCAATTGCGCAGAGCTGCTCGCCAGTCGTCGTCAGAGATCTGGTGGCCAAGGTCCAATTCCCAACCCCTCCGGAAGGGTAGTGGAATGGAGGTCACGTTACCTAAAAGAAGAGAGTATAATAGACTAATCGTGCGGGGTGGAGGTCGGTCAAGTATGCATATTCGCTCAAACTCAGTGAGTTGGCGGTGTAAGTTCAAGTCTATCTTAGAGATGTTGTAAAAATGTGTTAGCTGATGGTATTGAAAGAGATGGATAGGTGCTACAGGAGATCCCGTTACAATTTCAGATAACGGTTTGAGTGATGTGGGGGACAGGAGATCTCCAATAACCATATGACTGTCTCTAGTGTGTGAGAGGAAAGGACCTCCGGAGGAGGTCGGGGGGAAGAGCGGATTATCAAAAAGGGGCGTCAGTGGGCCACCGGGAGAGAACAATTGTATGTTTGACATGTATCTCCGCCTTGCCAAGTATATCGATTGTAGCACTGGTGGAAGTTGGGAGGGGGGGATTGCAGGCGGAGAAGTTTGGGGTGTCCAAAGGAAGGCCGCCAGGCGTGTGCCAATAGTATGCTCCTCCAGGAGCACCCATTGTTTAGTCGTATCACGGTTACAGCAATCACAGACCCTGTTAAGAACAGCCGCTAAATAGTAAGACATATAATCTGGTAGGGCAAGGCCGCCCTCTAGTTTTCGTCTGGTTAAGACGTGTTTAGCCAACCTAGGATGTTTGTGCTGCCAAACAAACCCAGACTGAAGTCTGGAGAGTCTCTGCAAAAAGGTACGGGGAGGTGCAGTGGGATGCTGGAGAATAGGTATAAGAGTTTTGGTAGGGCGTTCATTTTCATTATGTTAACCCTCCCTAACCAGGAAAAGTCTTTGGTCACCCATCTATCCAAGTCTGTCTTCAAAGAGTGGAGTATTGGAGGGAAGTTGAGTTTGAAGGTGTCTGCAAGATTTACGGGGACCTGAATGCCTAGATATTTGAGTGCTTGTGTTTGCCATTTGAATGGGTAAGAGTCAAGGAGGGGGCGAAGAGATAGCTTGGGAAGGGAGATGTCCAGAGCCTCGCACTTAGTTAGGTTAAGTTTATAGTTACTGAAAGAGGAGTATTGGCGTATAGTGGACATCAGTGAGGGAAGGGAAAGGAATGGGGAGGAGATATAGAGCAGTAAGTCGTCTGCATAGGCTGAGCACTTGTAATGTGCAGTGGAAGTAGTTAGGCCCTTGATATCCGGGTTGTTGCGGATTGCTACTAGTAAGTGTTCCATGCATAGGGCATACAGTAAGGGGGATAGGGGACAGCCCTGTCTTGTGCCATTGTTAATGATAAACGGTGTAGAAAGGTTACCATTTATGCGGATCCGCGCTCGCGGACTCCCATACATGGCCATTATACGTGCAAGCATTTTGTTCCCTAGCCCAATTTGAGAAAGGGAGGCGAACATGAACCCCCAGTCCACCCGGTCAAAAGCCTTCTCGGCATCTAGTGATAAGAGGATAAGAGGATAGTTATGTTTCTTGGCAAAGTGGATAGCCGAGAAGGTCTTAAGAGTATTATCTCTGGCCTCGCGACCAGGTATGAAGCCAACTTGGTCCGGGTGAACCAGGAGGGGCATGTGCACCGCCAGTCTATTGGCTATCAGCTTAGTAAAGAGTTTGGCATCAGTGTTGATGAGGGAGATTGGGCGGTAACTGGGACAGAGGAGGGGATCCTTATTTTCCTTTGGTATCACGGTGATAAAGGCCTGTAGGAAATCCGGAGGAGGGGGAGAGTCTTGGGAGATATTATTGAAAGCTTCAAGCAAGGGAGTGGACAGTTCAGAGCGGAGAGTTTTATAAAAGGTAGCCGTGTAGCCATCCGGCCCCGGACTCTTCCCCGATGACATAGAGGAGATAACGGAATCTAGCTCATCCGCTGTAAACAGTACCTCCAGATCCTGAACTACTGAGTCAGGTAAGCGGGGCAGGGCTGTGGAGTTTAGATATTGGGATAAGGAGATAGTCTCAGAAGTCTGGGGAGGGGCGCTATCTGGTTTCGGAAGATTATAAAGGTCATGGTAGTATTGCCGAAAAACCTCCAAAATTTCAGGGGTGAGGGAGCAAAGTGAGCCCGTGCGGTTCTTGATAGTCGGGATAAACAGAGCAGATTTACGAGTTTTCAGGGCCTGAGCAAGCAGTTTCCCTGACTTGTTACCCCACTCGTAGTAGCGTCTCCCAGTCAGCTGTGAGTAATATCTATGTTGGGAAGAGAGAAGTTCCAGAAGTTCCCCACGAGTGCGGACTAGTTCCCGGAATGTGCTGTCTAATTGAGACTGTTTGTGTAGGGATTCAAGCGCGGAAAGTCTAGAATGCAGGGTTTGAAACTTGGCTGACCGTTCCCTCTTCAACCGGGCCCCATGCTGCATCAGAACACCTCTAAGTACACATTTTAATGCTTCCCATTTGATCATGGGGGAGGAGGGGTCCGAGATATGGTCTTGTTGGAAAAGAGATATAGCAGACTTAAGATCTTGTAAACATAGAGAGTCACGGAGGAGAGAATCATTCAACCTCCAAGTAGAATGAGGCTTGGAGAAAGCAGGAAGGGTCAGCGAGCAGAACACCGGTGCATGGTCGGAGAGGGTAATTGTACCTATCTGGGCATTGGAAATGGACGGGAGGAGATGGTGTGGACAGAAAATGTAATCTAGTCTACTGTACATCTGACGTGGGTGGGAGTAAAACGTATAGTCTCTGCCCTGCGGGTGTAGAGAACGCCACGTGTCGCTGAGTTGCATAGAGTGAAGTTTCCTTCTCAAGGCCCTGAGCCCGCTATGTGAGAGGAGGGAGGAGCCAGTGGATGTATCTACCCTTGAGAAGGAAAGAAATCTGATTATGGTTAGGAGCGTAAAGCGATGCAATTGTGAGCGGTTGGCCAGCCACAGTACAATTAGCAAATACATAGCGGGCCTGAGAATCTATTTGTGTTGCTGTAACCGTGATCGGCAGCGATCTATGGAAAGCTAAAGAGACACCTTTGGTTCTGGAGTCCTGGTTGACACTATGTATCCAGTGCGAGTAATATTTTAAGGAAATGGAGGGTAGATGACCCGCTTTAAAGTGGGTCTCCTGAAGGGACAAGATCTGTACTCTCTGTTTGTGAAAAGAGTAGAGAATTTTAGCTCGTTTCTCTGGGGTATTAAATCCCTTGACATTAAGGGAGGCTAATTTAATGGTAGTCGCCATGAGTGAAGGAATGTGTTATGGTCCACTTACCAGCGGAGCTACGGAGGAGAAGGAATCCCAGGTCGTGCGATGCGCGAATGGAGAGGCCGACAAACCTGTAAAAGAAAAGCAAGAGGGGAGGAAGTGAGAATAGGTAAAGTAGATGGAAGAAAAGAGAGAGTAGCCGCCACAAGTGAGTGGCTGCAAGGGGACTAGAAGAGTCGACCATAAGGGTCAGTATCAGGATTAGGACCAGCCTAGTCATCAAGCTAGTGGGGGGAAACGTGGTAGGAGTACCAGACATGAATAAAGGATCAGAAGTCTTGTGAGAGGGTAGGTACAGGGCAGGGATGGAAAGCTATGTGAAGCCGAGGCCCAATCATGGGGTATCGGGATCCAGCATTAAAACGTGAGGGCAAAAACAAGTCAGAGGCAGTCGAGAGACTGGCCAATAATAAAAATAAAAATGAGGGAGGCAGATGTAGCTGAGTAGACTAAGTACAATGGGGAGAAGATATCTGAAGCACAGAAGAGAGATAAACAGTAAATGGCAAACAGTAAAACTATGAAAAGGCATACAACCGGTAATTAGCAATGTGGGATGTAATCCCAGATCCAGCAAAGCACTGCGATATCAGGTCAGAAGATGAGACAGGAGATCAAGGAGCAGGATAGCTTCTCCGGGTAGGGAGGACAGATCACATTGAGTCATCTCAGGTCTTGCGGCGGCCAGCAGGAGGACGTGGTACAGATTCCTGGGTGCGTCCGGTATCTCCAGATCGAGGACGCTGAGCAGGTGTCATCACGGGAGTCGGGTGTGGAGGATGAAACAATTGTTCCCAGTCAGGGAGCGGCACCCGGGGTAATTTGAAAGTCTGAAGAAAGGGTTGTAGGTCCTCAGGGCGTCTGAGCGAAGCTGAGGTGGTGCCATGCTTGGCGTGAAGGCAGAAAGGGAAGCTCCATCTATAGACAATTCGGGCATTTTGCAGCAGATGAAGAAGAGGCTTCAGGGCAGTTCTCAATCTGAGTGTGCGTAATGACAGATCTGGGTACAGAAACACTGGAGAGCCATTGTAGGATATGTGTTTGAGATCCCTTGCTTTTCTCATAATTTCATCTTTCACTAGGTAGTGGTGGACTCTGCAGATGATATCACGTGGCTTTTTAGGGTCAGGATGTCTAGCTTTTAATGCACGATGGGCTCTATCCAGTTCTAGCGGGGTGTCCTTGGGTTTCTGGAGAATCTCATTAAAAAGTCTTTGTAAAGTAGCAGGGATGTCTGTAGGCAGGACTGATTCTGGAAGGCCTTTGACCCGTATATTGTTCCTCCGATTCCTGTTGTCCAAATCATCCAAATGCTCCATATCCCGCAGTTGTTGTGATTGTAGGGTAGTCATCGAGTCTCTCAAGGCGTGTACCTGTGAGGTAATTGACGTGCGGAATTCTTCAAGGTTCTGTACACGATCATTTAGCTGTGCGACCTCCGCTTTTACAGGTTTAAGGTCCTGTCTCCAGGCTGCTTTGAGGTCAGAGGATAGCGATTGCAAGTCCAGTTTAGTAGGTAGCAGGGCGAGTAGAGCCTGAAGTTCTGGGAACTTCTGCAATGTAGTTGCCGCAGCTTCGGGTGTAGGTAGATTAGATGTTGGCTGAGGCGGGGTAAGGGAGGGAGCGAAGGCTGCCGTTTGAGAACGCCGTACGGGGCGTTTAGAGTCTGTCAGGGTGTCATCAGAGGAGGAGTGATCAGATCTAAATGAAGCACTAGCCGATTGTTTAAGTGGTGTTCTGAAAAGAGTCTTTTTCGCCGGTGGGCTGGCGCTCCAATATTCCGGTGAGTCGCTGTCCACATTAGAGTTTTCAGGGTCGCCTTCAGAACCCGAGTCCATGGCAACAGACCAATCTGTGACGTCCTGAGGAGGTGGACCTGGGACCGGCTGCGGAGAGGCAAGTGATGGAGGGTTCAGGGGAGCAGGAGAGCACTGTAACTTAGCAGTAGTTTTGGGAGAAATGCGGCATATAGTGTCTCTCTGTCTTTTCTCCAGGGGAGGCATCACAGCAGTCTGTGCACAGGAGGTCTCATCAGACACAGGGTGGAGGCCTATGTGACTTGGACAGGCAGGAGGAGAAGGCAGAGCGTTCCCTCGATCAATATGGAAGAGATGGGATGGTGGGCGCTCTACCAGCATGGTAGTGTTATAGGCGCAGGGCCCTGAAGAGGAGGGAGGGTGAGCACAAGGGTCGGCCATGATTCGGGAGTTAGGTACAGCAGAGATAGAGTTAGATGTAGCAGAGAGGCTCCCAGTCACTGTCATAGGTGAGACAGGTAGGGGGGAGGGGGTTGTAGTCTCTTGTGCTGTGACATACCGTGGTGTCCCGGTCGCTGTCTGCAGATGGAGCTTGCATGAAGGGTCAGGGGGGCCTCCACTCCCTACCATGGGTGGAACAAGCAGGGAGGAGGATGATCTCCCCCGGCTTAAATCTTCATATGCTGTCGCTGGGTCCAGCGGTGCGGAGGATGGAGGAGCAGGATCAGGGGGGCCTCTACTCCCCGCCGCAGGTGTCGGCGACGGAGAGGAGGTCACGCGCCCCTGGTTACCCGCGGTGCTCATGGTCGCGGTCACTTCCGAGACACGGTGTGATCGAGGTTGCAGCATGCAATCTCCTTCAGAGATATCTCTAGTAGTCTTAGATTGGATGGGTGGCTGAGTGTAGTCTTGCGCAGCTCCGTCAGCCCGGGAGCCCAGAGCAGTAGCCATTATGCCTTGCGAGGCAGGAGGAGGAGGAGTCGGCTGTACTGTGAGAGCGGCGTCTTGCAGCGCTGGCGGGAGCAAGGCCGGAGTCCGTAGCTTAACCGCCTGAGCAGACGGGTGCTGAAAGTAATTCGCAATGTCCGTCTGGAGGGTCTCAGAGTTGTTAGGAGTCGTTCTCTTCTTCTTTCCCCGCTTATTGCCTCCCATAGCAGGTGAATAAAGCCCTTAAATCCCTGTCCTGTACGGAGCTCACATTAGGTGCGACTCATCTCCAGCGCGTCCAGGCCACGCCCCGCACAGTGATTTTTTTCCCATTTCGCTGTAGCTTTTTGGATAAAATGACTCATGTCATTACAAAGTAGAATTGGTGGCGCAAATAATAAGCTCTCATATGGATTTTTAGGTGCAAAATTTAAAGGGTTATTATTTTTAAAAGGTAAGGAGGAAAAACCATAAGTGCAAAATAAGAAAAAACCCTGGTCCTTAATGGGTTAAAATGGGAGAAGTATGGAAAATGCAATTATGTTATATGGTCATTTAACTGTTGGACATGACATCATGTTGGACAACTTGACCTTTCCCATATGTATGTTTTCTATCAGTTTATGTAAATAAATATAATTGATATCTCACTTTGTAATTAATTAAATAAACATTTTTAATTGATAAAAATACTATACATTTTTATCTCAGTGTTCACACTGTTGCATGTGCGGTTTATTTTGTCACTGCATTAGGCATTTAAATTTGTTTTGGATTTGATGTCAAATTGAATTAGGCCATACACTACCTGAGCCTGGCGCATAGTGCATGGCCCTTCAAGTTAAAGGAGTTACGCCATTCATTCTGTGCTCACCACTTAGTTTCCTTTATGGCCTAAGATAGGGTTCTATAGAAACAACATAATGGGCAAGAGGCATGCACTGTACTCAGTAAATACCCCTTGGGCTTGGCACTTGAAAACTATGCACAGTACAGGAGCAAATCAGTAATGCACATCATTGCTAACTGTAGAGCAAACAATCTTACTAAATAGTAGTAGTCTCTGCGCCTCTGCTTTGGGTAAGAGTAATGCTTATCGGCTCCCCACTATTGTCTGTAGTCAGGCCTAGATCTGAGTTTTCCTCTGCCGCATCTGTTAAACATACGTTGGTCACTTGAGCACCGCAAAAGAAAATGCCAGTTTGGGGCTGGGCACAGACAGGAGTAAGGTGTATGAAACAGCATATACCTTACCTTTTACAAAGTACAGAACAAGGGACTCTAGAATTTCCAAAGCAAATTACAAAAATGTTTTACTTTTGCACATTACTAGTATAGAGCAATGGTCCATAAGCGTGTGATGCCACTTTTCAAAATGGGATTTCAATTTTAAGTGATTTTACCTCAAGGACAAAATGATACTATTTCATAAAACTATATGCTATCTTTGATAATATTTTTTTTTTTTAAATTAATACAAGATCTAAATAACTGATGTGGTTTCGGCTCTACAATATACACAATGTGGACTCACAAGAGGAATATTTTATATATCAGTTACCTCCATTATGCATGAAGATGCAATTCTTCATATATATATATATATATATATATATATATATATATATATATATATATTCAATGTATTTGTTGATTTGGCTATAGAGTTCTTTTTGTTTATTTCACACAAACAAAGATATTATTATATTAAGGATACATACTGTGTTATCAAGCTAAAATGCAATGTAGCATTGAATTAGACTGGGGATTTATGAAATAAAAATTATACATGGCCAAGGTACTTATTGTCTAATTTTCTAGTAGTCTTTTGACCCTATAAAACTTGCCAGAGGCATGCACACAATAAGCAGCATGAAATCAAATATGCCATATTGTCTGGCATCTGGTTTGTAACTCTTTTTGAAGTCTTCCTAGAAAGTACAAAGAAATGTCAGCTTTGAAAGCAGCTGCGCAGATAAACCTCAGAGATGATCACCTTTTATTTGATTAGATTTGCATTCCGAATTTTCAATTATATAATAAATATCTGCTCTGGTTCCTGCTATTTAATATCTTTTCATACCAATTTATAGCAGCTGGTGTTTGTTCCCTTTAGGTTGTACGAACACCTCAGAGTCCTATTTTTGGTTTAATGTTGTAATTACCATAAAGTATTGGGCATTAAAAACTATTTTTCACAAAGAAAACTATATTTTAATTGTGGCATATAAGGTAGACACATAAAGCATAAAAACATTTAATCCTATCATAATATTCTAAGAGTCCCTTTTTGTCATTATGTGGATGTAGCTGGGAGGCGCTGGATACTGTAGTAACCATGACAGCTGTCACAGCAGTTGTCACCCAGCATCCCCAAATGTAGCTCTAACCACTGTACAATACCTATGTCCCCAGTGTGTCCTCAGTCAGAATTCCCATGAATAGCTAGATACTGTGAGGCCTAATAGGGGCACCCATATATTTGTGTTATAGATATGTCCTTCCAATCCTTTCCTTAAAAAGATAAACATTATATTGTACTACTCTGTCAGAAGATATATTTACCATAAGTGTATATGTTCAGTCACCTGGGAAAACTGTTAAAGGGTACCTCCAAAGTATAATTTCCGCCCAAACTTTATATTGTGCATGGACAGATGCAGTCCATGCTGGACGATAAGGTTGCCAAGGCAACCATATGATGCCCAGTGAGTTCCATGCATGAGTCCATTTCTTATTAATATGACTTGCTCATAGAACTTACTGGGCATCATGTAGTCATATAGTTGCCCTCAACAACTGTGCCACCCAATATGGAATGTGTCGCTCCACACGATCTGAAGAACAGGCAGGAGTTACAGTCATATGTACAGTCATGGCCGTAAATGTTGACAACCCTGACATTTTTCCCAAAAAATAAGTATTTCTCATAGAAAAAGACTGCAGTAACACATGTTTTGCTATACACGTTTATTCCCTTTGTGTGTATTGGAACTACACCAAAAAGGAGGGGAAAAAAGCAAAGCAAAACCAAACTCCAAAAATGGGCTCGACTTAACTTAATATTTTGTTGTACACCCTTTGGAAAAAATAACTGAAATCAGTCACTTCCTATAACCATCAATAAGCTTCTTACACCTCTCAGCCAGAATGTTGGACCACTCTTCCTTTGAAAACTGCTCCAGGTCTCTCTTATTGGAAGGGTGCTTTATCCCAAAAGCTATTTTAAGATCTCTCCACAGGTGTTCAATGGAATTTAGATCTGGCCACTTCAGAACTCTCCAGCGCTTTGTTGCAATCCATTTATGGGTGCTTTTTGACGTATGTTTAGGGTCATTGTCCTGCTGGAAGACCCAAGATCTCAGACTCAAACCCAGCTTTCTGACACTGGGCTGTACAGTGTGACCCAAAATCCGTTGGTAATCTTCAGATTTCATGATGCCATGCACACATTCAAGGCACCCAGTGCCAGAGGCAGCAAAACAACCCCAAAACATCATTGAATCTCCACCATATTTCACTGTAGGTACTGTGTTCTTTTCTTTGGAGGCCTCATTCCATTTTTGGTAAACAGTAGAATAATGTCCTTAACCTAAAAGTTCTATCTTGGTATCATCTGTCCACAAGACGTTTTGCAAGAAGGATTTTGGCTTACTCAAGTTCATTTTGGCAAAATGTAGTCTTGCTTTTTACGTCTCTGTGTCAGCAGTGGGGTCATCCAGGGTCTCCTGCCATAGCATTTTAATTTCAATTAAATGTCGGCAGATAGTTTGCGCTGACACTAATGCTCCCTGACTCTGCAGGACAGCTTGAATATATTTGGAACTTGTTTGGGGCTACTTATCCACCATCTGGACTATCCTGCGTTGACACCTTTCATAAATTTTTCTCTTCTGTCCACGCCCAGGGAGATAGCCATGGGTTGCAAACTTCTTGATAATGTTGTGCACTGTGGACAAGGCAAATCTAAATCACTGGAGATGGACTTGTAACCTTGAGATTGTTGATATTTTTTCACAATTTTGGTTCTCAAATCCTCAGACAGTTCTCTTCTCCTCTTTCTGTTGTCCATGCTTAGTGTGGCACACACAGACATACAATGCAAAGACTAAGTGAACTTTTCTCCTTTTTATCTGCTTTCAGGTGGGATTTTTATATTGCCCACACCTGTTACTTGCCCCAGATGAGTTTTAAGGAGCATCACATACTTGAAACAATCTGAATTTTCCACAATTTTGAAAGGGTGCCAATAATTTTGTCCAGACCATTTTTTGGAGTTTGGTGTGACATTACGTCCAATTAACTTTTTTTCCCCTCCCTTTTTTGGTTGAGTTCCAATACGCACAAATGGAATAAACATGTGTATAGCAAAACATATGTTACTGCAATCCTTTTCTGTGAGAAATACTTAATTTTCTTGAAAAATTTCAGGGGTGTCAACATTTACAGTCTGTTAGGAGTCGCGCCATGGTCAGACATGCTGGCCTTGGACGCACTCCTTCTCCACTGCCAGGCCCAGTCTGCTCTGCGATTCTCATCCCGCAATGTGATCACACCCAGGCCTCTGCTCATTTTACCTTCCCTGTGTCTCCTTTGTTCTTCCTTCTTGCCAGTGCACACATCCCCGTCTCCTAGGGCACGCGCGCACTGGCTCTGTGAAATTTAAATGGCCAGTACACACTTAATTGGTTCTTGCTGCTCTATGACCCTATAAGTATAATCACTTCCTTTGGACCCTTGCCGGATCTTTGTGCCATTTCAGCCTTAGAGAAAGCGTTCACTTCGTGTCTTGCCTTGCCATGTATCTGACCCCATTACTACGTTTCCTGACCTTGCTAAAGTGCGCCAGCCTTGACCTCCTGCCTCCTGTCCTGACTTCGTGTAGCCTCATCCTACCTGTGCCACGTTACATCTCGGCCGCCTGTGTGGACGAGTTGTATCAAGGGTAGCGACCTGTCGCAGCAAGTCCATTACGCTTTGTGGCAGGACCTTAGATTCCGCTCCCTGGTACGGCCCACGTCTTCATCCACACAGGTTCAGTGGATCCACTTCTCCTCTGTCACAACATGGCCATGACTGTACACACACACACACACACATATATATATATATATATATATATATATATATACACATATATACACTATCTATCTATTTATCTCATATCTATCATTTATCTATCTAACAATCTAATATACTCTTGTAATATTAGGAGCAATAAAGAGATTATTGAAAAATAGCTTATGTATTCAAATATATAACTATCCCTATTTCCCTACATCATTTTATGTGTTATTTAAAAATCAATAAACAATTTCACTAAAAGCTTGGTGCATGCCCTCATCATATTCACCGACATGTTTGAGTAATTAATAATTGATTTATCTTTGTAATTTCTACCAAGAAACACGTCATTCTGCTATTATAACATGTAACAAAATGTATGAAGATGACAAGTCAAATGTGTTGAATACATCAACCAACAGTTAACCCTTCATCAGCTTTAATAAGAAATAACTGAGACAGAAGGAGGCTATTTATATAAGTCACTTGTGGCCCAACAATTTTTTTTGTTAACAGCGGAGTGATAAACATTGAATTTTTCAAGAGTCATGAACAGCGCAGACAGGCTCACATGCTTGCTCTCAAAAATATATTCTGCATTCACAAAAGCCTAATGGAGTATCCTACATGTCAGTCAAGTTTACAAGACCAGATCTCTGTAATTGTCTTCTACAATAAAAACTTTGATTGAGGTTGAAAATGAATCCTACCATTCAGGATGCAACTGAGACCCCTAAATATGATGAGATAGATAAAGATGTCCAGCATTAGGGGTCACGACTAAACGTAAACATTTTGGGGGACATGTATCATTGCCTTTAGACTACTTTTCATGCCTACAAATTTTGCGCAATTGCGCTATTTTTGCATTTGTGCTGCGTTTTTTTTTTTTTTGGGGTGGATGACTTTCTAAAGTTGTCACCAGTTTGGTGTACCTTAGACAACTTAATCCAGTGGACTGGTATGTATCATTTGCGCAAATTAAATGTAGATGCTTTTTTTGCGCAATTGCGCTTTTTTGTTGTTGCAAAAATTGACTAGAAATCTACGAGTGGTAGCAAGGACATGTAGAAAGTGTCTGATGCTACACTGTTTTAAGCCAAGCAAACATGGGTGTTGAAATAGTGGTTTAATTTCTTATTTATTTTTGCAAGTGTTTATAGAATATGTGATGTAATTGGCCAGTGCTTTCCGTTATTTTCATTTTCAATAAAAAGCTTTTTTTTTTTTTTGGAGCATCAAAAAAATACAAACATATTATAAATTAAATACATTGTTAGGTCACAATGTAGTCACCATCCTTTTTTTTTTTTTTACATTTATTAACATGTAATTTTAGGATTTTGAATATTTTCTCCAAAAAACATAAAGATATGTGAATATGTTGGTCGTCTTCAGAACACGATTTGAGTGTCCACTCAACAGAAGCGATTTCATAATCTCTAAGCAGCTGAAATAGAATCTATGCAGGAACATGCACGTACCCATTAACTATTAGTGGACTGCCGACCTGATTGTAGTTTGCTAGGGCCTACAATATGGGAATTTTAAAATCATATCTGATTTTTCATACGGACAGAAAATCATGGTCTGACACGATTTAAAGTCTGTGTAAAACATCTCACATGCTGACAAAATTAACAGAACGGACTGGGACATTATCTAAATGTAAAAGGAAAATGCACAAATAACAGCCTTACTATGAATTAAATTTCAAAACAAACAGAGAGAGCAAAAAACATTTATTTTAGCTGCCTTTGGAACAACAGACATGTAACATTGAATAGACCAACATATCTTGATGCAGGATAGAACGTTTTTCCAGGCAACTTCCACTCTTTTCCACCTTGGATCAATTGTGACTTTTCGGTCCAATTTATTAAGGGGCTTGCGCTAAAATGGTAAATTTGGCGCAATTGCGCAAAACTTGCACCGCCTGAAAACGTCTAAATTTCAGTCTATTATACACCAACATTGATACATGTCCCCCTTTGAGTCTAAAGATGACCTATGAATATTCTCATGTACAGAAGTTTCATGTATTGATATATTCAGTGGTGCACATAGATGTAAGGGGGTCCCCCAGCATATTTAGGAATGGGCCTACTATTGTGGCATCTGATTTTGCCGAAAGAACAAAAACAATTTCCTTAACCTTTTGTTCATATCCCCTCCCCCCCTTCATTAATTTGCAGACAGTGCTGTTCACCTGAGATAACAGTTTGTTACAAATTGAAAAATAAATGGGCCCATTGAAGGAGGGTGTGCAACTATGGTATGTACTCCTTTGGACACAATATTTGTCATCAAATGTGGGCACTGCATGGTACTATTATTTTCACACTATGCAATCCTCATATGGTTACACAAAATTACACCATGATGTGTCATTGTGTAGCACAATTGTTGCGATACACATGGTAATATTATTTGTTTTCTATATTGCATTATTATTGGTTTATTACATAGATAGATGTATCAGCTGCCAGACAGAGTTGGGGAGCACTAAGCTATTGGTTTAGCAATAGCATAGTAGCCTGGAATTTTTTTGCAGCCATAATATGCGTCTGCCTTTCTTTTAATTGATTTTCAAGATTACATTAGAAAAGATAATGTATGCAAGCCAGGTTTAAATTTACTTCAAATATTCCATTGCCATTCTTTTTAAGTTAAGCTTTTGCAAAACTACAACACCCATCATGCCTGAACAGCCAAAGGCTGTCTGAGCACGTTGGAAGCTTCTTGGGAGCTGCACAGCCCCAAGGCGCATGCGCCAATAATGTTGTCGGCTCAAGTGATCACACATCAGTTTGATTGCATGCTTTATAACAAGCCCCATGGCTTGCCCTGTGTAGTTGTATCACAATCTATAGATAATAACTAGAGATGAGCGAATTTTTGGAAAATTCAATTCGTCCGATTCACCAAATTTCCCCCCCCAAACTTTGTTCCATCCAAATTTATTTGGAGCGAATTGCTATTAACCCCTTAATGACCAAGGACGTATCGGTACGTCCTTGGTCCTGCTCTCGTGATATAACGCGGGGTTACACAGTAACCCCGCATCATATCACGGCGGGCCCAGCGTCATAGTGAATCCTGGACCTGCCGCGCGGCTAAAAGCGAAAGTAAAAAGTGCCGGTTAACTCAGTGGGCTGTTCGGGATAGCAGCAGAGAAATCCCGAACAGCTTACAGGACAGCAGGAGGGCCCCTACCTGCCTCCTTGCTGTCCAATCACCGAATGACTGCTCAGTGCCTGAGATCCAAGCATGAGCAGTCAAGCGGCAGAATCATCGATCATTGGTTTCCTATGAGAAACCAGTGATCAATGATAAAGATCAGTGTGTGCAGTGTTATAGGTCCCTATGGGAGCTATAACACTGCAAAAAAAAAGTTAAAAAAAGAAGTGAATGAAAATCATTTAACCCCTCCCCTATTAAAAGTTTGAATCACCCCCCTTTTCCCATAAAAAAACACAGTGTAAATAAAAATAAACATATATGGTATCACCGTGTGCGGAAATGTCCGAATTATAAAAATATATCGTTAATTAAACCGCTCGGTCAATGGCGTACGCGCAAAAAAATTCCAAAGTCCAAAATAGCGCATTTTTGGTCACTTTTTATATAATTTAAAAATGAATAACAAGCGATCAATAAGTCCTATCAATGCAAAAATGGTACCGTTAAAAACCTCAGATCACGGCGGAAAAAATGAGCCCTCATACCGCCCCATACAAGGAAAAATAAAAAGTTATAGGGGTCAGAAGATGACAATTTTAAACGTATTAATTTTCCTGCATGTAGTTATGATTTTTTCCAGAAGTACGACAAAATCAAACCTATATAAGTAGGGTATCATTTTAATCGTATGGACCTACAGAATAAAGATAAGGTGTCATTTTTACCAAAAAATTTACTACGTAGAAATGGAAGCCCCCAAAATTTACAAAACGTCCGTTTTTTTTCAATTTTGTCACACAATGATTTTTTTTTCCGTTTCACCGTAGATTTTTGGGCAAAATGACTGACGTCATTACAAAGTAGAATTGGTGCCGCAAAAAATAAGCAATCATATGGATTTTTAGGTGCAAAATTGAAAGAGTTATGATCTTTTAAAGGCAAGGAGCAAAAAACGAAAATGCAAAAACGGAAAAAACCCCGGTCCTTAAGGGGTTAAAAACGGCTATTTTTAGGCTACAGTGAGCCTCAATAGGGAGTGTGCTATGTTAGTGAAATAATACTGTTATTCAGTATGACATGCAGATTACAGGCATCACTATTAGAATCACTGCCGCAGAGTGCCTGGATGTGGCAGCAGGGTCAGGAGACCATTTGGTGTCACAACTGAACAGTGATGAGCGGTATAGGCCATATTCAAATTCGCGATATTTCGCGAATATATGGATGAATGTTCGTCATATATTCGCGAAATTTGCATATTCGTTATGTTCATTTTTTATGCGCATATGCGAAAATGTATGCGCATTTGCAAAAATCTCTGCACATATGCGCATATTCGCGAATATTGAGCCCTCCCTTCTTTATAGGGAACTAATGGGCTAGTGCATTAATCTTGTGATTTTTTGCCTCTTGAAGCCAATAGGCACATTGTGGGCTATGGGGATCTCACGGTATGTAAAACTGTAAGATAAGCAGGTGGGTCTTGGCAGTACAGTGTATGGGAGACCCGTGCAGTGCTTCAAGTCCTGGTGTGGGATGGAGTGTTACATTGTTGTGGTTAAACTTTACTTTCCTGGAAAAGTTGCTGAGTTGCCCATAGCAATGCTTCTTTCATTTTTACAAGGCCTCTGCTAAATGAAAGAAGCGATCTGATTGGTTGCTATGGGCAACTGGACAACTTTTCCTTTGCACAGGTGTTGATGAATCTCCCCCTATGGGGGAGATTTACCAAAACCTGTCCAGAGGAAAAGTTTCTGAGATGCCCATAGCAACCAATCAGATTGCTTCTTTCATTTTTGAAAAGGCCTCTGAAAAATGAAGGAAGCGATCTGATTGGTTGCTATGGGCAACTCAGAAACTTTTTCTCTGGACAGGTTTTGATAAATCTCCCTCTAAATGGGATATTTATCAATACCTGTGCAGAGTAAAGGTTGCCCAGTTGCCCATAGCAACCAATCAGATTGCTTCTTTCATTTTTCAAAGGCCTTGTTAAAAATGAAAGGAGCAATCTGATTGGTTGCTATGGGCAACTGCACCACTCTTCTTCTACACTGGTTTTGATGAATCTCCCCCTATGTTCCTTAACCTCCCATTCATTCATTCATACCCAGCCTTACACATTACATCCAGTTTCAATTAACCCCAATACCCATATTTGGTACCCCATTAACCTAGTTCCCACGGTTCAAACACTCAGTTAAAGGGGTTCTCCGGTGCTTACACATTTTTTCCCCTATCCAAAGGATTGCCTGTAATCAGTCCAGGAGCGAACACTCTCTGGGGACTGATTACAAACAGGGTGCTGAGTGCACAGGGGAAAAGATGTGTAAGCACCGGAGAACCCCTTTAATTGCCAATTGACCTAGTTCCCACGGTTCAACGGCTTTCTTAATTTCCAATTTACCTACATTTGTCAATCACGAGTAGAAATTTTAAACGCCAACACTGTAACACACCATCCCACAAACCACCACACGGTCTCCCACACACTGTACTGCCGAGTACCTCCTGCTTATCTTACAGTTTTACATACCATGAGATCCCCATAGACCACAATGGGCCTATTGGTTTCATTGGGCAAAAAATCACTGAGCTAATGCACTAGCCCATTAGTTCCCTATACCATTAAAGAAGGGAGGGCTCAATATTCGCGAATATGCGCATATGCGAAGAGCAGAGAGGGATGATCAGTGATCACTGTGATGTGTACTGTGAAAAAAAGTGAATATTCGTAATTGCAAATATTCGTGAGCAACACTATGAATAGATTAAAAAGATTTTTTTAAGTCATTTTTATTTAATTTACTTAGAATTTATTTTGTTTATTTTAACCCCTTAAGGACTCAGGGTTTCTCCATTTTTGCACTTTCGTTTTTTCCTCCTTACCTTTTAAAAATCATAACCCTTTCAATTTTCCATCTAAAAATCCATATTATGGCTTATTTTTTGCGTCACCAATTCTAATTTGCAGTGACATCAGTCATTTAACCCAAAAATTCATGACAAAACGGAAAAAAAAATCATTGTGAGACAAAATCGAAGAAAAAACGCCATTTTGTAAGTTTTGGAGGCTTCCGTTTCTACGCAGTGCATATTTCGGTAAAAATGATACCTTATCATTATTCTGTAGGTTCACACGGTTAAAATGATACCCTACTTATATAGGTTGGATTTTGTCGTCCTTCTGGAAAAAATCATAACTACATGCAGGAAAATTTATACGTTTAAAAATGTCCTTTTCTGACCCCTATAACTTTTTTATTTTTCCACGGACAGGGCGGTATAAGGGCAAATTTTTTGCACCGTGGTCTGAAGTTTTTATCGGTATGATTTTTGTTTTGATCTGACTTTTTGATTACTTTTTATTCATTTTTTAATGGTATAAAAAGTGACCAAAATACGCTTTTTTGGACTTTGGAATTTTTTTGCGCATACACCATTGACCATGCGGTTTAATTATTTATATATTTTTATAGTTCGGACATTTACGCACGCGGCGATACCACATATGTTTATTTTTATTTACACTGTTTTATTTTTTTTTATGGGAAAAGGGGGGTGATTCAAACTTTTATTAGGGAAGGGGTTAAATGACCTTTATTAACACTTTTTTTTTACTTTTTTTTGCAGTGTTATAGGTCCCATAGGGACCTATAACACTGCACACACTGATCTCTCATCCTGATCACAGGCGTGTATTAACACGCCTGTGATCAGTGTTATCGGCGCTTGACTGCTCCTGCCTGGATCTCAGGCACGGAGCTGTCATTTGTCGAACGGACACCGAGGAGGCAGGTAAGGGCCCTCCCGGTGTCCTGCAAGCTGTTCGGGATGCCGCGATTTCACCGCGGCCGTCCCGAACAGCCCGACTGACTAGCCGGGATACTTTCACTTTTGCTTTAGAAGCGGCGGTCAGCTTTGACCGCCGCTTCTAAGGGATTAATACTGCACATTGCCGCGATCGGCGATGTGTGGTTTTAACCGCGGGTCCCGGCCGTTGATGAGCGCCGGGACCGACGCGATGTGATGCGGGATCGCAGCGTGACCCCGCTTCAAATCGCGTCCTGTGTCATTAAAGGGTTAAATCCTATTTTGAGTACCAATTCTGGAGAGCATCAAGCTTGTAGTCCACCGCGAGGTGAGATACCACCTGTTCCAGCCCCTGCCTCTCAGTGCCCCCCCTGACTGTGAAAGTGCAAATGTTTAATTTAATCAGTTATGGTTCAATGTTATCGCTCCAACCTGCTGTTTCATTGGATTCTTGTGGTAATTCAACAAGTAATATATGACGACAACCATAGGGCCTCACAATTGAAAAGATTGAAGAGATTTTTTAACATTTTAAGCATACCCCTCAGATCCAACAAACAAACATTTTTTTATATAGCACTCAGTACCTAATCATGACCATGTACATCTAATTTTTATGTGTCTAGCACCTTTATTTATTTTTTTATTACACTTTTAATTTAGCTCACTAGTCTGAATTCCTCTCAAAGGAAGGGGGTGTGGCCTGACTGTGCAGGTCTCCGCCCCCTCCCTCAGTATGCTGTCTGCTCACATTTCCCCTAGCATTAGCAAAACTACAACTCCCAGCTTGTTCTTACTGAAAGCAGTGGGGCACAAGCTGACAGTGGGAGGATTTTTCCTCTAGCTGTGAGCCCTGCGCTCACAGCTGTCAATCAAGGAAGTGGGTCCATGACGTAGGTGATGATGCATGGACACAGCAGGACTAGTATGTGTCCAAGCCTATTGGTTTTGCATGCTTTACAACATATCAAAAGGTTTTGTATCTGACAGTGCCCATTTAAATTGAAGATTTTGATTAGATTAATGTCCCAGGTGCCTGAAGCAATTACTTTGAACTAATACTGTATGACCACAAAACCCAATATAGCAAGGAGTCACATGACGGCACAATGACAGAGCCTAGAGGTTTCAGCAGCCTGACAAGACCATAGGGCATCACAATTGAAAAGATTAAAGATATTTTGTAAAATTTAAATTGAAGATTTTATATAGATTTAAAAAATTTTAAGTTTCATTTAATGTGCCAACAGCATGAGGAAACCATATGGTGGCATGATGACAGAGCCTTGAGGTGGCAGCAGCAGTAAACCAATCACGGCTGCAGGGTTGCTGGTCGAGACACGACTGCTAACTAACATCGGGAGCTCAGACCTCTCGCTGCGACTCCTGCTGCCACACACCACTACTCTTCTGCAACCTCAGCCTACGCCTGATGAATGTAGGCCTCTGTCACTCCTCTGTGCATGTCCTCTCCAGCCCCTCCCCCCAGGACTAACCCCTAACTTGTTTTGTACAAAGCTTCTCTTTATTGTTTTTCTTCTTAAAATTACAAAAATATAACAAAAAACTAAAAATACATGGGCGATTTAAAAATCACAGCATTCTGGATCACTGATTATTGGAGTGCTTATGAGAGAAGGACTATGCAATCCATTAAAAACTTTATAAGGCTGCAGAAAAAAATGGGTATCTTTTGCTGGCCTTTCACAGTAACTAGGCCAAAATTAGTTTTACAGGAAAAAAAATAACGCACACCACCTATGTACGCACAGCTTGCTCACCCTTACTGGCCCCTGTTGGCTTTACAGTTGTTGTGCACCCAACTGCAGCAGTACAGAATTGTTGTGTAGTAGAGCCCAGTACAGTATTATTAGGCACTAATAGCAGGTGATAATGGCTTTTAGTGCTCAGCCTAACTGGCCCCTGTTAGCTTTACAGTTGTACAACCAACTGCAGCAGTAGAGTCGCTGTGTATTACACCCAAACGTGTACTTTCTCTCTACCTTCCCTGTTATTGCTTTTCTGCAGTGATTTTGGCTTGTGCTGAATCGCTGCTGTCAAGCTGTTTTTCTGTGCAACGCACACTCTGCTCTATTTCTCCCTGCAATGAAACGTTCTCTCTGAAATGAAACGCTGCAATTCCTGACCACAAGATAGCTGCTGATTATATAGGGCTATGACATCACAGGGGTGGCTGGCTTCTGATAGGCTGCAGGCTGCATGTAATTCAGTGTCATCCCGCCTACCCGCCTTGCCCCTTTCCCAGAGTTCCTTGCCCCATGTTCTCACATGTGGATCCGCTATTTTAGATGCCCTGGAGCCTGGACTGCACTAAATGGAGTTCAATTCAGCGATTTGTGCAATCAAATCGCATCAATATTTGGATTTGTTGCTAAGCAAATTTTTCCTGAAATTCGTAACAAATTAGGATTTGTCAGATTCGATTTGCTCATTCATAATAACAACTATAAAGTCATTTTTGATAACTTAAAAAAAAAGTTTGATTTCTAAAAGCATTCCTTTCTGTAATATGTTCCAAAAATGAAAACTGGGACCATAAATGTAATTATATTTGTTCATATAGCTTATCTTAGGTTCTTTAGTATTTCATATGCCTCCTCAAATAACAAGCTCTCCTTTGTTACATGTTATGGTTCCTGTAATTAAGCAACAGTTATGAAGCTACAAAAATATTACCTTTACATAAAAGTAGAAACATAAAAACAAGGGTTGCATATTTGGCATTGCTGCATTCATACCTGCTTAAAATTGCAGTATTTTTTTTTTTTACTTTTTTTACACTATCATAGGCACACCCACCCATGACTCTTTGAACTAGAGGCTTGCATGAAAGAAACAAAAAAATGCAAGGCCTTAAAGGGGTACTCCCACCCTAGAAATCTTATCCCCTATCCAAAGGATAGGGGATAAGTTGTCTGATCACGGGGGTCCCGCTGCTGGGGACCCCCGCATTATTGCATACGGCGCCCACCTGGTTTTTCACAGGAACCACTGTAGAGTCTGAGTCACAACTCCGGGAACGGAAGTCAGTGATGTCATGACTCCGCCCCCGTGTGACATCATGCCCGTCTCCTCAATGCAAGTCTATGGGAGGGGGCGTGATGGCCATCACACCCCCTCTCATAGACTTGCATTGAGGGGACGGGCGTGACGCCACACGGGGCGGACTTCCTTTCCCGGAGTTGCGACTCAGATCCTCCAGCAGTTCCGGTGAAAAACCAGGTGGGTGCCACATGCAATAATGCAGGGGTCCCCAGGGGCGGGACCCCCGCGATCAGACATCTTATCCCCTATCCTTTGGATAAGGGATAAGATGTCTAGGGTGGGAGTACCCCTTTAAATAGGAAAAACCTAAAAGGGTTAATTACAACAATAAAAGCATGTAGTAGTCTTAAGACAAATGATAACAGTGAAACATCTTAGAAATAAAAGTTGCTTGCAAAATCTTGTCATTACTGTGTTTATCAGGATGAAAACTACCAATAGTCATGGAAGCATAGTCCCTAACCCTGCTCCCAACACATTGCACAACTTTGGGAACCTGTATTGTTACATTGCTAATAATTTGTATCAGAAAAACTATGTCTAGTTCAAAACTATAAGCTGGATGCCTGCCAGACATCTCATTGGCTGAGGTTCTTGTTGTGGAAAAAAAATAAAAATTGCTTAAACATGGAAAGTCATTTTCAGTAACATTGGATAATGCTGGACACCAGCCATTGTTAAACTTGCCACAATTCAATTTCCTAATGATACATATGCTGTTATGGAAATGATTTTTCTCTTGTTAGCTGTAATAGATCTTGGTCTTCTACCGTAATTTGCCAAGGAGAAAAATGTTACAGATATTTTCTAATATAACAAAACTTCTGAAAAAAAAAATCTCTTTCCACCTCTTTGACATTGATAAATATAAATTATTATAATACTACTAGTATTAGGGCTTAAACTATTTGGAAATAGCAATCTTAAAAATGCCTAAAGCCAGGCATACCAAGGAGATAGCTGTCTCTCCTGATCTTCTCCATACACATGCACATTCAGCCAAGAAAGCATGTGTTATCAAGGAGAAGAGAGAAAGCCTATGCCAGATGCCTTTTACGGCCGTTTAACTCCCCAAGAAGCAAAGGATCGGGTAGTTCAAATCCAATACACCAAATCCTTCTGTTCACTGACATATGACAAAGAAGAAGAGTAGGGAAATTACCACATTAGATGACCAGGTTGTCCACCCAGTGGTTCCAGCAATATTAACAGATGTGTCCACCTTTACGTTTCCTTTAGTAAAAAGGGGTTATCCAAGAATAGAAAAACAGAGCTCATTTCTTTGAAAAACAGCTCCATATCTGTCCCCAAGTTTTGTGTGGTGCTACAATTTGGTTCCATTCACATCAATGGAACTGAGCTTCAGAAACACACCCAAGCTGGAGCTCTGTTTTTATAATACATTCAAAGGGGTTGTTTGATCAAAAATTATTGATGACTGATTGTTGATCAGCTCACTGGGAAACCCCCCGTGCTAGATATAAACAACATACAGTGGTCCTATCAGACAGGAGAGATCACAGATGTGTCCTATCAGACAGGAGAGTGAGCACAGAGGAATCCTCTCAGATGGAAGAGAGCCCAGAGGAGAGCTATCAGACAGGAGAGAGCACAGAGGAGTCCTATCAGACAGAAGAGAGCACAGAGGAGTCCTATGAGACAGGAGAGATCACAGAGGAGCCCTATCAGACAGGAAAGAGCACAGAGGAGTCCTATCAGACAGGAGAGCACAGAGGAGTACTATCAGAAGGGAGAGAGCAAAGATGTGTCCTATCAGACAGGTGAGAGCACAGAGGAGTCCTATCAGACAGGAGAGAGCCCAGAGGAGAGCTATCAGACAGGAGAGAGCACAGATGAGTCCTATCAGACAGGAAAGTGAGCACAGAGGAATCCTATCAGACAGGAGAGAGCCCAGAGGAGAGCTATCAGACAGGAGAGAGCACAGACGAGTCCTATCAGACAGAAGAGAGCACAGAGGAGTCCTATGAGACAGGAGAGAGCACAGAGGAGCCCTATCAGAAAGAAGAGAGCACAAAGGAGTCCTATCAGACAGAAGAGCACAGATGAGTACTATCAGAAGGGAGAGAGCACAGAGGAGTCCTATCAGACAGGAGGGAGCACAGAGGAGTCCTATCAGACAGGAGAGAGCACAGAGGAGTCCTATAAGACAGGAGATAGCACAGAGGAGTGCTTTGAGAAAGGAAAGAGCACAGAGGAGTCATATTAGACAGGAGAGAGCACAGAGGAGTCCTATCAGACAGGAGAGAGCACATAGGAGTACTATCAGAAGGGAGAGAGCACAAAGGAGTGCTATCAGACAGGAGAGAGCACAGAGGGGTCATATCAGAGAGAGGAGAGCACAGAGGAGTACTACAAGACAGGAGAAAGCACAGATGAGTCCTATCAGACAGGAGAGAGCACAGAGGAGTACTATCAGACAGGAGAGAGCACAGAGGAGTCCTATCAGACAGGAGAGCATAGAGGAGTACTATGAGACAGGAGAGAGCACAGATTAGTCTTTTCAGACAGGAGAGAGAAAAGAGGAGTGCTATCAGACAGGAGAGAGCACAGAGGAGTCCTATCAGACAGGAGAGCATAGAGGAGTACTATGAGACAGGAGAGAGCACAGATTAGTCTTTTCAGACAGGAGAGAGAAAAGAGGAGTGCTATCAGACAGGAGAGAGCACAGAGGAGTCATATCAGACAGGAGAGAGCACAGAGGAGTCCTATCAGACAGGAGAGCATAGATGAGTACTATGAGACAGGAGAGAGCACAGATTAGTCCTTTCAGACAGGAGAGAGAAAAGAGGAGTGCTATCAGATAGGAGAGAGCACAGAGGAGTCATATCAGACAGAAGAGAGCCCAGAGGAGTTCTATTAGACAGGAGAGAGCACAGAGGAGTACTATCAGACAGGCAAGAGCCTAGAGGAGTACTATCAGACAGGAGAGTGCACAGATGAGTACTATCAGACAGAAGATAGCACAGATGAGTCCTATGAAACAGGAGAGAGCACAGAGGAGTACTATCAGACAGGAGAGAGCACAGGGGAGTCCTATCAGACAAGAGAGCACAGAGGAGTACTATCAGAAGGGAGAGAGCACAAAGGAGTGCTATCAGACAGGAGAGAGCACAGAGGGGTCATATCAGAGAGAGGAGAGCACAGAGTAGTACTACAAGACAGGAGAAAGCACAGATGAGTCCTATCAGACAGGAAAGAGCACAGAGGAGTCATATCAGACAGGAGAGAGCACAGAGGAGTCCTATCAGACAGGAGAGCATAGATGAGTACTATGAGACAGGAGAGAGCACAGATTAGTCCTTTCAGACAGGAGAGAGAAAAGAGGAGTGCTATCAGACAGGAGAGAGCACAGAGGAGTCCTATCAGACAGGAGAGAGCACAGATTAGTCCTTTCAGACAGGAGAGAGAAAAGAGGAGTGCTATCAGACAGGAGAGAGCACAAATGAGTCATATCAGACAGAAGAGAGCACAGAGGAGTTCTATTAGAAAGGAGAGAGCACAGAGGAGTACTATCAGACAGGCAAGAGCCTAGAAGAGTACTATCAGACAGGAGAGAGCATAGATGAGTACTATCAGACAGAAGAGAGCACAGATGAGTCATGAAACAGGAAAGAGCACAGAGGAGTACTATCAGACAGGAGAGAGCACAGAGGAGTCCTATCAGACAAGAGACCACAGAGGAGTACTATCAGAAGGGAGAGAGCACTGAGCAGTCCTATCAGACAGGAGAGAGCACAGAGGAGTCCAATCAGACAGGAGAGAGCCAAGAGGAGAGCTATCAGACAGGAGGGAGCACAGAGGAGTCCTATCCGACAGAAGAGAGCACAGAGGAGTCCTATAAGACAGGAGAGAGGACAGAGGAGTGCTATGAGAAAGGAGAGAGCACAGAGGAGTCCTATCAGACAGGAGAGCATAGAGGAGTACTATGAGACAGGAGAGAGCACAGATTAGTCCTTTCAGACAGGAGAGAGAAAAGAGGAGTGCTATCAGACAGGAGAGAGCACAGAGGAGTCATATCAGACAGGAGAGAGCACAGAGGAGTTCTATTAGACAGGAGAAAGCACAGAGGAGTACTATCAGACAGGCGAGAGCCTAGATGAGTACTATCAGACAGGAGAGAGCACAGATGAGTACTATCAGACAGGAGAGAGCACAGAGGAGTCCTATGAAACAGGAGAGAGCACAGAGTAGTACGATCAGAAGGGAGAGAGCACAGAGGGGTCATATCAGACTGGAGAGAGCACAGAGTACTTTTAGACAGGAGAGAGCACAGCTGAGTTCTATCAAACAGGAGAGAGCACAGAGGAGTCCAATCAGACAGGAGAGCACAGAAGAGTACTATCAGACAGGAGAGAGCACAGATTAGTCCTTTCAGACAGGAGAGAGAACAGAGGAGTGCTATCAGACAGGAGAGAGCACAGAGGAGTTCTATTAGACAGGAGAGAGCACAGAGGAGTACTATCAGACAGGCGAGCGCACAGAGGAGTCCTATCAGACAGGAGAGCACAGATTAGTACTATCAGACAGGAGAGAGAGCAGAGAGGAGTACTATTAGACAGGAGAGAGCACAGAAGAGTACTTTGAGACAGGAGAGAGCACAGAGGAGTACTATCAAACAGGAGATAGCACAGAGGAGTCATATCAGAAAGGAGAGAGCACAGAGGAGTACTATTAGACAGGAGAGAGCACAGAAGAGTACTATGAGACAGAACAGAGCACAGAGGAGTACTGTCAGACAGGAGAGAGCACAGAGAAGTTCTTTCAGACAGGAGAGAGCACAGAGGAATACTATCAGACAGGAGAGAGCAGAGAGGAGTACTATTAGACAGGAGAGAGCACAGAAGAGTACTTTGAGACAGGAGAGAGCACAGAGGAGTACTATCAAACAGGAGATAGCACAGAGGAGTCATATCAGACAGGAGAGAACACAGAGGAGTACTATTAGACAGGAGAGAGCACAGAAGAGTACTATGAGACAGAACAGAGCACAGAGGAGTACTGTCAGACAGGAGAGAGCACAGAGGAGTACTATTAGACAGGAGAGAGCACAGAAGAGTACTATGAGACAGAATAGAGCACAGAGGAGTACTGTCAGACAGGAGAGAGCACAGAAGATTTCTATCAGACAGGAGGGAGCACAGAGGAGTGCTAGCCCACTCTTACTTACAGGACTTTGTCCATGCCTGTACTTCAGCTTGGACAAAGCCATGGTTTCTATAAAAAATTTCTTAATAAGTATATTACAAGGGTTAATATTATGCCAAGATGTATAATATATCAATTGTTTTTGTATCTGACAATGCCAATTTAAGCATGGACATGGATAGGAGGGGGAGAAAGGAGGCATTCCAGCTTTCAGCACTTTAGGGGCTTGGGAATGCCTCTTTGGCCTTTGGCACCAGAGAATAAAAGTATTTTTTCTACATTATGGAAACACAGACGGATATATAAATAATGCCATTTGTCTCCTTGCCCTAACAGCTTTCTAACAGTACGAGCAGTTTAGAATGTGTATTGCAGCTAACAGATTACCTTTAAGGGTCTATTCACATGAACAGTATCCTGTGCATACAGTATTTGATGCACAGGATCTGAAGATGCAGATTTGATGTTATGTTCAGTCATTTCATTTATTTTAAAGTCTGCAGCAAAAAATCTGCAGCTTCAAATCCTGAACATTAAATAGGCACAGGATACTGTATGTATGAATAGAACCTAAAACAACTCCATTTAACGCCTTAATGATGCAGGACGTATATTCATATCCTGCAACGGTTCATGAGATATCGTCCTGGCGGCCATCAATGGCTGGGACCCACGGCTAATACAGGAAATCACTGAGATCCTGGCAGGAGCAGTCAACGCCAATAACACTGATCAATGCCATGCTATTGCATGGCAGTGAACAGTGTAAGAGATCAGTGTGTGCAATGTTATAGCCCCTTATGTGATTTAACCCCTTCCCTAATAAAAGTCAGTATAACCCCCCCCCCCCAAAAAAATGTAAATAAAATAAATATAAACATATGTGGTATCGCCGCGTGCATAAATGTCTAAACTATAAAAATATACAATTAATTAAACTGCACGGTCAATGGCGTATACGTAAAAGAAATTCTAAAATAGCGTCTTTTTGGTCACTTTTTATAACATTAAAAAACTGAATAAAAAGCGATCAAAAAGTCAGATCAAAACAACTTCAGATCACTGGGCAAAAAATGAGCCCTCATACATCCCCATATGCGGAAAAATAAAAGTTATTGGGTCAGAAGAGGACATTTTTAAACAGATAAATGTTCCTGCATGTAGATTTTTTCCAGAAGTGCGACAAAATCAGACCTATATAAGTAGGGTATCATTTTAACTGTATGGACCTACAGAATAATCATAATGTATCATTTTGTACCGAAAAATGCACTGCGTAGAAACGGAAGCCCCCAAAAGTTACAAAATGGCGTTTTTTCTTACATTTTGTTGCACAATTATTTTTTGTTTTCTGTTTCGCCCTACATTTTTGGGTAAAATTACTAATTTCAATGCAAAGTAGAATTGGTGGCACAAAGAATAAGATATAACATGCATTTTTTTGGTGATAAATTTAAAGGGTTCAGATTTTTGAAAGGTAAGGAGGAAAAAACGAAAATGCAAAAACAAAAAAATGCTGAGTCCTTAAGGGGTTAAATAAATTCAGCTGCAGCAAAACAGCTGGAAGGCACTGCTTTATATGTATGAGCAGCGAAAGGATAAGATCATTGCAGCCTGTGGAGACTTTACCCCCCCCCCCCCCCCCCCCACACACACACACACACACACACACACACACACACACACACACACACACACACATATACACACATAATCATAAACTAAGGGCATATCCTACAGTTTTACATAACTTTATGAGATAAGTATACTTCTTTTAGAACTGTGAATGACTCTGTATTTAGAGAGTATATTGCAGGCAGGTATACCTTCAAAGCTTTTAACAATGCAAGTCAGTGGCAATTGTACTCTGTCACACATACAGGTTACAAGTTCAAGGCTTTTGTTTTAATGCATATTTCTTATTATAGCTGACAAAAAAATTGAGATGTATCACATGAAATATTGTCTTTCTGTTGGGAATATATGCAATTTTCCAGCTACATACCTTTTTTTTTTTTAAATCAATAGAACAATGTTGAAGGCAAATATTTGGCAAAGATGGATTATATACACTCTACAAGTCGAATCCTTTTCATTACATTTTTATTCAATCAATGGAACCGTTTAAAAGAATATACTATGATAACTTCAAGCAATGTAACATTTTTCATGTGTGTCATGAATTCAAATGCTCCGAGTGCTTTTGAGAGGTATTGAAAATAAAACATTGCAGTAGATATGTTGTAGAAAAAAAAAAAACATTCTATTATATGTAAAATTCTGGTATTGTACCTTAATTTTAGTAAATACGTTCTGTAGCTGGTCTGGGAACTGTCAGCGTTGTTAACAAGTCTGTTTAGTAAATAATTGTATTTACCACAAAATAGAAAGACTAGATTATTATTTTTATGCATAGTGCCATCACTATACCTTCTAAAATGTTATTAATAAATTGACAACTGGGTGTATCCTAACATAGTCACCAAGAAATTGTACAGTCTATAGTGGTGTTGGAATACACCCCAGTTGGTAAGCACAGTGTCCTCCTTAGATTGTTTTCTTCCTTTCATTTTCCAGACCAGTAATGTGCAGTTATTGTTGCTCATTCCCATTAAGTTGCATCTTCTCTTTTCTGGAGCTGCAAATACAGATAACAACATCTCCTTTTGTCTAGGGAGTAAAGCACTACCATCAGTCAATATGTATTAGCATGTTTTACAAACAATGTTGTGGAATTGTTTTCTGGCCTGAACAACCAGAGAATTAAAGGGGACTTATCATCACTTTCATACTGCCTGAACCATGAGTTATCTAGGCTTTTGCTTGCCCCTCATGTTTTGCTGAAAGATCTCTCCCTATACCCTAACAAGAAGAGATCTATTAGGACCAGCAGGACAAGGAGAAGACACTGTCGCCCCCCCCCCCCCCCCCGATGTTTCTAGATTTAGACAGCATAAAGGTGTTGACAGGCTGATTCTAAGGATGAAATATGTAAAGGGCTGTATTATAAGCAAAAGCAAGCATTTCGGGACATTTTTTAGTAATAACAACTTTTGAAGGGGTACTTAACTTGCCACCGTTTGGAATTAAATGTTCCGAACGCTGTTTTCGAGATACGGAGGTCGTCCAAAAAAAATAGTAAAAACATTATCTTTTTTTTTACAAAACTTCATTAAGAAAGGTTAAACAAGGGAATCATATAGAAAACATTAGTATGATCCTCCATAACTAGGAGCAACAAGCACATTCATGCAATTTGTTTTTATTCATTATGAAGCTAGTCACAAAATTTATAATTCAGCCAGTAGTATCTTATTTAGTAATTTCTTTCTATCTGAAAATGTCTGGAATTCATTCTTTCAGTTGGGATATGTGCTCTCATGGTAAAAATCCTTGGAAATTAGATGTGGTTCTATGCTCTCACTTGAGTCCCCATTTTAGCTACTAGAACCTCCTATATGATGAAACTGCATGGTATGTTTTACACAAGTTCTCCACAGGAAAAAAAAAAACTATTTTTTTTTTCTTTCAGGTATAGATTATACTTTTCCAATCACACCGTTATAATTCAGGAGACGACTATTCGACCTCCTTCACAGATGAGGATTATTACAGTGTCCTCCCAGTAGGCAGAGATGGTCCTGGGTCTATCTGCCTTTGGAATACTGTGTTGACACATCATAGAATTGATAGCAAAGCATAGAAGGATAGAAATCAGGATGATATCTGAAAGTTAAAATGGTGGCTGATCAGAAGCTGAAATAAGGTTGGACCACAATTAAGTGAGTGCAATAGACATAGAAGTAATTCAGGATGTTATAGACAATCCGGAGGAAATTGCAGTGAAGGAAAAAAAAAAAACATGTTTTTGTTTAACTGTTTCCTTAAGGGTCCCTATAACTTTATGCCTCCTCTAACATTGTAGTGTGTCAGTAGTATACTATACTTATCTTATTCAAAAACATAAATTCTCAAAAAAAAAAAAACAGTTTATCAATGTATTATTGTCTTAAAACACCCGTGAACATATTTCTAGTAAATAATTATAAAAATTGAGGTTTTAGGACAATTCAATTTACCCAGTGATACTTCACATTTCAGAAAATGCCATTACTCACTGTTATGGAAAACTTCTGTCAATGCTTAAACATTGACAGCTAGGTGAAGATTGAAAGGAAAGTAGATTCTCAGCAAAATTGTGATTACAACCAACTGTATTAGCATCAACGTGCTAATGCTATGTTGTAAAACGTTTTATGAAAAAAAATATATATAATGGATGCTATAAATTTCTGTAAACTGTCAAAAGATGTCTTGCAAAAAATTCTGGTATAGAAATGCTCCTATTTATGCATAAATTCAGGCTCACCAATAAATTTATATCTTATAAAGTGATCTCTAATATGTTAATAGAAAAAATTACAAGTAGATGTAAAAATTGAAAAAAACTACATGAAGATTTAAAAATTGCAACATCTTCATTTTAAAACTCATAAAAAAATCTAAAACTTGTAAATAAGTATTATTCTAGTGTCAATCAGAACTTGGTATTAACTGCATAATGTTTAGCATGGCAGATCAAGTTAATACAGAAATGTAGTTATAGGCAAGGAAAACGTTGTAACTAAAGGGTACACAGCATTTGGGCTCAGGAGTTTCAAGTTGTACCTCAAAATAAATATTACGGGTTCCGGAGATGACATAACTTATTATGAGGAGAAAAATGGAAATCTATTTTTTTATAAAAAAATGATATAACTATTGATTTCTAAAATGTTATTAATAGCAACATTAACATAGCAGATAGCATAGCAAATGACACATTCTATCATTAAGTCACAAGCATTAATACAGTGCCAAGAGATTAAACTGGTGACACAGTAACACATGAGAAGGAAAAGGGAGGTTCATGGGGGAAATAAATTTACAGGTCCTAGCACAGAAAAACTGTCAGCTCTATGAATCATTGCCAAAAATAGTATTATAAACCTTCTATACCAATTTTTCTTGCTAAATAACTTATATGCTTAAATAGCTTAATGATCAGTTATGCATGTCTACCTAAGTAAAAAAGAGCAGAAACAATATACTAGGATGCATACAAGCAAGGGAAACATAAGAGAACAGGACTCTGAGCAAGACCATCTTCCCAAGAAGCCCAAATAGTTAACAATCAATCTTTTAGGTTTTCAGCAAATGCAGTAAGATATTCCATCTGGAGGATCTCTTTAATTTTATTTTAACCTCTTAAGGACACAGGATGTAAATGTAAGTCCTGGTGACCTAGTACTTAACGCACCAGGACGTACATTACGTTTTGTACATGATGTGAGTCCAGGTCCCAGCTATCAGCAGTCAGGGATCTGCCATTAATGGCAGACATCAGCGATTGCGCTGATGTACGCCATTAACACCGCATATGACATGATCAATACAGATCATGACATTTGCGGCATTGCAGGCGTTTAAATGGATGGTCGAATCGCCCGCGTCACAGCCACGGGCATCCAGTCAGCCAACATGGCGGCTGGAGGTCCCCTCATCTGCTCCGGCCGTCATCCCAGGGTCTTCTTCTCTGTTGTAACATTGAGCAGACAAGAGAAGAAGATTGCCGATAATATGGATCAGTGCTATACCTGTGCATAGCACTGTTCAGTATATGCAGTCTAATGATTGCTATAAATAGTCCCCTATAGGAACGTAAAAAGAGTTTTAAAAAATTGTAAAAAAAAAAAGGTTAAAAAAAATGGGAGAAAGACTCCCCTATTAAAAATCTAAATTGACCCTTTTTCCCATTTCCCCCCAAAAAGCATAGAAAAAAAAGTTAATAAACATATTTGGTATCACTGCATGCATAAATGTCCAAACTATCAAAATATAACATTAATGATCCTGTATGATGAACGGCGTCAACCTAAAAAAAAAAAAAAATAAGTGCAAAATTGCTGCTTTTTGTCACATTACATTCCAAACAAATTGAATAAAAAGCTATTCAAAAGTTACATATATGCAAACATGGTGCTGATAAAAACTACAGATCACACCACATAAAATGAGCCCTATACAGTCCTGTATATGGAAAAATGAGAAAGTTATAGGTGGTCAAAATAGAGTGATTTTAAACATACTAATATCGTTAAAAAATATTGACTTTTTTTTTTTTAAAGCGGTACAATAATAGAAAAGCTTTTAACCATGGGTATAATGTTAATCATATTGACCCACAGAATGAAGAAAACTTTGTCTTCTATTCCGTCCAGGAAGGTGGGGGGGGGGGGGAGCGTGCCAAAGACGAGTAAGTAGCCAGGGCCCCACACAGGACCATACAGGAAATCACAGGGGTCCAAATGGTCACACCCTTCACAATCAGACACTTATCCCCTATCCTATGGATAGGAGATAAGTGTCTGATAAATTCAGTTCCCTAAAATATTCCTTTAAGATTGGGATACCCTATTTAATTACTGTAAATATAGCACCCAAAATATTCCAGATGGTTTGTGACCTCTCATATCATTTCTGTAGTTGGACACTCACTGGAATTCCACACTTACAAACGCACATTTGCAATTAGAATCTAGTGCTATTCTAAGAAGTTGCAATTTGACTTGTAAACTCTATTATAAAATTCCAATGATTGTGAAGTTCTAATTGTAATAAAGCATCTAGACACAAGTCAGTGCATTTTAATATTTCTTGTAGAACGCTTGAAATGTTATTTTGCTAAAGTCATTAGGCTTGAAGTAGTGTAATTACTTGAGCCACATAACTTCACAGGTTACTGAACCAACACCTCACAATTTCTACAAGGTGCCAAGTAATGGCTCAGTGGACAGAAATGCTTTAGTCACCAACTTTAACATTTCATTGCATACAGAGTTCTTGATTGAAAGGAATTTGTTCTGCGCAAATACATGCATTTAAAATACCCTTTACTTCTAAAATATGGAATTGTTGTGCAATGGGCCTTAAAATCTGACTTTAACAGATGTATCCTACGAATAAATGTATTTTATACATTTTTTATAGTTCAGAAAAAAATATTTTCCATTAGTGCAGGAAAACTCCAAACATTTTTCATGCTGGCAACAAGATATTATATGTATACTGCTATATGATCTAAGATTTCAGTTATTACTTTTGCAGAACATTTCCACATGTTTTAACAAATAAATCACATGCTTTAAATACTGAAACATAGTTTATATTAACAGAAAAGATATTCCATTTGTTAGCACTTGCTTGGTTCTATCACTCATTATACTTATTGGTTTTGTACTCACATGTATGCAAAAAGTAAAGAATGTATTTATCAAAACTAAGTTCTTTATGTCTAATAAAAACCTTGCACATTCACAGAACCTATACAATGGGAAGCAGAGTGCTTCCGCCTCTGTACCATGGAGCCTCAGGCAACTCTACATTGCCATATGATACGCCTAGGGCTAGACATTTCTGTACTGTGGCATCTGATTGGACATGCCTCGACTGACTCACATTATCTAACAGAATAACTTTTATGTATGTCTCTGTTTGGTACAGTAGGGCGCCATAATTCTTGGGGTCATAATATGTTTGTGTGTATAAGGCTATGATCACACATTGTCTTTTCAGGAATATTTTAATTAAAAAAAAATGTGTCCCTAAAATGGTGGAAAATATGCGCCTGTTTTTACAAAATTAAAATGCTTTGTGTTAGTCTATAGGAAACTGGTTGAAAGTGCACACAGTATATAAAAAGTGCATATTTTTTCTTCATAGAGTTCATAAATTTAGCAAAAATGTGACACAAGTTTCCCACTATTAAGGCTTCTTTCACACTGCCGTTGTGACACTGCAGTGTGACGTAACGTATATAGGGGAACATGCGTAGAATAGCCGGAGGAAAAATACATCATGCAACATTTTTTCCTCCTGCTACTCCCGGCAAAAAACAACGGTGACCGACGGACCCCATAATAGTAAATGGGATCTGTCGGGTCCCGTTGTTTCCCATTGTGCCTCACCAAAAATAACATCCATTAAGGCACACAAAAGAAAAGTGCTTGATGGAACATTGTGTGATCATAGCCTGAGGTTTTTGACTTTATTTTTTAAGCTTATTGTTCTAAAGAGAACACTAAAAATTTTGGATTATCTCACCTTATCCTTTTACAGACATTACCAATAGTTCTATAATGTTTATTGTAAAATAGAAAGTCTTAAAATGTATTACCAAAAGTGTGTAAATGCTCAGTGTTTTTATGTAATTTGGTATATATATATATATATATATATATATATATATATATACCAAATTACATAAAAACTGATTTTATTTGAAAGCTGAATGAGATTGGTTGCTAAAGAAATTGGTTGCTAATTTTTGACAGTGTTGATGAGAGACAGCCTCTCAATAGGAGTTATAGGCACAAAACAGGAGGGTATTTTAAGTTAATGCTCTTTTCTATATTTGAGACCAGGGGTCTCAAACTCAAATTATCTGGGGGCCACTGGAGGTAGCAGCTGGGTGAGGCTGGGCCGCATGCGCCCCTCACATATAATGCCCCATCAAGGGGCGGCCCCCCATCATGCGGCCCAGCCTCACCCAGCTGCTACCTCCAGTGGCCCCCAGATAATTTGAGTTTGAGACCCCTGGTCTCAAATATAGAAAAGAGCATGAACTTAAAATACCCTCCTGTTTTGTGCCTATAACTCCTATTGAGAGGCTGTCTCTCATCAACACTGTCAAAAATTAGCAACCAATTTCTTTAGCAACCAATCTCATTCAGCTTTCAAATAAAAGCAGTTTTTATGTAATTTGGTATATATATATATATATATATATATATATATATATACACATATATATATATATATATATATATATATATACCAAATTACATAAAAACACTGAGCAAATCCACCAGCAACACCCCCCACCAGCAGTAGCACCCCCATCATCCACCAGCAACACCACCCCCCATTCCCCCTACACCCCTGTGGTAATAGCTTGAGCTGACGGATGATGGGGGTGCACTGTGGGGGAGGGGGGAGCATTAGGTAGGCAGCAGTTTTCCCCAATTAAGAAGGTAGCAGTTTCCTCAATTTAGGTAGCATAGTTTCCCACATTAGGTAGCATAGATTCACCACATAAGGTAGCATAGATTCCCCACATTAGGTAGCAGCATGTTCCCCACTTTAGGTGGCATTGTGTTGCACCCCTCCCCCCCTGGACACACACACAGACAGACACACACACATAGACATACTTACCTGTCCTGTGCAGTGCTTCTCCTCTCCAGAGGCCTGACGAGTGACGTCACTAATGTCATCCTGCGCAGGTCTGCGTCAGACTCATCAGATTTGGGGCCGGCCGACTGGAGAAGGGGGGGTCAGTTTAAGTGAAGGTAATGTACTCTATTGTATGGGGCGGGGGGAGTGTTTGATCACGGACGAAGTTAAAGACTGGGGGACTGGAGACGGGGGGGTCAGTTTAAGTGAAGGTAATGTACTCTATTGGATGGGGCGGGGGGAGTGTTTGATCACGTACGAAGATAAAGACTGTGCTGCTTGGCCAAAGCAGGGATAAATGCCTGAAGAAATCACCTGCCCGACGCCCGGAACTACATGTTGGGCGATACAAATTACACATCCCTGGTGCAAGCCACAAATTTCGTTCCGCGGGCAGCAAATGGCCCGTGGGTCAGGAGTTTGAGACCCCTGCTTTAGACACAATGAAACAATGATAACACAGCATCTTAATGCAGAACTTTAAACTAAATTACATTTTTTTATGAAATATAAATGGCCGTTATATCTGAGGTATGTTAAATGCTAAATAATATCAAAAATTTGCAATGTCAATAAATTATTCTATGTATACAGTATGAGATATTTTAACTATTAAATAGTAGGATAGAAAAGTGCAGCCCAGACCTTACACAAGTAACAATATTCATAACAAAGGGCCATGGCCTGGCAGCTGAGGCGCATGGTCACACACTGAGAGAGCTCTATGCACCAGCCTGCTTAATCGACTATAACCTAGCATACCACTGCTGGAAACTGATCTTTACCAGCTTCTAAAGTTCCCTAACCTTGCTCGGGAGACGTAACAAACCACCAAAACTCAGTACGCTGGAGAAATGTAGCTTCATTCCCCTTGTGGACTCTTTTCAAGATGACGCCTGTAAACCCCTATTCACAAGAATGACGGCATCTCTCAGCAGGAAGAACTACCCGCTTTACCCATCTCTACAAAGTAGATCTACCTCTGATCCCGCTTTGCAGACGCCACTGGGTGACAAATGTCCGCCAATCACAACTGAGGTAACCTCTTCTCCACAAGATGGCTACCAGGATGAACACTCTGTCCCTCACAGAAGGTGCTCCACGCCTGGCCAATCTACCATATCTCTGGACGGCTACCCACCCCTAAACACGGCTAAACAGTGCCCTTGGCTTGCATCTGCACCCTTAACTACTGCAGTAGGACTTTGGGCCACCAATGATTTTGACCACAACGAGAGAGATGATCCTTTGGCAGCCATTCCGGTTGCTAACCAGTCTCTAACAGACACGACAATGAGAGACATGTTACTTTTATTGCGCACGTTTCTGCCGGACACGCAAAAGATGGTTAACTCCTTGCAAGCTTCTATTCATGATATAGGCGGCAGGGTGGATTGTATATAATTTGGGGAATTTGCTATGTCTCATAACATGCTCATTGATATAAGCAAAGACCTAGAAGGTTTCTGATCTGAAGATCAAGGAAGCGGACCTTGAGGATAGGAGCTGCAGCAATAATGTCAAATTATGCGGCATACCAGAAACAGTGGCTCCCGCAAATATCACAGATTATGCCCGAGCGTTAATACATGCAGCTCTCCCTGACTGTTCCCCTAAGGAGCTCATTGGGTCCGCCAACTTAAACATCTGGAGGACACTATACCAAAGCATATACTAGCCTGTGTACATTTCGTCCAAGTCAAGGAACACCTGATGGAAGTTGCCAGGCACAACAACGGACTGTCTGCTCCCTACTATCATGTCTCTGTGTATGCTGACCTGTCTGCTGCCACTCTTAAAGCCAGGCATGTTCTCCTGCCACTCGGTGAAAGCAATGTACTATTGGGGATTCCCGGTCGGCCTGCTTATCTGACATGATAACTCTGTGCATGTTGTCCGCTCACTTTAAAATCTTGGAACATTCCTCCAGATTATCCTGCTGATTCTCCCAAAGCCTTTCATTCGGCCCCAGTTGAAAAGGACTGGTCTGTCGCTTGACCCTCTAGACGTTGACTGTATGACAACATGATGTTGTGCCCATGGCACTCGGCTTCAAAGTGGACACTGTCCCCACTCACTGAAGGATGGCATTTGCTCTTGCATGCCATCTTTTTCTCCAACATGCTTTCCTATTGATGGTTTGCTGTTGGTTATATTATTCATTCCTTTGTTGCAATGGGGATTTTTCTATGCTTGGTCTCAAGTGCATTCTCTGCACCCAACTGACAGGCACACACTGGCTCTGAGGTGTGCCCTGATTCCCTATGTCTCATACCCTGCTTTTCTTTCTTTTTATATTAATATGGTCATAACTATTGCTAGCATAAATGTGAACAGTTTGAACACTCTACACAAGCATTCTAACCTCTGGCGAGAAAGGCAAATCCTGAAATGTGATGTGTTATGTAGTCAGGAGACCCATCTTCTCCTCAAAGATGCCCCTCATCTTCACCATCCTGCTTACTTGCATGTATTTCACTCACACTACAGCTCGATGTCCAAGGGAGTCATGATCATGGTTAAGAACACTGTTGCCTTAGCTCTGAAAGTGGTGATTAAAGACCAACACGGGAGGTTTGTCATTCTTCGCTGCACCATCAATTCTACCTGCTTGACCACAGTCTCTGTACATGCCCCTAATCTAGGACAGTTATGTCTCTTGAAATGCTTGTTGAGATTTGTTCACAGTTCTGCTTTAGGTTTGTTAGTTATTTGTGGTGATTTCAATACTATTTCTGACTCTACACTAGATACCACCTTCTCTTCTTGCTTTCCCTCCTTAACTTTATCCTCCTTACTCTATGAGGAAGACCTGTATGATATTTGGCGAATACACTATACCACTGAGAGAGACTATACGTTTATTTTGCGGTACACAACTAATACTCAAACATCGACCTGTTTTTAATAGATTGGTCTCTCCTCAGTCCCTTTTTTGGTCCAACCATGCTGCTGTCACTCTACAATTGCTGACACTCTACAATTGCAGAGCCTCTTCTTCCCCTACTTCTGCTTCATATGGTCTCACCCTCACTATGTGGAATGTCTAAGGCGTGACATTACAGACTACTTTGCTAACTCGTTGGCTAACCTTAGTATCCTCTGGAACTGCCACAAGGCTGTTGTATGGGGTTCCTGCATTAAGTATATCTCAGTCCCCAAAGAGCAGAGGAAACACAAACTTGATGACACCTTATCTCAATTATGCCTAGTGGAACAAGCTAACAAAAGCTCACCTTCTTCGGACTAAGCTGCAAAAGTAGCTACCCTCAGACATAATTTTTTTGCCTCTTACTGTCTGAAAAAACACATTGCAAGCTGGGTATTACTTGCAGAATAATAAAGCTGGGAAGCTCTTAGCCAATCGGCTCAAGAAGCGGCAACTCAAATCTCGTATCCCTTACCTGCTACATCACAAATGCAAAACAGTATACACCGACTGACATTGCCAATGGCTTTTGGTCCTTTTATTCCCACTTATATAATCTGCACTGCTCTGTCACTTCTCCCTCTGACCTCTCTACTGCCACTAAAGAATACTAGCCCGTCTTAACCTTCCCTCTCTTTCCCCATCCTAACTTTCTTCCTTAACAAAGATATTTCACAAGATGAGGTTTTGCAGGTTATCAAGTCTCTACCCCCTGATAAAGCACCCAGCCCAGATGGCATTGTTAAATCTTATTATAAGAAATTCCGAGACATTCTTTCTCCTTACCATACAGACTTTTGTCGAACAGCTATGTCCTCTGGTGACCTCCCGAGTGAAAACCTGCAGGCAACCATTACCACCCTGCCTAAGCCCGGGAAGTCCCCTGACTGTCCTCAAAATTTCTGGCACATTTCCTTATTGAATCAGGACCTTAACAATTTTTGCTAAACTATTGGCTTCCCTTATTTCCCTAGTCTTGCCTTCCATAATAAACACTGATCAATCTGGTTTTGTAGCTGGGCACCAAGCCTCTGACAAAATTTTTTGAACATTTGTCATTATCTTGAACACTTTCACACCCAGGACCTGTTTCTTGAATTAGATGACGAGAAGGTGTTTGACCGCATTCAATGGTCTTACACCTTCTTAATTTTGGAGCATATGGGTTTTTCGGTGGGATCTTCCAAGCTCTCTCTTTCCTTTATTCTTGCCCCTCCGCTAGGGTTCTGGCTAATGGCTCTTTTTCAGATACTTTTTCAATCACTAGTGGCTCTCGTCAAGGATGTCCTTTATTCCCATATATATATGGGGTAACCATTGGTGACAGTGTACACACCATCTCACTCTATGAGGATAATGTGATTCAATCTCTCACTAACCCATATATTTTGCTCACGGCAGTCATGGACAATCTCAACATTTGGTACCCTTCCTTACTACCATCTTAATGAATCTAAGACCGAGGCACTCCCTATTAACCTTCTCCCTCTCTTCTCACTTTGATTAAGACCTCTTATCCCTCTGCTTGGCAAACCACATATCTCCAATACTTAGCCATTCACTTTTCTTACCCCCATAGGACCCAGTAAAGGGGAATTTACAAACCCTTATTTACCTACATAGCCTCTGATGTTGATAGATTAACACAATCAGAAATCTCATGGGTTGGCAGAGTTGCCACCTTTAAAATGTTTATTTTGCCTACATTTCTTTATCTTGTTTGCACTTTGCCTATCTCTCTTCCTTCTTCCTTTTTCTCCAGGGCTCAAAAAGTTCTCTCTTCTCTCATATGTGCTGGGAAATGGCCTAGATTATCCTCAAACATTCTCACCAAGTTGAAACAAGCAGGCAGTTTGAGCTCACCCGAATTGCCATATTATTATATCGCCACTCTGGTTTCTATGTTGAAATGGAATATTCCAGGATCTTTTTTATTTGACTATGCTACAGGGGCTGTAAAGTTAGTGTAGCTCATTATATAGGTTATGTACCTGTGTGTGACGGTTTTCTCACAATTCTTATGTGATTTTCACTCCAATATTTATTATGAACAGCATACAAAATGACTGTTGTCTCATAGTTTTCCCAGCTTGCAATGCAGCCAAGACCTGACTCATTAGTCAGCTGATGACAGGGAGTCTGTCTGCTTCAATGGGTGGAGCGATCACTTGGTGGGAGAGAGATCAATCTGCAACTAATGCAACAGCTGTAGGCACCCTGATTGAAAACCACAGGTCTTCGGAATGGATGCAGCTCATTTATGTTTCAATGGGTGGGGTGGCTGATGTGTGGGAGGGAGAAAAATAGAATTATGGTATTTGTAGTCAAAAAAATAAGACTGAAACAGGAAATACCAGTTCACAAAAAGCTAGCCACAGTGTTATGGTAATCTCCCAACATTGCCATTGAGCCCCAAGACAAGCGCAGATCCTTCCTAAGCATGTCCATTACTGTCTGCCAGGTAGGTACTAAAATCACTATCATGGTGGATCACCCCTTTAACCATTTGTGACACAGTTCAAACAGCCTACTGTGGATGGTGATTGAAAATTCTTCCGTGTTTCCATATACCACACAGGACCTTTTATTCCTTCCTTATTGGAAAATTGTGGTCCCCCATATGCACAATCCCCTAGTCAAAGCCTCTTATGTCTGGATTTCTTACATCACTCACTCTCTGTAGCCCAGCAGCAGCTAACAAAGGGGATCTCCTACGGACATTCATTCAAGTCACTCTCCCTGACCTAGAACCTTCGGCTTAGGTCTCCCATGGCATCACACATATCAGGTATCTTTATGATGGCGATGACTTACTATCATTCCTGCATTGCCAACTGAATCTCTATAACTATCTAGATTTCTATAACTTTCTCCAGACACACCACTTCTTGCAGGGTCTAACCCCCCCCCCCCCCAAAGGTTGCAGTGGATAGCGTTGCCTTACACAAGTTAGCTTTACCTCTCAAGGGGCTGAAACTCATCAATGCTACATTATTACATCCCAATATTTTCTCCAAGTCGCACCTTTTATGACTTTTTTCTCACAGAAGGACTGGCAACATGCCTTCAAGGCAGTTCATGTTGCCTTTCAATGCTCCTCTCACATTGAATCAGCTCTTGAAACCATTATCTGCTGGTATCACACCCCAGAATACCTAGCTAAAATATATCACACATATGTTGGCACGGCTGTGGCTCCAAAGGGACATTATACCACATTCTTTGGACATGTCCACAGATCAGACCCTTCTGGACTTTGTGTGAAAAGTTGCTAAAAGGCACTGGGAAACAATATCCCCTGGTCACCTCTTTCTGTTTTGTTATTCCTTCAATTACCTCGTTGTCCCAAAATTTTTATTGTCTTGGGCTCTGGCAGGTTTACCAGTTTTGAAAAAAGATGGCATTGCTGGATCACTTCCCCCAATTGCAAAAATATTTGATCTGACACCTTACCGCTCCATTGTCACTGGATTCCAATCCCAACTACATGATCATTAGCAAGAAATACGTTCACCACTCTCTAAGTCATTATCTCTCTCATGTCACATTTCTACCGTATTCTACCTGCAGAGTGTGCACACGTTCTAGTATGCATTTTACCTTTGTTTCTATAGAGACCCCCTAGAGGGCTATACTGTAGTCTACCTTGTCTTCGGATATGTATTTCACTATTGCTAGTTATGGTTCCAGTTTACAGTTGTGAAATGCTTTCAATGAATATCTGCTACTGTATTGCTTGACATTTCATTGCAGCCTTTCTGCATGTTTAGAAATATTTCAACCATTATATCCGGTTTTATTTTTGAAAATTCAATAAAAAACTATTTACGAAAAAAAAAAAACATAACAAAACATAGAAATTAATCATTAATTCACCAAATAGGAATAAAATTACTTACCACTGTAAAATTCATAACCTTCAAAATCCATATTGTCATGGCTAAGTTAACAATCATGGTAACCAACAGTAGAAGCACAAAGAAGTACAAGCACCTCTTTCGCCATCCATAAATTCCAACTGGGTAAAACTGTGTGTTTTCTGTCCGTAGATTATTTTGTTGTGTGGCCAAAATGTACTGTTCTCGTGTCATCTAAAAAAAAAAAAACAATAATAATAGAGTAAACCACAGTCTATAAAATAGTGAGCATGAAATGTTATACCATTTTGCTATTTATAGTATTTTTTTTTCTAAATTTGTCCAAAATTATCAACTGATTACTTTTCTAATATATGGTCAAAAGTACATGGACACCTGACAATCTTACCAGACCTCCTATGCATCCCTACATTGAAGGGATAGTGCCCACTTTTGACTCAAGTCCTTCTGTCCCTCTTTGCTCCTTGAAGGGAATCTCTCTGCTGCAGTTCATGTTCCAAACTGCTGACACTGTTAGATAGCTATTAAGGACAAGGAGACACATGGTACCATATATATATATATATATATATATATATATATATATTGTGTGTGTGTGTGTGTGCTTCTATAATGTAGTAATATGTTTTACTCTCTAGTGACAAATGTCAAAGAGGCATTGCCAAGCCCATGAACTGCTGAGGGAAGGAATACCTCCATGTTTCCCCTTCCTTCCCTGTCTCTGCTTAATTGACAGTCATCTGAAGGTCAAGCTATATTACCAAATCTCACACCTGCAGACAATTTGTATGCATCAGTTGGAAATGGTGTTCGGCTTCCAGCTGACTGTCAATCAAGCAGGGATAGAGATGGAAGGTGAAGTGAGGAGGTGTTCCAGCCGTCATCACTTCAGAGACTTGGGAATGCCTTTTTGAAACTTGCCACTAGATAGTAAAAACATATTATTATGTTATAAAAGCACAGACAGCTATATGAAATGTACCATGTGTCTACTTGTACTAACAGCTTGGGACATGAATTGTAGCTGACAGATTCCTTTTAATGGGGTTTTCTGTGTATGGAGGGTATTTGTATATAGTAGCCTGCCTGCAGGGGAAATAACAAGGAGGCATACCTACCCAGCATGCTTCCAAGCTACAGCTGGTTTCCGAAGCATTGCTACTTTATATTATACAAACTATTGAACACCAATTTGTATATTATTCCATTATTTTGCACAATTTGGATTATAAACTTTTCTGGTGATTGTTTTGCTATTTGAATTAAAAAATATTCAAGTGTACAATTTTGCTTGAAGAGACTGAACCATAGGGGTCCCTCTTTGACTATTCAAAAATTTGGGATGCATGCATAAACCTACTGTATTGGAGTAATTGGACATCTCAAAATCAAACTACTAGCCTAAAGTAGGGCCCCCTTTTGCAGCGAAAATTGTCTCCCTTCTTCCACAATCTATACACAAGATTTTAAAGTCTAAAGGAATTTGAGCCTTTTTTGTTAAAAGAGCATTTGCAGTAGTGTATGTACATGGACATTTTGCTACAGGTATGGCTAAAACACCTGAAATGAACACTTATAGGGGAGAGTAAAACTTGACCAGCATTTACACTTCTGAAAAATCTGTTTTTGATTAAAGGTTCATTTAGTTCAAAATGGATGTCTAATAAATAACTAAATAAATAAATAAACAGCTTAAATATAAAGCAGCAAGTTACAGTAGGGCAATATTTAGTAAAAAAAAAAAAAAAAAGAAGGTAATTCAATCATATACACCTTTAAAATTTGTCTGTGCTACTTTTGGAGATTTCAATGCAATAACTGCCATAAAACTAAATTTTATTACAGATGAATAGGTGATCTGTTCTGTTGAAAATAATTTCAGATTGATAAGACAATGCAAAGATTCTGAAAGACTAAAAAAGTGAAATCAACACTAAATTTCTAGAGAGATAAACTTGATTCTCAATTTATATTTCTAATTTCTTTCTGAATGGCATCCATCCTGTCAATAAGAAGCAATCATACAACAAGTGAGTGTTTACAGACCCTCTTAAACAGAGAAATATTGGTCTGTTCAGGCAACTATTCTGTGTAATAGGGCCCTAAGATAAAATAATTAAAATGTTGACTGTACAGTCACAGTGTGGATACTGTAAGAACATCTGCATAGTTTTAATGATGATTATCATTAGATAACTGTCATGTCCAGGGTAGGGAGGGGTGCAAACCAAAAGCTCACCTCAACCACTGTCCCTACCTACTTGGATGATCCACCCTGAACAGCAGCCTTCAACTGGATAATAGTCCCTACACTAGGCTAAGTGCACAGGGCGTCAAACAGGCCAAGTCAGCAACACACATGCAGATTAAATACAAATTCATTAGATAAGGAGTTAACATAGGACAAGCTGTAAAGTCAAGAAACCAAAAGGGGAACATATTACAAAATCATAATCAACAGCAGAGTCAGGACAAACCAGAATCGATCCAGGAGAGTGGCACAGTACAAAGTCAGGAGGCAAAGGCAGGGTCAGGTCACAAGAAGAGGTCAGTTTACAGTAGATAAGGAATACAGGAATAACAATAGTCAGGAACTTTGGTGATGTCAGAAACTCAATAACAGGGATAGGACTGAGTTACAAGGCAGCTGAAATATCCTGTCTCCCGGAGGCATTAGCTTCGGCACCACATTGGGCCAATGCTTCCACCTTCTGATAGACTGGGCTGACAGGATTATGCAATGATGAACAGCCCTGCGATGTTGCAGAGGAAGCACTGGAACTGGGCAAGGTAAGTTAATTATAATATCCATATTCACTATATCATAAGATTGTGTCTCAAATTTGACATCTTGTTCATTTGACACAGTCAAAATAAAAAAAAATGTTTACATGTTGTATATCTTAGGAAAACAATAACCTTTAGAACTTTAATAACATAAGAATATTAGATTTCCTTTTTATAGAAATCATGGTTTATAAAATACGCCACTAAGGGGCCATACCATCCATAGCATAATCCTGCAAGACTGCAGAATCCTCTTTATCCAAACTAATGCACAGGCTGGGACTAAATCCACTAAGTGAGGGTAGGAGTAGTACTCCTCTGTGCTCACTCCTGTCCTATCAGACTGCAGCATGAAAACAGAAAAGAAGAAGTTACAGATTAGCCTGCAGTGATTGAATAAAGAGACTCAGCACTCAGGAAGGCAGATGAGTCATGTAGAGTGAGGACACACCACCTCCAGAGTATAGGATGATAAACCAAGTCAGCAACAGATAGAAAGTATTTGTTAGAGAAAAATAGGTGCTAGACACATAAAAATTATATATACATTATCAGGATAGGTAATGAGTAATATATCACTTTTATTTTTTTAGGTCATGATTTACTGTTCTGTTTGCATAGTTTCTTCTTTCTGTAGCTGGTCATATTTAATTTTACAAGATACAAGACTTAAAAAGAGAAAACTTTAAAATCAATGTAATGTTCCTTTTTTATGATACAAAAAAACAAAAACAAAAAAAAAAAACTATGTGAATGCCAAGTATTATGATTGTGATTCTGCTAGGAATATATTACTATATATTTTTTACTGTATATGCTGTATGGATCAGATTAATCTCCGACCCATGTTCATTTATAGTCATTATTATTGACCTCCTCACCGCTTTTTGAGCATATTACAATATATGACATGCTGTGAACATAATGAATCCTTTAGTACATATTTTAGTGCAACCCACATCATGACACCTTCTATAAATATAATAAATGGATCAAAAATGGGTTAAGCCATCAGATAACAGAGAAATAAGGAAGTAACAATAGTTTATTGATTGCATGAAAAATAACTGGTGTACAGATAAGTATGATGACGCCTAGTATATGACTGCCTGACAAAAACTCTTATTTCCCTCTTCTGAAATCCAGCTCCTTTGGGTTATTTACAAATAAATTCTCTGCAACTCTATCACTTGTTATATAAAGAATCATTAAAAAAAAACATTTGATAAAATATAATTTATTCTTATATTGTGCAATCCTAAAGTGGCACTCCATTCACAAATTTCAGACATAATTCAGGCATTAGCAATCATTACAGGCATCTATAGCCTTCAGATGTTCTTTTACTTATATGGCCCACCATAAGAACCAAGCAGTGTTATACTGGGTGATCAAGTAATATATACTCTAACTGTGTTATACCACGTTACAGTGATAAGATTACATCAGTGATTGAGCTTGAAAACTGTTATGTTCTATAAATACCTCAAATTTGGGTTATGCATTATGTAGTGTGATGTCATTTAAATACAGCTAGCTCAATGGATGGCCTAAAATGATGATGAGTCCAAGCAGGTCACCACATGGTAGTTTACCAGATTTTTATTTTTTTTAAAGAAAACAGACACATATATGTATTTATTACTTCTATAAAAATTAATTGTTTAATATAAGCTTATTATAGTTATTACTAGAGATGAGCCAATTTTTGAAAAATTCTATTTGGCCGATTCACCGAATTTTCATAAAAAATTGGGTTTGAACCGAATTTATTTGCGGGAATCGCTATTACAAATGGGCGTGGCCCTGCGTCATAGTGGGTCGGGCCCCTGGTTAACAGCGCACAGCACTGATCACGGTGCCACACGCTATTAACCATTTAGACGCGGCGTTCAAAGTTGAACGCCGCATCTAAAGTGAAACTAAATCATTGCAGGTTAGCACAGGGGGCTGTTCGGGATGTCCGCGGGGAAATTGCGGTATCCCGAACAGCTGTGACACAGCAGGAGGGTCCCTTACCTTGCCTCCTGGTGTCCGATCGCCGAATGACTGCTCAGTGCCAGAGATCCAGGCATGAGCAGTTAAGCGGCAGAATCATTGATCAATGGTTTCCTACGAGAAACCATTGATCAATGTAAAAGATCAGTGTGTGCAGTGTTATAGTCCCCTATGGGAGCTATAACATTGCAAAAAAAAAGGGAATAAAGATCATTTAACCCCTTCCCTTATAAAAGTTTGACTCACCCCCCTTTTCTAATAAAAAAAACTGTGTAACTAAAAATAAAAATAAACATATGGGGTATCGTGGCGATACCACATATGTTTATTTTTATTTACACAGTTTTTTTTATGAGAAAAGGGGGGTGAGTCAAACTTTAATTAGGGAAGGAGTTAAATGATCTTTATTCACTTTTTTTTTGCAATGTTATAGCTGCTTTTGCAATATTATAGCTGTTATTGTGTGGAAATGTCCAAATTCTAAAAATATATTGTTAATTAAACTGCATGGTCAATGGCGCATGCGCAAAAAAATCTATAAGTCCTATGAGTACAAAAAGGGTCCCGCTAAAAACTTCAGATCACAGCGCAAAAAAGGAGCCCTCATACCGCCCCATATGCGGAAAAATAAAAAAAGTTGTAGGGGTCAGAAAATGACAATTTTAAACGTATAAATTTCCCTGCATGTAGTTATGATTTTTTCCAAAATTATGACAAAATCAAACCTATCAGGGTATAATTTTAATCCTATGGACCTACAGAATAAGGAGAAGGTGTCATTTTTACCGAAAAATGTACTGGGTAGAAACGGAAGCCCCCAAAAGTTACAAAATGTTTTTTTTTTTTTTTTTTAATTTTGTCTCACAATTATTTTGTTTCTATTTTGCCGTAGATTTTTTGGTAAAATGACTGCTGTCATTACAAAGTAGAATTGGTGGTGCAAAAAATAAGCCATCATATGGATTTTTAGGTGCAAAATTGAAAGAGTTATGATTTCTTTAAGGTAAGGAGGAAAAAAAGAAAATGCAAAAACGGAAAAACCCCGGGTCCTTAAGGCGTTAAAAGAATAGGAAAAAAAAAACTAAAATTCAAAATTGCAAATTGTCTGTATCCCTATGGCCAAAATGGGCTGTGTCCTTAAGGGGGTACTCCACTGGCCAGCGTTCGGAACATTTAGTTCCGAGCGCTGTGTGCGCGCGCCGACCCTCGCAGTGCACACACAACGTTCAGAACTAAATGTTCTGAACGCTGGCCAATGGAGTTCCCCTTTAAAGAGTTACGCTGGTATTTTCAGATCTCAGAAAAGAAAAAGAAAAAAGTAGCCATAACTTATTACCTGCCCCACTCAACATCAACATTGTAGCTGAAATGCTTCTTGCAAGCCTTTGTATGCCTATCTGCATTGATGACCTGCCCATCCATCCACATGAATCTTGCAGCCTCAGTGGTGTATAGCACTAGACCGCTGAGGCTATGATTTGCTGCAGTTAGGTAGATGGATATGTCATTGCTGCAAAGAACAAAGCCTTGTTGCTGAGGCTTTGGGAATTTATCAGGTCAATAATGATTCTTTTGTTATGGCACTCACACCCATTAGTTACTTTCTTTCAAATGTCAAGAAACCTCAATAAATATGTTAATGATATCTGCTAATGGTGAATTTACAGATGCAAGTGTAGGTGTGTGCATATATTGTATTTTTCATACACAAACAAGAATTGCAGTGCTAATACATTTCAGTCATTAAAATTTCCTGCCAGTATGAAATATAGGAATGAAAAATGTAAAGAGGTTTAACCACAAAGATAGGTCTTAATTGATGCATTATGAAATAAACAATATTTCCGAAATACAAGCATTTCTGAAGATGTACCATTTAAAATCTTTAGGGAGCAGTTTAATGCTATATTTTCATTTTACATATTTTGCATTCTAACAACTGTTTGTGTTGAAATATATAGAGCACTAAAAAGTCACTGTATAAATATATAACATTATCTTAGGTCTGGGATTAAAGGTGTTGTTTATCTTGTAAAGTTACCCTCTGTCCACAGGATAGGTATTGCCTAGCTGATTGCAGGGGGTCTGACTGCTGGGACCCCCTGAAATCTCTGGAACGGGACCCCAGTGTGCCACTGCTTCCCTCATTATGGGTGCTGACAAAAACAGCCAAACTCTGTACTCTACAATACACTGTACTGCTTTGTGGCTCCCATAGGGAATGAATAATGTAGCAGTGCCTATGCACAACCCAATGCTCTATTCCAAAACTCCTTTAAATGTACTTTTCCCCAAAACCTACTACAAGTTAAATGCTATCGGACTTTAAATTAGCCTGAAAAGGAAACACAACTACCCGGTAAACAATAAGAGGGAGATTTATCGAAACCTGTCCAGAGGGAAAGTTGCTGAGTTGTCCATAGTAACCAATCAGATGAGTTCTTTCAGTTTTCAGAGTCCATTGCAAAAATGAAAGAAGCAATCTGATTGGTTGTTATGGGCAACTAAGCAACTTTTCCTCTGACACGTTTTGATAAATCTCCCCCTTATTTTTTACCGGAGAGTTGTGTTTCCTTTCCAAGCTAATTTAAAGTCTGATAGCGTTTAACTTATAGTAGGTTTTGGGAAAAAGTTATTTTTCTTCTGTACATGTACATATAAATACAGATGTAAGAACTTATAGGTTTTAATCAATGTAAAAGAGTCTATAAGAAAGCAAGGAGACCGACACACCCACACACACATATATGGGGGAGATTTATCAAAACATGTGTAGAGGAAAAGTTTTCCAGTTACCCATGGCAACCAATTAGATTTCATCTTTCATTTTGAAAGAAGCAATCTGATTGGTTGCTATGGGCAACTGGGCAATTTTTCCTCTGCACAGATATTGATAAATCTCCCTCATAGTCCTCAAGAGTTTAAATATCTCAGTTTTTTTCTTACACAATTGCATGTGTTTCTAATATTAACCAATTGTGTTCATAATACATATGAAGGTCTATTATCAATATACAGTTACATTGCTCGCTTATAGTAGTGTTCATGTAATTTAGGCTTTTGTTATTCTGATCATAGATATCATTTTTTTTTTATACACAAATCCTGTCACTTATTTTGGAGAAATAGTGCAATAAGTACTCAAGATCTATGGCACATAAAGTATGTACTAACTATTCAATATCTATGGCACATAAAGCATGTACTAACTACTCAATATCTATAACATGTAAATTGCACCTCTTCTGTACCTCCACAAGCCATACATATCAATATGACAAAAAATTATTGTGGACTGCTCCATTACCTGTTGTATGTATAGAGGTTTTCTCCTCTATATACTGCACCTGACTTAGCCTATACAGCAGTACATGGAGGATCCATGCAGCTCTGTCATATGCAGAGGGCCTTAGCCTCCTCTTTTATTAAAATAAAAGTTTTGCCTTAAACAAATGTGTATGGGGAAGTAAAGGCTAATAATTATCTATGGTCTTTAATTTACATGTTAATTTTAAGCTCCTCATGGAGGTTTGAAAAACAAATCAACATAGCAATAACAGCTACAAATACAATCCCAGAAATGAGCCTTTTCTTATGGAGCCAAAAGTTAATTATTTATCTGAAGATTATTATAAAGCGTTTAAGGTTTTGAGGAAAGACACATTACCATGCTGTTAAAGGATTTATACTTTCTGTGAAGAAAACTGTATAATGTTCTTCTAAGGCCACAGTAATGCATGCTGATTTACATGTTAATTATTTAGTTAGTGATGATTTTGAGAGTAATATGCTACGAATGGAAATGTCCAAGTCAACTAAATCTGTGGGATTTACTTTGATCCTTCGGTAGCTAGAGGGGAAAAAAACAATTTCAAGAAAATGGTGTTTCAGCAACAAATCCTGTATTAGTAACCACATACACTGTGCAAAGAGGGTATATCACTGGGGACAAAATAACACTGGGTAAAGTTCTAATGCTTTGGGATATGTTTTCCTTTTCTTTTGTTTGTTAGATCACTGCAATGTTAATAGAATAAATGAAAAAAAAAACAGAATACAAAATAACACATTAAGGTGGAATACTAGGCAAACATTTGACAAACAATAGCGCTCAAAGAAATAGGCCCTTTGTTTTTTGTCAAATCTCTGCCTAGTTTTCTGTATTCCGCAACCTTCAAGTCGTGAAAAGAGGGTTGTTGAGCAGCAGACTGTACTACATTTATCATAACTCCATAGCCCACAGTATAGTTGTGCTCGCATATTTGCACAACTGCATAGGGTCAGTAGGACACTATAGGTGTGGTGGTAAGCTCCTTTTTTTTTCGTCTACTTTTATTCTGAAGATATCACACCATGAAGCACCCCACTTTTTTCTCCTTTGCTTTTACATTAGGGTGGAGGAGGGCTTACTAATGTAGACAAAAGTGCTCTAATCTACTGTTCCACAAGGTCAGTAGGAAATATTCAATAGTGTTTTCTATACTGAGTAGTGTTCATATGAATGTGCTCCAGTTATGTTTCTTTGTATTTTGCTTTGTGTCTGATTTAATCTCTTATTGGAGATGGCTGTGTGGATATTTTTTATTACTATTGCTATCAAAAGCTGATAAGAATTTGATGGAAAATGTGTAGAAATCTTGTTAATGATTCCTTTTTGGCAACATAGTCATAGTTCAAAATTTTTAACACTACTTTTTTATTTTATTACTTAGGAAATTATTTGTAAATAAATAATATTACATTTTATTATGTGTATTAATATGACTATTAGTTTTTTACTATTAAAAATATATTCAATTACATTTATGGGATGCTTATAGTTAGATGTTCACTTATCTGCTGTACAGTGTTGGTGAATTAAGGTACATACACTGTTGAAAAATAGATTTTTAATTTTAAGATACTAGAATTTGAGTTACAGATCAAAACAAAGTTTTATGTTTAAGTTTCTGTCTAAAATGGCTATCACAGTGCATCATTCATTTTACACACACTGATCTAGAGTTTGCTTTTTACTATTGAAGGAGACAAATTTTATGCATTTTTTAGATACAATTTACTACAATGTCTGGTGTAAACTGCTACATAATTGGGTTTATTTACTAACATGAACCTGACTCTTTTTTCCGTGCAACACAATTTGTGACCAAAAAACCCCAAACACTCCATTTTACAAGAAAAACGTGACCATGGGAGAAAGGGGGCGTGATCCCGACAAAATGGGCATGTCCCCAACATTATTGAAAGATCCCAACATATTCACTAAGGTTTCCACAAAGAATGTAGCAGAATAATGCAGCAGTGCCTATGCGCAACCCAATCCAAAACTCCTTTAAATATACTTTTTCCCAAAACCAACCTACTACAAGTAAAATTCTATCGGACTTTAAATTAGCCTGAAAAGGAAATACAACTATCCGGTAAACAATAAGGGGGAGATTTATCAAAACCTGTCCAGAGGAAAATTTGCTGAGTTGCCCATAGTAACCAATCAGATCAGTTCTTTCAGTTTTCAGAGGCCGTTTCAAAAATGAAAGAAGCAATCTGATTGGTTGTTATGGGCAACTAAGCCTGAGTCTACAGTCACTGATGAGTAGCTTTCTTCACCCACATAGTGAAGCAACTCATCAGCAGCAGGTAGACCTGGAGCAGGACCGGAACCAGCAGGTGGTGACATACCTTGACATGACCATGCCAATCCACCTTGAAGATCCGCTGGATTTCTGGGCAGCCAAAGTTGATTTGTGGCTGCAACTAGCAGAGTTTGCCCTGGAAAAGCTGTCCTGCCCGGCAGTAGTGTGCCATCAGAGGGGATGTTTAGTGCAGCGGGAGCCATAGTAACCCCAAGGAGAACTTTTCTGTCCAAAATGTGGAGACTGACCTTTGTGAAGATAAATCAGGCATTCACAACTCATAGACCACCAGAGGTAGTAAAAAAAAAAAAAACATTGGATTCCCAACCATCAAAAATTAATTATTAATTATTTACATGACTTTATTAATTAGGTCCACAAACAGTAATGAAAAGATAAAAATCAAAAATGAAAACCATACATTTAAAAACACTGTGTGCACTTAGCCACCATGATTTATAGGTAATTGGGCTTGACTCCCTCCATTATTAATGTTTGGACTGTAGGGGACATTTCTGCAGACAATGTCCCTTTTCTGCATTATTGGCTAAAGCACACAGCAATTAAAACCAAAAACACTGTCATCCTCAACATTTCACCACCAAAGTGGCTTTGCCAAGAGGCATGTGGGCAATGGCATCTTAGAACACCGACCTGAGATTTCATAACCTCATTTGATTACATCAGTAATTGGTTTTCCAATCAGATATCATTGTTATGATTACCTGTGTAGTTCCTCTAATCATCATTCTCTGACTATTGATGGACATCTAAAAGAGCCAAAGGCATTCCTTTATTTTCTTTAACTGTCAGAAAGTGCCACGTGTGTAATCCCAATAGGTACGGGGACCGGATGCTCAGCAGTGACGTAGTTTGCAAACAATGCACACATAGCTGCGCAATGTCTTGAAAAACCTCGGAACTCTGGCAGAACTTCTGCGCATTCGCGTCCGGGCAATGTGCAAACTCAGCTGCGCGCATACTTAATCATTTTGGTAAGGTTGCTAGCAAAACAATGCGCAAGGACTTAGATTATTTATCCCGAGAGCATCACTTATAATATGAGAAGGTAAGAACAAGGTACCATTCAGCCACAATATGCTACCGCCAACTCCAGGCTGTGTCATTCAGCCACTATGTGGTCTCTTCATGCTGCCGCCAACTCCAGGCAGTGTCATTCAGCCACTATATGGTCTTCTCATGCTGCCGCCACCTCGAGGCTGTGTCATTCAGCCACTATATGTTCTCCTCATGCTGCCACCACCTCCAGGCTGTGTCCTCATGCTTCCGCCACCTCCACACTGTGTCATTGTCTCCTCAATCTGCCGCCACCTCCACGCTGTGTCACTCAGCCACTATATGTTCTCTTCATGCTGTCGCAAACTCCAGGCTGTGTCATTCAGCCACTATTTGCCACCGCCAACTCCAGGCTTTGTCATTCAGCCACAATGGGGTCTCCTCATGTTTCCGCCACCTCTATGCTGTGTCATTTAGCCACTATGTTGTCTCCTCCTGCTGCCAACTCCAGGCTGTGTCATTCAGCCATGATATGTTCTCTCCATGCGGCCGCCATCTGAACACTGTGTCATTCAGCCACTATATGGTCTCCTCATACTGATGCCACCTCCAGGCTCTGTCATTCAGCCACTATATGGTCTCCTCATGCTTCCGCCACCTCCACGCTGTGTCATTGTCTCCACATGCTTCCGCCACCTCCACACTGTGTCATTGTCTCCTCAATCTGCTGCCACCTCCACGCTGTGTCATTCAGCCACTATATGTTCTCTTCATGCTGCCGCAAACTCCAGGCTGTGTCATTCAGCCACTATTTGCCACCGCCAACTCCAGGCTTTGTCATTCAGCCACAATGGGGTCTCCTCATGTTTCCGCCACCTCTATGCTGTGTCATTTAGCCACTATGTTGTCTCCTCCTGCTGCCAACACCAGGCTGTGTCATTCAGCCATGATATGTTCTCTCCATGCGGCCGCCATCTGAACACTGTGTCATTCAGCCACTATATGGTCTCCTCATACTGATGCCACCTCCAGGCTCTGTCATTCAGCCACTATATGGTCTCTTCATGCTTCCGCCACCTCCACGCTGTGTCATTGTCTCCACATGCTGCCGCCAACTCCATCCTGTGTCATTCAGCCACTATATGGTCTCCTCAATCTGCTGCCACCTCCGCGCTGTGTCATTCAGCCACTATATGTTCTCTTCATGCTGCCGCAAACTCCAGGCTTTCTGCCACTATATGCAACCGCCAACTCCAGGCTTTGTCATTCAACCACAATGGGGTCTCCTCATGCTGCCGCCACCTCCATGCTGTGTCATTAAGCCACTATATGGTCTCCTCATGCTTCCAACACCTCAATGCTGTGTCATTTAGCCACTATATGTTCTCCTCATGCTGCCACAAACTCCAGGCTGTGTCATTCAGCCACTAGATGCTGCCACCAACTCCAGGCTATGTCAATCAGCCACTATGTGGTCTCCTCATGCTGCCAACTCCAGGCTGGGTCATTCAGCCACTATATGTTCTCTCCAAGCGGCCGCCACCTGCACACTGTGTCATTCAGCCACTATATGGTCTCCTCATACTGATGCCACCTACAGGCTCTGTCATTGTGCTGCTCTGCAACAGTGATTCTAATAGCAACACCTCTGATCTGCATGTCATACTGAATAACAGTATTATTTCAGTAACCCAGCACACACCTTATGCGTGTTACAGCAAGGCGATGTGTTCTACGCCCTTATTGAGGCTCTCTGTAGACCAGAAACAGCCATTTTTAATAGTGATTCGCTGCAAATAAATTCAAACCACTCAAATTTGAATCTCTACTGCCTATGTGGAACAATTATACCGTCACCTCACTGGGAAAGAAGCAAATGGCCAGGCAGTGCTGCCTTTCACCCACAGCCCTTAACTAAATGAATTAAACTAGAGTCCTAAGGGCATGAAGACAATTGAATTCATGAAGAATGAGATTGTGATCTTTCCTCGTCCCGATATTTTAACAACTGGTTTATGAGAACTAGGAAGAACCAGACAGAAACTATCTCAGATCCCTTTTATAATCTCTTTTCCCTCTGCAGCCTCCAGGGTACAGTCTCACGTACACAATCCTCTGTAGATTTTCTGCTGTGGAAAATGTACAGAAAATTCATTGCAAGTGAAGTGTGTGAAGTACCTTTATAGAATGTATGCACTTTACCTTTTTTTCCGCCATGGCAGACTCTGTTTTATGTGTGTAAACCTCTCCCTTTTCTCTTAACATAATTAATTGGGTGTAATCCTAATGCTCATTGCATACAACCTTCTCCTTGCCGGTATACCTCCTGGTATTTACAATGCTTTTGTAAGTGGAAAGGAGAGAAAGTAGACTCTTGGTAAAGCAGATAATGTCAGCTTTGGAATTGACAGCAGCTAAGAGCTTTGATATCAACTACATCATATCAGAAGCGGTACCAAAGAAACTGTGGAGAAACTGCAAAACAAGAGGTCACTGCTTTGTGTAACATCACTGGATATTTGATATAGTACGGTGCAGTCTATAAAACCCAAAATGGGTAGCTTCTCACTTGGAACATCTACACATTGGAGTACAGGAGGAGAGCTGGCTGCTTAGTTAGAATGTAGCCGACTGGATTGATCCTGGAGAGATCCATTTTGACTGTTGTTTAGTAAAAAAAAACTCATTTTAAATAAATCAAAGCAAAATAAATATATATATAAATGGTCCAATGACACATTTTGGGATCTGTCTTCCTTCCTAAAATCAATGTAATAGTAAGGTAACAGTGGGCATGTATACACATGTCCAAAATGAGAACCACAGAAGGAAGGGAGAGGAAGTAAATACCAAGATGTAATAAAACAATACCAATTATAAAAGCAAATATTACATAATAAAATTTATGACAATATACAATAGTTAAAAAGAAACACACTGTGCTAACAATAAAAAATGCACATGAGGAGCCTTATAGTGAGACTTAGATAAAAATCCAGAATAAGACGTAGGCAAGGTTTTCTGGTGTTTTTTTTTTTTTTTTTTTTAAACCTTCCACTGCAGTTTTTGAGCCAAAGTTAGAAGTGGATCTAGTAGGAAGGATAAATATAAATCATTCTTTTATATTTCCCATTCCTTTTAAATACACTTCTGACTTTGGCTCAAAAGTTGCAGTGGCATTTTTCAGAAAACAAATAAATAAAAATCTGTGTGGGAATCTATCTTCAGGTAGGCAAAACATGGCTGAAGCCTAATAACAGAAAAGCACATAGGCAAATGTAAAACTTGTAGTGAGCCTTGGATAAAATCTAGAATAAAGCTTAGACAACATGTAGCCATTCTTCTGCCTTGTGATAAGCAGCACCACATTTAACCACGTGAAGAGGTCGTATTGACTCTTTCTATTTAGAAAATTGCAACAGATGCATTTAGAAAGCATTTCACTGAGTAAAAAAAACATAAGAGCTAATGTGTTCATGTATCGACATTAAAGGACATCCATAGTGCAAAATAACTTATCCCCTATCCGAAGGATAGGGGATAAGTTATAGATCGCGGGGGGTCCATAGCACTGGGGCCCCCCGCGATCTTCGGTACGGGGCCGTGGCAAAATACAGAAAAGGGGCCGACACGCCGCCTCCATGAATCCCATAGAGATGCATGGAGGGGGAGTGTCTGCCGCGGCTTTCTGCTGGGGAAGAAACTTCACTTCCGGCAGACTGCCGCGGCCCTGTCCAGGAGATCCTGGGGGGCCCCAGCGGTCAGACCCCCTGCGATCTATAACTTATCTCCTATCCATTGGATAGGGGGTAAGTTATTTTGCGCTGGAGTACTCCTTTAATAATGGGACAATAAATGAACAATAATGCATTATTTCAAACACTAGCAAACAGACTTATAGGCCCAGATGTATCAAACTGTGTAAGAAAAAAATAGAGTGATTTTCTCACAGCAACCAATCACAGCTCAGGTTTTACTTTACCAGAGCTTGTAAGCTGAGCTGTGATTGGTTGCTGGGGGGAAAACATTCAATTTTATCTCTCACACAGTTTAATAAATCTCCCCCATAGTGATTTTCTGATACCATTGTATATTATATAGAAAATATTGTGAAATGCATGCTGATTGTGGGTTTTACATGCATATACATTATTGCAAATATGTTCTTTTTTAGTATATACTTTAGTTGCTGAATGTAAGATAAAGGAAAACAGATTTTCTGTTAAACCAAAGGTAATAGTTTTGACATCAAAGTCAACTAGGCTTAAGTCAGCATGTCTTTTTTGATATGGCAATTTACTTGGCTTTATGTTGTCAATTAGAATTCCACATTCCTGCTAAGTCAATACAATTAGATTACTACAGAGACTTCATTACAGCCACAAGCAGGACCGCAGCTGAGGTGTATACAATTTTCTCCCTGTGATGCCAACACAGCTAAACAGCTATTAGAACATCCGCCATTAACAATACAATATGCCATCACACAGAAAACACAATCCATTCATGAAACAGAATAATGATTTCAAAAACATATCTTCTTCTTGTAAAGTTTTGTAGAAATAATTTCTATGCTTTTGTCAAAATATTTTTTGTATATTGTAATGTATTGTATATTGTAGTATATTCCCATTTAAAAGCATATATGTTGGAAATATGTATATATATATATATATATATATATATATATATATATATATATATACAATTGTAGCCAAGTTTATATACCATAACACTGCAGGTAAATCTTATAATAAAGGGGGGTAGCATGCGTTACATGACTGGTAAATGTAATCTTTATTGACAAGAAAATAGACTTGCTGCAGTTTCTTTATGAAAATGATAATTTATTGCATTCCTCTTAAAAAAAAATTATAGAAATTACAGAAAGAATATATTGTATTTACCATATCCTATATACTGTAGACCATGTAGGAGGTTTTCAGCACTGTTATCCCATGCGCTGATCTAAATGAATCACCCGCCAGTACACAGGCTCACTGTCATAAATTCGGTGAATGGGGTCAACTTCACCATTTGCTGAAACCCTGTCCCCTCCCAGTGAAGCCAGGCCCCTTTGGCAAGGGTGGCAGAAAAGGACTAATAACGGTATAATTTGTGCACACACCTGGATAATATTTTATTATTGAATGATTTGCTATTTTTCATTGTTTTGTGATAATAAATCCCCCTATGTATTTTGTGCATCTGAAGTGAAGGTTTTACCTTGAAAGCATGAGATCCAAGCAGCTGTTTCTCTTAAGCCGGAAGGTGCCCATGCTAATCACTAATTCACCATCTTTAGCGGGTCTATCGAACTGTCGGTGGCCTCCCATAACTTCACTGACAGATAATGTAAGGAAGAGAAGGTTGGAAGTGTTGGTTTTTCATTGCATGACTCTATTGTTCTGTGACAGACAAGTTGCTGCCAGAGCTGCCTGTTTACTGCTTACTCCTCCCTTCCTTGTAGAAGACATAGGGGGAGATTTATCGAAACCTGTCTACAGGAAGAGTTGCTTAGTTGCCCATAGAAACCAATCAGATTGCCTCTTTGATTTAGGAAATCCTCTTTCAAATGAAAGAAGCAATCTGATTGGTTGCTATGGGCAACTTAGCACTTTTTCCTCTGGACAGATTTTGATAAATCTCCCCCTTATTGTTTACCGGATAGTTGTATTTCCTTTTCAGGCTGATTTAAAGTCCGATAGAATTTTACTTGTAGTAGGTTTTGGGAAAAAGTACATTTACATAATGTTATGATAAGCATTGTTATTTTCTCAGTGGCCCAAGATAGTGGGGCAGATATTAAAAAACTGCTGTAATTTCTGTTCCAGTGAAATTAACTCCTTAACGACGAAGGACGTATATTTACATCCTCCGCCGGCTCCCGCGATATGCCGCGGGGTCACGCTTCATATCGGGTCGGTCCCGGTGGCCATCAACAGCCGGGACCCGCGGCTAATACAGGACATCACCGATCGCGGTGATGCCCTGTGTTAACCCTTCAGACGCAGCGATCAAAGCTGACCGCCGTGTCTGAAACGAAAGTGAAAGTATACCAGCTATTCGGGACCACCGCGGTGAAATCTCGGCGTCCCGAACAGCTTACAGGACACCGGGAGGGACCTTACCTGCCTCCTCGTTGTCCAATTGGCGAATGACTGCTCCGTGCCTGAGATCCAGGCAGGAGCAGTCAAGCGTCGATAACACTGATCACAGGCGTGTTAATACACGCCAGTGATCTGTGTAAAAGATCAGTGTGTGCAGTGTTATAGGTCCCTTTGGATGGGGGATAAGATGCCTAAGCACTGGAGTACCCCTTTAATAAAGATCATTTAACCCCTTCCCTAATAAAAGTTTGAATCACCCCCCTTTTCCCATTAAAAAAATAAAACAGTGCAAATAAAAATAAACATATATGGTATCGCCGCATGCTTAAATGTCCAAACTATAAAAATATATGGTTAATGAAACTGCACGGTCAATGGCGTACACGTAAAAAAAAATTCAAAGTCCTAACAAGGCGCATTTTTGGTCACTTTTTATACCATTAAAACATTTATAAAAAGTGATCAAAAAGTCAGATCAAAACAAAAATTGTACCAATAAAAACTTCAGATCACAGTGCAAAAAATTAGCCCCCATACCACCCAGTACGTGGAAAAATAAAAAAGTTATAGGGGTCAGAAGAGGACATTTTTAAATGTATACATTTTCCTGCATGTAGTTATGATTTTTTCCAGAAGTACGACAAAATTAAACCTGCATAAGTAGGGAACCATTTTAACCGTATGGACCTACAGAATAATGATAAGGTGTCATTTTTACCAAAATATGCACTGCGTAGAAACGGAAGCTCCCAAAAGTTTCAAAATGGCATTTTTTCTTCGATTTTGCCGCACAATGATTTATTTTCCTGTTTCGCTGTGGATTTTTGGGTAAAATGTCTAATGTCACTGCAAAGTAGAATTGGTGATGCAAAAAGTAAGCCATAATGTGGATTTTTAGGTCGAAAATTGAAAGGGTTATGATTTTTAAAAGGTAAGGAGGAAAAAACGAAAATGCAAAAACTGAAAAACCCTGCGTCCTTAAAGGACAGCTGCAGCGCAATATACACTTATCCCCTATCTACAAAATAGGGGATAAGTGTTTGATCGCGGGGGGTCCGACTTCTGGGACCCCCCAAAATCTCCCTAACGGGACGCCGCCATAAGCACTCATAGTGAGCGCTAAGGCACGTAGCGTCGACCTAGAGGTCGACGGTGATGCCCCGTCTCCTTCCCATCCCCATACAGTTCTACAGGGGAGCCGGGGAGGCACGAACACTGCCTCCCCGCCTCTCCCATAGAGATGCATGGAGGAGGCGTGCCGGCCGCAACGTCATGCTGAGGAAGGCACGCCCCCTGCATGGCACCGCCGCGGCCCCGTACAGGAGATCGTGGGAGGTCCCAGTGGTCGGACCCCCCCCTGCGATCAAACACTTATCCTCTATCTTGTAGATAGGGGATAAGTGTATATTGCGCTGCTGTTGTCCTTTAAGGGGTTAAGAACACTTTTTTTTCTCACATTTTCAAAGGTCTCTTGTGCTGCTTTGAAAATATAAAAATATGTGAGAGTTCATTTTTGTGGCACGTATTTTTTTCGCCAAAAATGTTTTTCTTACATTTTTTTTGCACAAAAATTGCAGAGTTTGGCACCAAATTCTGGCAGAATCATCTCACAAAATATTCCATGATTACTAGTGCTCATACAAGCAACAGCTGTATAAATAAAAAATGTCCAGGAGCTAAATGTGAATGTAGGTGCAGTGACCATGAAAAGAATAAAAATAAAACAAAATTATTATTTTTATTAACGTTTTCCAATGATATTTATTTATTTTTCAATAATTGATTGAATAACCCCCCCAAAAAATAAAAATAAATAAATAAATATATATATATATATATATATATATATATATATATATATATAAGGAAAAAAATGTCTGTACACTACCAAAGAGCTGGATGTAAAATGGACTCTCACCCCGTTAAAAAAATATCATGTAAAACATGAAAATTACTCAACCACGTCTACTTTTGCAAAACAGATGTGACTAGTGTAAACCTTGGATTGTTCTCATGTAAAACACTTGAATTTCTGATGAAGAGTTTTGAATATGAACCCATGTGTCCCAATGTTCAATAGTTTATGTTAAAATTGTGGATGTGCTTAGACTGATTGAGTACTAGTGTATGCACTTCTAAGTCAGATATTATACTCCCTTATCAGCTGGAATAGTATATGCTAAAATGGTAGACTTGTCAAGTGAGGGTCATATCATATCGTGTAAATGTAGTGTAACCATTGAAGACTGAAATAGCTATGAAGGGTCAGCTGTTTACATCAGCAGTCTGTGTGACCTGAAATCATTGTATACTAAATTACATAGTTAGTTACTACAGAGTAATTAACCCTATTGCATGGATAAAAAAAATGATAAAATAATGCATTATATTTAATAATGATTTTTTATTAGAAGGGTCTCTTTAAAATATCATAATCACAAAGTACCCTCACTGCTTGGACCATCAGCGATAATCTGTAATGTGTGCTCCTCTTTTCTGCAGCGCCATAACAGCCGAAATAAGGTAGTTCACTGTTTTCATTCAAATCAATGGGCAGCACTCTTTGTACCCACATCCTTTGGTTTATTGATGGAGCGCCCAAAACTTATGAATTTGCTGTCAAAATATTATTATTTTTTTTTTTAAACTAGATGATCCCTGAAATTTCACCACAAAAAATATATAGTTATTTTGACACATTCACATGATCCATCTTTTTAGTGACTGGGTCTATCCTTCTGTTGACTTCTCTTTCTTTTCTCTATTATTTTTGGATATGACACTATACACTGACATTCTTACTGGAGATGAATATAAGTCGTAATTTCTCTTGTCATTCTGTTTAAATCTTTCGTCTTTCTTTGATTGACCATTGCTGCTCTAGAATCAAAGTCCTTTTATGAAGATGAAAGTTCTGTGAGCAAAGAGTATTGACAGTGACCTAGCTATTCCCATCTCATGAAACATAGTCATGTTTGATGTTAAATTCAATTTAGTGATAGGGTTGCCTTTTCCATTTCTTTTTGCAATTATTATTGAAGATAAGGTACACTATGGAGGCACAGAGAGAAGGTTCTGCATCAAGCCACTCTTTTTAGGACTTCTCATTTTCTTGTATACCATTTATTTTTTTTTTTTACTTTTAACAAAGGCAATAACACTATGACTATCAGTTTATTTCTTTAAATTAATTTTGCTAAAGTTTGTGCAATCCTTTGTTGGCAAACATTTGACTAACATATGAAAATTTACATATTAGTACAAACAATTAAACACATTTTTTATACAACAGTTCTAAACTGTCGGGTTTTCCAGAGCTTAAATCCACTACATTTTATGTCAAAATCTTAGTAAATATGTCGGGGACACGTCCCTTTTGTCAGGAGCATGCCCCTTTTAATGGGTTCACACCCCTTTTTCCAGAGAACATGGAGTAATGGCGGGGTTTGAAGGTTTTATTGGGCACAAATTTTGGCATGGGCCTAACATGACGTGCGCCTAAATTCAACTGCAAGATCAGACATAAAATAATCAGAAACACATTAATAAATAACCTCCATTGTGTTAAATATGGAAGAAATTCCTAAAATGGAATTACTGTTTTTTTTTTTAAATACAATGTATTTACTGGCTGTTTAGACTTTAATGGAACACATTATTAGATTTAAAAAACAAACAAAAAAAACTTTCATACCTATTTTACTGCTGTTGTTTTTTACACAGTTTGAACCAGAAATGCCCTGTTTTAACATTGTCCAGCCCTTTTTCTTAGATCCAGCTGAAAAGTGTCAAAAAAGTTTCTAGAATTCATTGCAAATGTGGCAAGACTCTTTTTGGTGCAAATAGCACCAAAACTGTGCCAAAGTTCTGGTGCATTTTCAATAATTGATCTGGGCCATTTAACAAATACTAACCACAGGTAAGTAAACTTCTAAGAAACTGGAAATGCGATAAAAGAAATAATAGCTGGAATAGATCCTTTTCTCTAGTTTTACTCTGACATTTTATATTCTTAAAATATAGTAGGGATCCTAAGTAACCTACGATAGAAACGTATTCTACATCTAATTTTATTTTGTTACTAGAAATAATCATGCAATTTCAAAAATAAAAATATGAGATTATAAATAAAATAATAAAAAAAATGATTATAATATTTCATTACAATCTCATATTTTTCTAAGAAGTTTTCTTGTTAAAAAGTCTATCATTAGTATAACCCCATGGGTATGCGCACATTGGCTACATTTGTTTTGTGGATAAACTCTTTCACTCTTGATGATGAATGTTAAATAGCATGTAATTGATGTCTGCTTTCTCATTATATACTGTATCTGCTCTTCAGAGGACAGCAGAACATTTACCATGGCATTCTACTTTCCTTGAATTAACTTTGTTTCCACAAACCAATTGAATTTTCTGCTAAATCAGGAACACATCACAGTCTGAAATGTTGTTCTGGTTGCACAGAAGAAGCGTTCATGCACTGACTTCTATAAAATCCAGTAATGGATGCAGTTAGATTTACAAGCTGCAGTTCTCTATCTCTCACAAGAAAGTTAGTCAGATACTCACATGATATAGCAATAGCAATAGAAATTGCAGTGGATCAAGGGTAAAAGAGCCCCAGTAGATACTACAAATTGTGCTGCAGCCCTGGTGCTCAAAACATACAATAGGACTATGTCCTCCAGTTTTTTGAATGTAAGGCTAATATGATCATTATAAAGAGGTGTGCAAAGGTAGCAGTTGCGTCGGGGCCATGGTGCCTAAGTGGGGCCCCAAGGCACATCTTCTCCATAAGAGACCAGTAATATAAATGGCGCATGTGGCCCTGTTGCAGATTTAGCATCAGGGCCCAGAACCTACTAGTCTTTTTGTCTGAAGATGATATTTAGGCCAGAGATCGTTTTGACAAAATTGTCCATTTAACTTATGATGTTGTTGTCCAATTTGACAACTTGCCCAGACCAACCATGAGTTTTAGAAAATTGCCATCTGAAATACATATTGTATGATCAGCTTTACACTAGGTGAAAAAAATGTTATTCAGTTTTAACCTAAGGTTTAAGCATTTGTATCAATGAATAGCTTAGGGACTACCAAGAGAAAGAATCAGGTGATATAATTGCAGCTACTCAAGCAAGGGTTCCTATATCAAAGGGAATCTGTCAGCTGTTTTCACTACTTAGAGCTGTAGACATGGATGGTTGTTAAGAGTTAAAAAGAAAACTGTACCTTCCTTTTCTGGAGCTGATGGTTTTTGCTAAACTTATAAAATTGTCTTTCTATATCTCAGCCAAGTGTCAAGGAGGTGGGGCTGAGCTGCTCAAATCTCACTCACGTTCCAGCCCCCCAACCCCCCCCCCCCCAACTGACATGCAGAGCTCTGTGCCACTTTTAAGAAATAAAATAAGGTAATTTGGTAAGTTTGGTAACAAACCTCAGCGCCAGAAAAAAGTACAGTTTGCTTTTATACCCTAACATCTATCCAACAATGTCTGCAGCTCTCTTTCCTTTTCTATGGTGCTTTTGTGTTTGTCTCGATAAAAGCTAAATATTGAGCACAATAAAGATAGCATTGCCTTATGTTTAGTATTCAAAATAAGCCCTGTTTCCATGATATTGGGGCTTTAACAAATGGGGCCTTCATCAATCTGCAGATCTTGAATTAGGCTGAGATGCAAACCAGGCACAGTAGCACGTGTGAACATCAACAACTCTTGGATACATATTAAAGGGACTGTTGCTCTTACTGGCATGATGAGCATAATTTGTTCTGCTAATTTGAATGGGTCTCTTGGGTTAAACATCACCCATGAACTGTCTATACTAAGAATACTGGATAAGCAATGCTGAAAAAGAACCTTGGCAGCAAGCATCAGCAATCCAATAGGAAGTACCACACTCTGGTCACGAGGTTGAAGGTTCAGCAGCTTTATTCATGTACAATAATGACGCATTTCGGGGTTATTCCACCCCTTCTTCAGAATGATACAGTACATTGTACTGTCTCAATCTGAAGAAGGGGTGGAATAAGCCCGAAACGCGTCATTGTTGTACATGAATAAAGCTGCTGAACCTTCAACCTCGTGACCAGAGTGTGGTACTTCCTAGTGGATTGCTGAGCGCCTGCTGCCAAGGTTCTTTTTTGGCATTGCTTTTCCAGTACCTCTACATGACACCGGCTGGTTGTTCCTTGAACCTTTGGGTTGCACGGATCAATACCATCTTTACAACCCCTATATGGGGTGATATGCATATTTTCTATATGCTCAAGGAGAGCGGCAATTTTATAGAGCCTACACACCCCTCTAACAAGGGACACCCTCTCTCCTAAATCTAGGGTAATTCACGAGGCGCTGTCCTTTGGTCTTTTTTTTTTTTGTTTCTACTTCTATCCTAAGAATAGGCCATCAATGTGTTGCTCCGGAAAGCTAGTAAAAATTATGGGGGAGAGTTATCAAAACCTTTGCAGAGGGAAAGTCGAGAAGTTGTTCATAGCAACCAATGAGATTTCTACTTTTCTTCTTTTATTTTTTAAAGACCTGTTAAAAATTTAAATAAGCAATCTGATTGATTGCTATGTGGCAGCTGCTTCACTTTTACTCTGCATAGGTTTAGATGAAAGGTTTTTTACTAGTGTGAAATGTTAATTCCAACTTGCAGGATTCCACTCTATTTACTCTATTTATTTTAGTCAAGTTTTTCCTTGGTGGAAATTTTCAGCCATTTATTCACAAGATTTTCTGTGAATTCAATAGTAAATAGGTCAGGTTGTGAAACCACGCCCCTTTTTGGATCAACCAAGCCCTCTTTGTGACAGACCATGCCCCTTTTCAGCTTTTCACAATGCAAAGTTGGGTTTGTCGGATTTTCCCAGTGCACATTGTCGCACACTGGCGCAGATATGTTGTAGACACTGGCCCTGGTTTAAGATATAAAAGATGAACTTGGAACACCTCTACAAAAATTAATCGGTTTTAACTTAGTAAATGAGGGCCAATACAAGACATTTTTTACAGGGAAGCCGTTTTTTTCAGTGAAATTATCTTTATTCAAAGTCTCCTACTGAATTTAATGGCAGATGTAACAAGTATGCACCTATAGTATCTTCATATACAGTTGGTCCTGTGTAACTTCAGGGGGGCCAATAGTTGGTTGCTAACTAGTGTTGCTCGCGAATATTCGCAATGCGAACTTTATTCGTGAATATCGCATATTCGCGAATTCGCGAATATTCGCGAATATAGCGCTATATATTCGTAATTATGAATATTCTTTTTTTTTTTTTTTTCACAGTACACATCACAGTGATCACCCCTCTCTGCTTCCAGCTTGTGTGATGTAAAGAAGGCTCTAATACTACTGTTTGAGACTGGCGTGCGAATTTTCGCAAATGCAAAAATTTTCATATGCTAATTTTTTCATATGCAAATTTTCGCTTATGTTAATTTTTGTTTATGCTAATTTTCGCATATGCTAATTTTCACATGTGCAAATTTTCGCATATGCAAAAATAAAACGCGAATATTACGAATATGCGAATTTAGCGAATATATGATGAATATTCGTCCATATATTCGCGAAATATCGCAAATTGGAATATGGCCTATGCCGCTCAACACTATTGCTAACCGACTGTTAGAACTATGAGTGAAGGGAAATTTGCATGCAGCTTACAATATCTCTTATAATGTGTTTCCTTAATTTCCATCTATTAAAACTTCAATTTTGTTGGTTCCTAACAAATGCTTAACAAACGGGGCCTTTGGTTGTAAATAGCATCTTTTTTTTTTTTTTTTTTTTTAACAATGTTAGACTTTGTGTTTTCACATCAATCTGATAACTTAATTGTCTGCAGTTCTACTTGTCAACTTGTCTGCTTAATAAGCCTGAAAGATTCCTCCATTTGCATCAACAGTGGCTCTCAAACATAACATTCACAATTCTTCTTCCACACAAAAGGAAGCTAATGTTGCAGGAGTCAAATAATTTGATCAAAACATAGTATATTTAATAAGAGAAAAAGAAATGGCGTCACTCACCGGAGTTGCAATGTCATGGTAATCTTTATTAAAGATGCAGCATAACAGGGTGCCCGCATATACAATATCTTAAGGGACATAGCTAGTCAGTGTTGATCCGGGTAACAGCTGTTGCGCGTGCGTCAGCATGCTTCGTCTTGTTCCACACCACCATTGATGAAGCTCCTCCCGATGACATGCATCAACACAGGTGTACAATCAACAAGAGGCAACAGATAAAACATATAAAAACAAACTGACACTTCCAAAATCTAAACTAGAGGAACACACTGTAATCCACTCTTACATTCAGGCCTAGGTTACCTTAGGAATTCAATGTTATAATCCACTTAACCTCCGTTTGTCACCATTATTTGTTACATTAACCTGTTTCAGACCTTGAAAGAGTATATCACTGCAGTTACCTTTAAACAAGATTCATATGCTCGATAAAGCAGGGAGAGCCTTTCTTAGACCCAACAGAATACACATGTTCCCTGAATTTTGTATTGAGGGACCGTTTTGTGCTACCAATATAAAACCGGCCGCATGTGCAAATCATAGCATAGATTAGGTCCTGCAGGTAATGAGACTTCAAACCACAATTTCTTCTCCTCCTTAAAAAAAAACAACTTGCCTGGGTTAACATGTGAACACCATATATATGAACCACATTTGTGATTCCCAACCGGACCCGCTTTAGTAAGCCAATAAGAACACATATTTGGTTTAGAAGTGAAGTTGCTACTAGTGACAACATCTCTGAGGTTTTTACAGTGGCAAAAGGCGATAAGAGGCTTATCATAAACCAACTTACCAAGTTTTGCATCGCTTTTTATCAAAGACCATTTCTTATTAATAGCGGATCTTATCGCTTTCTCCAAGTGGCTGAACTTAAATGAAAGCGAAAATTGAGGAACATTACCCTCCAAGGCATTATCTTTTTTTTGTACAGAAGATTTCTCCTGTCTTGTGCAAAGGCTCTTTCTTGATCTCCTTGGGGTATCCGCGTGCCTCCAATCTCTCCCTAAGCTCCCCAGCTTGTTTAAGAAATGACACATCCAAGCTATTTATACGTCGCAGGTGTAAAAGTTTACCATACAGTAAAGAGGTTTTTACATGCTCTGAATGGCAGCTGGAGAACAGAAGGAGAGAATTGGAGGCAGTAGGTTTTCTTAAACCTAAGGTGATTAATTCACCCTTCTCTATTTTAACCAGAACATCAAGAAATTCCATTTGTACTTTATCAGCCTTATGTGTGAACCTAAAATTCAGGTTATTACATGTTTTAAGATATTCTACAAATTCCTCAAAGTCCGTCAAGGTGCCATCCCAAGCGATGCAAACATCTACAAACCTGAGATATCACCTGATGGACCTGACAAAGGGATTCTTGTCGGTAAAAATAAATTTACTCTCAAACGATATAGATTCAGAAATGTGCAAGCCACGGGGGTGGCCATGGCCACACCACAGATTTGCGTGTACCAAGAATTATCAAATTGGAAAGAATTGTTGCTTAACACAAAGGCCAATGCTTCATAAATAAAGTGTGTGGAATTAGCAGACTTATTGGAATGTGACAGAATTTCCCTTATACACTCAACCCCTAACTCCTGTGGTATGCTAGTGTATAAGCTTTCTATATTTACAGAAGCTAACAACCTGTTTCCAGACCAGGACAGATCCTGTAGGCAGGTGATGAATTGGTTTGTGTCCTTCACCAAAGATGGCACTTCTTGCAAAAGGGGGCGTAAAAGCCAGGTATTTAGAACGTTTTTTTTAGGAGAAGAAGACATTGTGGTTCGAAGTCTCATTACGTGCAGGACTCAATGGGTTGTCTATGCTATGATTTGCACATGCAGCCAGTTTTATATTGGTAGTACAAAAAGGTCCCTCAATACAAGATTCAGGGAACACATATTCTGTTCAGTCTAAGAAAGGCTCTCCCCAATTTATCGAGCATATGAATCTTGTTCATGGAGGTAACTGCATTGATATACTCTTTCAAGGTCTGGAACAGGTTAATGTGAAAGATAATAATGACAGAAAGAAGCTTCTTCTACAAACGGAGGCTAAGTGGATTATAAAATGTAATGCTTCTGGTAACCTGGGCCTGAATGTAAGAGTGGATTACAGTGTGTTCCTCTAGTTTAGATTTTGGAAGTGTCAAGTTTTTTTAAATCTGTTTTCTCTTGTTGATTGCACACCTGTGTTGATGCAAGTCATCGGGAGGAGCTTTATCAACGGTGGCATGGAACAAGACAGGTAGCGCACTGACACACGCGCAACAGCTGTTACCCGGCTCAATGCTGACTAGCGGCATTCCTTAAGATATCGTCCGTGCGGGCACCCTGTTATGCTGACTCTTTAATTACAGTGACACTGCAACTCCGGTGAGAGACTCCCTTCATTTATCTCTTGTTGGATATTGATGGACTTTGTGCTATTGGGCTTTGGAACCCCAGGCGTGCATGTGTGGTTACCGGTCACAGGCTACTGCATTGTATTCACCAGACACCTGTGCTTGCTCCACTTTTGAGGATTCTGTGTTTTGCTGGAAGCCAAGGGGTGCTGACTGCTGGAACTCTATCTAGTACTACGGTATATTTAATGTTTTCAATTATATTGTTTAATAGTATCCTACAATGCAATATAGTACATTCCAAATGAGTCATGCTTATTACAAAATTACTATGATACATTATCAAAAGTTCAGGGTCACTGAGTTTTATGGACCATAAGTCTCCACCAAATGTTTTTTTTTTTTTTTTTTAAACTTTGTATAGATACATGTATCTAACGGAATGGGATTTTAGTGCTAAAAACATATTACAAAAGTAATAACATTTTACACATGCTAATATCTTGCTTTAACAAAACAGTGGAGAAATATGAACAGCAGAAAAATATTGGTATATAAATAAAGTGGTTATCAGCCATCCGCTGAGTAGATGATTAATCTGTACTAGTTTCTGGGACTGAAGATGTGACTTCACACCATGACCCCCTTGTGATGTAACACCACAACTCTCCATTTATTCATGCTGCACCGATATCCTGCTCGGGGGGGGGGGGGGGGGGGGGTCCCAGTGGCAGCACCCCCTGAGATCACACATCTTATCCCCTATCCTTTGTATGGGGGATAAGATGTCGATGGGCAGAATATCCCTTTAACATAGGGCATGTTGCTCTATTGCACCATTATAACAAACCTGTACCTTAATGTACCTTAATTTTGGGGATCCATTTTTCCATTTTTTATTATATATATATATATATATATATATATATATATATATATATATATACAGTGCAGTCAGAAAGTTTATAGACCCCTTCACTTTTTCCACATTTTGTGGCATTGTGCTTTAATAAAAAAATAAAAAAAATTACAGAAACAAAAACAAGTTTTCCTCATCACTCTGTACTCAATACCCAACAATGACAAAGTAAAGACAAAATGTTACACATCTTTACTCATTTATAAGAAAGGAAAAACTAATATATTACACTAACAAAAGTATTCAGACCCTTTACTCAGTACTTAGTTGAAGCCCATTTGTCAGCAATTACAACCTACTTGGGAATAATGCCACAAGGATTGCATACCTAGATTTAGGGATTTTCTGCCATTCTTCTCTGGAGATTTTCTCAATCTCTGCAAGATTGGATGGGGACCATTGGTGGAAGTTATTTTTAGGTCTCTCCAAAGATGTTCGGTTGTGTTAAGTCAGAGCTCTGCCTTGGTCATACAAGGACATTCACATAGTTCACAAGTCACTCTTGCGTTGTCTTGGCTATGTAGAGCAAACATAGAGCAGCTGACCATAGAAACTAGATCGCTTCTTTCTTTCTGGAAGTTTCCTCCATGTGCACACAAGATACTTGGGGTCTTGGTCAACTCTCTTAACAAATCTCTTCTTCTCCAATTACTTAATTTTGGCTAGGCGAGCTCTAGTAAGAGTCCTTATTGTTCCAAACTTCTTCCATTTATGAATTATGGAGGCTACTGTGCTCTTGGGAGCATTTACAAACAGGAGCTTTGGAAGTCAGCCAGAGTGACCATTGAGTTCTTTGTCACCTCTCTTACCAAGGCCCTTATCCCTCCAATTGCTTAGTTGGTCGAATCCTGGTTGTTTCAAACTTATTCTATTAAAGAATTATGTAGGTGACTTCGTTCTTGAAAACATTCAGTGCAGCAGAATGTTTTGTACCATTGTTTAGAGCTGTGCCTGTCTCTGAGCTCTATAGACAGTTCTTTCATCCTCATGCCTTTTATTTTTGCTCTGATATTCATTGTCCAATGTGAGACCCTACATAGACTGGGCTGTAGCTTTCTAAAATATGTCCAATGTACTAAACTTACAGGTGAATCCGATCAAGGTGTAGAAATATGTTCATCGATAATTTTTTGAAAAATTATCAACAATGTTTTAAATTCTTTTTTGTATGTCTATCTGTCTGTCTATCTAATATACACTTTATATTTTATGTACTGAAATTAAAATTGTATGTACTAAACTTTGTACCTATCCCAGATAGCTTGCTGTCACGTAACCCAGTGTACCTCCAGCTGTTGCAAAAACCACAATTCCCAACATACCCAAGAAAGCCTTTTTATCTATCCCTTTAAAGGGGTTGTGCGCTGCCCTGCAATTTAGAGCTCCGCTCACAGCGTCCGGAAGTTCATTACTCCGAACGTTGTGTGCGGGCTTCCGTTTTCGCGGCCACCGGGCGTGACGTCACGCCCGGTCCCTTCGTGACGTCTCGAACGTCCCCTTGTGACGTCACGCCCCCTTCCCATAGACTTTCGTTGAGGGGGCGGGCGAGACGTCACGAGGGGGAGGGCGAGACGTCACGAAGGGGCCAGGCTTGACGTCACGAAGGGGCCGGGCGTGACGTCATGCCCGCCGTCCGCGAACATGGAAGCCCGCACACAGCGTTCGCAGTAATGAACTTCCGGATGCTGTGAGCGGAGCTCCGAACTGCAGGGCAGCGCATAACCCCTTTAAGATTTTAAATGTTTAAGTGTTAAACATCCTCACACTGAAGGTTTGCTGCATTGTCTCTTCACATAGTGTATCACCCTTAAATCTACTTATTTATCCCGTTTAATTGAAACATATAAACCACCTTCTCTAGCATAGATATCTTCACTATGTATCTTGCAGAATACATTTCAGGATACCAAATCCGAGTATCTTTCAACATGGCAATCTTCTTCTCAATGGAGTTAAACTGATATGCACTTGTAATTTAATGGGGCATATTATCTGTATATCTTAACACAGTAATATCCATTCGGAACAGAGCAGTAGTAAAGATAATTTAGAGTAAAATAAAACTGCAGATTGAAACAAAATAAGTCTGTAAGAAAGACTTTATGGAGATTAATTGTATTTAAGCAACTGATCACTGATAGGAAGCAACAGAATTTTAAACAGCGAAAATGCATGAAAATAGACAAATAATAAAAACATAATGTTGCATAATACTGCAATGTAGGAATCAACATAGATAGTAACAAATACCAGCAAAAATACATATTAATGCATTATATTGTTATTGCACAACTAATTGAAAAATGTTGCTGTGTCAACTGATTCTCAATTTTATTGTATTTTGACATTACTGTTCAATTTTAGAATACCTCCTACTGTTCACATGGGCCTACTTTATCAGTTTGTTATCATACAGTAAATAGAAACCTTAACCCCTTAAGGACCAAGGACGTACCGGGACGTCCTTGGTCCTGCTCCCGTGATATAACGCGGGGTTACACGGTAACCCCTCATCATATCACGGCGGGCCCGGCGTCATAGTGAAGCCGGGACCCGCCGCTAATAGCGTGCAGCGCAGATCGCGGTGCGCACACTATTAACCCTTTAGCCGCGCGCTCAGAGCTGAACCACGCGGCTAAAAGTGAAAGTAAAAACTGCCGGTTAGCTCAGTGGGCTGTTCGGGATAGCCGCGGCGAAATCGCGGCATCCCTAACAGCTTACAGGACAGTGGGAGGGCCCCTACCTGCCTCCTCACTATCCGATCGCCGAATGACTGCTCAGTGCCTGAGATCCAGGCATGAGCAGTCAAGCGGCAGAATCATCGATCACTGGTTTCCTATGAGAAACCAGTGATCAATGATAAAGATCAGTGTGTGCAGTGTTATAGGTCCCTATGGGAGCTATAACACTGCAAAAAAAAAGTGGAAAAAAAAGGGAATAAAGATCATTTAACTCCTCCCCTATTAAAAGTTTGAATCCCCCTTTTCCCATAGAAAAAAAAAAACACAGTGTAAATAAAAATAAACATATATGGTATCACCGCGTGCGGAAATGTCCAAATTATAAAAATATATCATTAATTAAACCGCTTGGTCAATGGCGTACGCGCAAAAAAATTCCAAAGTCCAAAGTAGTGCATTTTTGGTCACTTTTTATATTATTTAAAAATGAATAAGAAGCGATCAATAAGTCCTATCAATGCAAGAATGGTACTGTTAAAAACTTCAGATCACGGCGCAAAAAATGAGCCCTCATATCGCCCCATACATGGAAAAATAAAAAAGTTATAGGGGTCAGAAGATGACAATTTTAAACGTATTAATTTTCCTGCATGTAGTTAAGATTTTTTCCAGAAGTACGACAAAATCAAACCTATATAAGTAGGGTATCATTTTAATCGTTTGGACCTACAGAATAAAGATAAGGTGCCATTTTCACCGAAAAATGTACAATGTAGAAACGGAAGCCCCCAAAATTTACAAAACGGCGTTTTTTTTTCAAGTTTGTCGCACAATTTTGTTTTCCGTTTCACCGTAGATTTTTGGGCAAAATGACTGACGTCATTACAAAGTAGAATTGGTGGCACAAAAAATAAGCAATCATATGGATTTTTAGGTGCAAAATTGAAAGAGTTATGATTTTTTAAAGGCAAGGAGCAAAAAATGAAAATGCAAAAACGGAAAAAACCCCGGTCCTTAAGGGGTTAAAGAAGCACTTTTTGGGGAATTTATGAAATATCTACTCCTGTGTGTAGGTATAGAAAGACTAGCTTTCTGCTAAAACATTTAACAATTCTTTGTCATGCCCACCAGTTGGCTGAGGTTTAGCTGACTTACTGCAAAGTAGAATATGTTTAAGCCAAAATCTACAGAAGCTCCTATCTGGTGTAGATATTAGTCAGAGGCGCACAGAAAATGCACGGTTATGTCAGAGTTCTTAGGATGTGTGTACCATATCTAAATCCAGCAGATTTCAACTGAAGATCGATGTGGGAAAAAGGATTTAAAAGTTTTAAACTTATACAAAATGTCGGACACTAATACTAAATTTAAAAACACGAAAGGGTAGAGTTGTCCAACCTTGTGCAAAGGAAAAGTGAATAAGTTCATGCAAATTTTATACACATCTTTTATGTGTCTAGCTTCTGTTTTTTGCTCAGAAAATTCCTCCGTTTTGCTGCTCACTCATTTTGACATCCACTGTTCAGTAAGGGGCATGTCTAAGGCTAGCACTGAGCCTGCCCTCACTCACTATGCATTCACTTCCTCCCTGAGTGTGCTGTGCTGGATCTCTTCCTGCAGTAACTGCAGGCTGCTCTGTAACCTTTTCCTCTCTGCTTTCAGAAAGCAGTCTGATAGGATAGGAGTGGGCACAGAGGAGTGCTAGTTCCGCCCTCACTTCCTGGAATTTATCTCCATAAAGATTTTCTGGATGGTATTGCGACTGCTAGTAGTCTCTTTCATAAGCCTTAATTTCCTTAAAAAAGAGACCATTTTTAGGAAGTATCGTAAAAGGTTAATGTTTTGCCACGTTGTACAACACATAAAACATTTTTTTATTTTATTTTTAACATTTTATTTCGGCAGTGCCCCTGTAACCCCTTGCCCATTATAACCGTAAGGACGGGAATTTTTTTTTCTAATCTGACCTCTATCACTTTATGCATTGATAACTCTGGGATGCTTTTACTTAAAAATTTGTTTCCGAGATTGTTTTTTCATGACATATTCTACTCTATGTTAGTGGTAAATTTTGGTCGATACTTGCATCATTTTTTGGGGAAAAATGTTAAAATTTCAGGAAAAATTAAAATTTTTTGCATTTTTCTAAGTTTGAAGCACTCCGCTTGTAAGGAAAAGGGACATGTCAAATAAATTACATATTGATTCACATATAAAATATGTTAACTTTATGTTGGCATCATAAAGTTGACATATTTTTACTTTTTGAAGACATCAGAGGGCTTTAAAGTATAGCAGTAATTTTCAAATTTTTCACAAAAATGTTAAAATGAGAGTTTTTTTAGGGACCAGTTAAGTTAAGTTATGGGAATATGAGGGTCTTAATGTTGGAAACGCCCTATAATGGACCCCATCATGAAAACTGTACCCCTCAAAGTATTCAAAATGACATTCAAAAAGTTTGTTAACCCTTTAGGCGTTTCACAGGAATAGCAGCAAAGTGGAGGAGAAAAATTTACATCTACATTTTTTACATGAACATGTTATAGTAGCCCCATTTTTTTCATTTTTACAAGGGGTGAAAGGTAAAAATGGCCCCCAAAACTTGAAATTAATTTTCTTTTGAGTAAGGAAGTATCTCATATGTGGATGTAAAGTGCTCTGTGGGTGCACTAGAGGGCTCAGAAGGGAAGGAGCAACAATGGCGAATTTTTGCTGAAATGGTTTTTGGGGGGCATGTTGCATTTAGGAAGTTCTCATTATGCCAGAACAGTAAAAGAAAAAAAAACACAAGGCACACTATTTTGGAAACTACACCCCTCAAGAAACATAACTAGGGGTAAAGTGAGCCTTATCACTCGTCATGTGATTGACAAACTTTCGTTAAAGTGGGAAGTGAAAATTAAAAATTTGATTTTTAACACTAAAATGTTGGTGTTACCTCAAACTTTTGTAGAAATAGGAGAAAATGCCCCTCCAAAATTTGTAATGCCATTTCTCTCGAGTAAGGAAATACTTCATATGTGGATGTAAAGTGCTCTGTGGATACACTAGAGGGCTCAGAAGGGAAGGCACAACATTGGGCTTTTGGAGAGCAAATTTAGCTGAAATGGTTTTGGGGGAATGTCACATTTAGGAAGCCCCCATGATGCCAGAACAGTGAAGAAAAAAAAAAAGCACATGGCACACTATTTTTGGAAACTACACCCCTCAAGGAACATAACAAGGGGTAAAGTGAGCCTTATCACTCCACAGGTGATTGGCAAACTTTTGTAAACGTGGGACGTAAAAATAAAAAAAATTTTTTTTTCAATAAAATGCTGGTGTTACCCCAAATTTTTCATTTTTACAAGGGTAATAGGAGAAAATGCCCCCAAAAATGTGTAACCCAATTTCATCTGAGTATGTAAATACCTCATATGTGGATGTAAAGTGCTCTGCGAGCGAACTACAATGCTTAGAAGAGAAGGAGCACCATTGGGCATTTGGATAGAGAATTTGGTTGGAATGGAAGTCGGGGCCATGTGCGTTTACAAAGCCCCCTATTGTGCCAGAACAGTGGACCCCCCCCACATGTGACCCCATTTTGGAAACCACACCCCTCAAAGAATTTAGTAAGGGGTGCAGTGAGCATGTAAACCCCACTGGCATTTGACTGTTCAAAAAATCTGTCAGACACCTGTGGGGTGTAAATGCTCACTGCACCCCGTGTTAGATTCCGTGAGGGGTGTAGTGGGGGGGTCCACTGTTGTGGCACCATGCAGGCTTTGTAAATGCACATGGCCTTCAATTACAGCCTAATTCTCTCTCCAAAAGCCCAATGGCACTCCTCTTCTGAGCCCTGTCATGCGCCGGCAGAGCACTTTACATCCACGTATGGGGGTTACAAATTTTGGGAGACTTTTTTCTTATTACTCCTTGTGAAAATGAAAAATTTGGGGTAACACCAGCATTTCAGGGAAATAAATGGACATTTTTCAAAGACCTGTGGGGTGTTAAGGCTCACTATACCCTCTGTTACGTTCTGTGAGGGGTATAGTTTCCATCATGTCAGAACTGCTTTAACTATCAGCCGCCCTTGTGCAAATCACCAATTTAGGCCTCAAATGTACATGGTGCGCTCTCACTCCTAAGCCCTGTTGTGTGTCCACAGAGCATTTTACATCCACATATGGGGTATTTACGTATTCAGGAGAAATTGTGTTACAAATTTTTGTGGGCCTTTTTCTCCTTTTGCCTCTTGAGAAAATGAAAAATATGTGGCAACACCAGCATGCTAGTGTAAATTTTAACATTTTTGACACTAACATGCTGGTGTAGCCCCTAACTTTTCCTTTTCATAAGGGGTAACACAGTTTCGGAAATACCCCACATGTGGCCCTAAACTGTTGCCTTAAAATACGACAGGTCTCGAAAGTGAAAGAGTGCCATGCGCATTTGAGGACTAAATTAGGAATTTGCAATAGGGGCGGACCCGGATACAAGGATGGGGCTTGTCTCCACCAAAACCCTACGGCAGTGTTTCCAAGCAGGGTGCCTCCAACTGTTGCAAAACAGCTGGAGGCTCCGTTTAGAAAACACTGCCATATGGGACATTTTTCCTTTTTATTGGCGGTGGGAGGTTGGGGGGGTGGGTATGTAGTGTTTTACTTTTTATTTTGTGTAGGTGTATAGTGTTTTTAGGGTACATTCACACAGGCGGGGGTTCACAGTTAGTTTTCCGCTGGGAGTTTGAGCTGCGGCAGAAACTTTGCCGCAGCTCTAACTTGTAGAAGGAAACCCACTGTAAACCCCCACCCCTGTGAATGTACCCTGTACATTCACATGGGGGGGCGCCCCAAACCTTCAGCTGTTGCAAAACTACAATTCCCAGCATGCACTGTCAGACCGTACATGCTGGGAGTTGTAGTTTTGCAACAGCTGTAGCCACACTGGTGGGGAACCACTGAGTTAGGAAACAGACTAGCTCAGTTATTCCTACCCATGTGCTTCCAGCTGTTTCAAAACTGCAACTCCCAGCATGTACGGTCTGTCAGTGCATTCGGGTTGTAGCTTTGCAACAGCTAAAGGCACACGGGTTGGAATCACTATGTTAGAAAACAGACTCCAACTTAGTGTTTCCCAACCAGTGTGCCTCCAGCTGTTGCAAAACTACAACTCCCAGCATGCACTGACAGCCGAAAGGCATGCTAGGAGTTGTAGTTATGCAACAACTGGGGAAGAACAGTTTGAAGACTGCTAAGTAGTCTCCAAACTGTAGCCCTACAGATGTTGCAAAACTACAACTCCAAGCATGCCCAGACTGTCGAGACTTTTGCAACATCTGGAGGGCCACCGTTTGGAGACCATTACTTAGCTCCTAACTGTGGTCCTCCAGTTGTTATCTAAAAAAAAGTCAGTGTATATGGTGGCCAATAGTAGAAGGTCCCATTCATTTTAATGGAATGAACCGAGTTTCGTCGAGTTTGAACAAGTACCTGCTAGCATATGTTAATTTTTATTTGGCACAATAGGGTAGTCTGCTGTCCAATTGAATTTTAGCAAATAATTTTATACTAGCAATAAGTGGCCCAAACAGTCACTGGTTGACTCCATTTTGGCCAGTGAAATAAATGGGGCATGTTGCAGTATTCTGCAGTATATATCTGCATACTTTTTTTTGATAAGGTCTAAGTATTTGCACTCAAAAAGATTAAATGTGTAGCACTACTGAAAACAGGTCTCCAGCAGTATTGAAATTAAATTCCTTTGGCAGGAAAAAAAAGCAGCAAGCTCATATGGGTAAAGTTTTATTTTTGTTTTTTCAAGAATTAACTCCAAGTATTGTAACATTCAGTCTAAAAAGGAAACATTTGTTTCAGCACTTACATAATTATTCATTAAACTGTGCCATCACAGTAGTGTTATGAGTGAATTTAAATAAGCTATTTCCATCAATATTACTGCATCTTCAATTCCGAAAAATGTTTACAGTAAAAATCTCATTATTTTCTGAAAATTATATCATCCATGTTATTGTATTGGCTACGAAAACTGAATAGATGTTTAGATTTTTAAATCGCAAATAAGAAAAATAAACAAAAACTTATTTTTGTAGTGATTATGGTTTTAATAACAGTAATTTATGTACATAAATGATTTGGTTATATAGGTTACGGCTTCTGTTGACCAAACTCCCTGAGTTACTTTAACAATATATTAACCATCATATATCAAATTAGATAAGTCCTGGATGCTGTCTAGAGCAAAATCTATTGTTTAATGTAAGACTAGAACAGACCTCATTGATGTGGCAGGAGTCTGTGCCAGGTGCTGCTCCAGTCTTGTAAACTCTGGGTTTCCGAAACAGGGAAAAGACGTTATGCCATGCCAGGGACCCCTGCGATCAGACATTTTATCCCCTTTGGATAGGGGATAGGATGTTTTCGAGTGGAATACTCCTTCAAATGTTAGGTTAAGGTGGCAATCCTTGGATTGGAATTAGAGATGAGCGAACTTACAGTAAATTCGATTCGTCACAAACTTCTCGGCTCGGCAGTTGATGACTTTTTCTGCATAAATTAGTTCAGCTTTCAGGTGCTCCGGTGGGCTGGAAAAGGTGGATACAGTCCTAGGAGACTCTTTCCTAGAAATGTATCCACCTTTTCCAGCCCACGGGAGCACCTGAAGGCAGAACTAATTTACACAGGATAAGTCATCAACTGCTGAGCCGAGAAGTTCGTGACGAATCAAATTTACTGTACGTTCGCTCATCTCTAATTGGAATATAGCCAGCATTGCACCTCAATTAAAGGGGTACTCCTCTGCTCAGCGTTTGGAACTGTTCCGAATGCTGGAGGCAGCGCCGGGAGCTCGTGATGTCATAGCCCCATCCCTTCATGACATATCTCCCTGCCTCCTCAATGCAAGTCTATGGGAGGGGGCGTGATGGCTGTCACACCCCCTCCCATAGACTTGCACTGAGGGGGAAGGGCTATGACGTCATGAGCTCCCAGTGCCAGCTCCAGCTTTCGGAACAGTTTGTTCCAAACACTGAGCAGCAGATTACCCCTTTAAGGTGCATCTTACCGAACACCTTATTGACATAGTTCAACCATCATCCAGAAATAACAACTAATTGAATAAGACTAAACACATAACATTAGTAAACACCATACATAAATCAACCTACAAAGACTTACCAATAATTAACTACAAATCAAAAAGTTATAACAAGTGTATACATTTTATTGGTTAGATTAAAAAAAAACTCCAAAAAGCAACTCCCCCCCCCCCCTAAAAAACACATGCACATGAGACACTTAAAAAAAAAAATGGTGATGAGAAACACAAAAAAATACATGATATATACAAAGCTTGTGCAAACCAGCAGATGATAATGAGTGGCCGAATTCCCTGTCAGGGAAAAGAAGACTTGTCCAAAGACCAAATGGTAGGTAACAAACTAAAGTGTGCAAATCAGTTAAAAAAATACTAAAGTGCTAAATAGTGCCAATATTATTGTAATAAATGCTAAACAATAGCACACAATCCCCATTAAGCAAGTAAAGCTCATCTACACATTTGATATTTGTGTAATGCCCACCGGTAAGATGAAAAATCCATCAGCTATTTCTAGTGAAAAAACCAACTCACACTCCTATGCGTATTAACTCGAATTATTCTGGGATTGATGTGGGGGGGGGGGGGGGGGTACAAGGAGCTATTTACATGGTAACTACTATGAAGTGGCATGCCCAAACCTCCTGCGTTGCCGGATTTACATAATCAAGAAATATATCTAATGCATCTTGTCATTTTGTTGAAATACATTACTTTTCTTAGCACATTTGATATAGAAAAAGTGAGCGAGCCATGTGTTGGTGTTAGTAACATAGTAACATAGTTCACAAGGTTGAAAAAAGACCAGAGTCCATCAAGTTCAACCTATAACCCTAAGGAGTCCCTATTGAGTTGATCCAGAGGAAGGAAAAAAACCCTCATACTATAGGTAAAAATCCCTTCCCAACTCCAAATATGGCATCAGAATAAATCCCTTGATCAACGTCTGTCCCTATAAATCTAGTATACATAACCAGCAATGTTATTACTCTCCAAAAATGCATCCAGACCACTTTTGAACTATTTTACAGAGTTCACCATGACCACCTCCTCTGGCAGAGAGTTCCATAGTCTCACTGCTCTTACAGTAAAGAACCCCCATCTTTGCTTGTGCAGAAACCTTCTTTCCGCAAGACATAGAGGATTCCCCCTTGTTATAGATACAGTCCTGGGTATAAATAGATCATGGGAGAGATCTCTGTACAGTTCCCTGATACATTTATACATAGTTATTAGGTCACCTTTAAGCCTTCTTTTTTCCAAACTAAATAACCCTAATTCTGATAATTTTTCTGGGTACTGTAGTCCTCCTATTCCCCGTATTACTCTGGTTGCCTGTCTTTGAACCGACTCCAGCTCCACTATATCTTTCTTGTACACTGGTGCCCAGTTCTGCACACAGTATTCTAGGTGTGATCTGACTAGTGATTTGTACAGCGGTAGAATTATTTCCTTGTCGAGGGCATCTATGCCCCTATTGATGCATCGCATGATTTTATTTGCTTTGGCAGCAGCTGCCCAACACTGGTCACTACAGCTAAATTTACTGTTAACTAAGACTCCTAAGTCCTTTTCCATGTCAGTCGTCCCAAGTATTTTTGTCTGGATTTTTCCTCCCCATGTGCATTGCCTTACATTTATCAGTGTTGAACCTCATCTGCCACTTCTCAGCCCAAACCTCCAACCTCCAGATCCATTTGTAACAGTGCACAGTCCTCTATTGTGTTAACCACTTCACAGAGCTTAGTATCATCTGCAAAGATTGCTTCTTTACTATTCAACCCCTCTACAAGGTCATTAATGAATATATTAAATAAAATGGGACCCAAGACTGACCTCTGTGGTACCCCACTAGTAACAGTCACACAATCAGAATATGTACCATTAATAACCACCCTCTGTTTTCTATCACTGAGCCAGTTACTTACCCACTTGCACACATTCTCACCCAGCCAAACCCTTCTCATTTTATTCACCAATCTTTTATGTGGCAATCAAGATATATAACATCCAATCATTGCTCCTGGTCCAGTCTGGAGCTCACCTCCTCATAAAAGCTTATCAGGTTAGTTTGACAGGACCGATCCCTCATAATTAAGTGTCAACGGCACCCAGGCTTCCCAGCCAGTCTCCTATGCCGGTACTTGTCGAGCCCTAGGCTGAGTAGCAGTCTGCGATCTGAAGAGAGTAGGCGTGTTCAGCTTAGGATGGCTGTTGTAAATGGTTGCTTCTTCACAGGGAGGCATTCTGGATTTTCCATTTGAAAACCAGAATTCCTCAGGGTTTAACCCCTTAACGCATATGGACATTTATGAATGTCCATAAGCGTCTCCTGAGGTATGAAACACACTCAGCAGGTGAGCGTGCATCATACCCGGGACATCCCGGTTGCTATAAGCAACCAGGACCCGTGGCTAATGCCGGACATCGCCGATCGGGCTGATGTCCGGCATTAACTCTTTAGTTGCAGCGATCAAAGTTGATTGTCACGTCTAAAGTGAAAGTAAAAGCTTCCCGGCAGCTCAGCTGATCGGACCATCGTGGTAAAATCGCGATGTCCCGATCAGCTAGGACGCAGCAGAAGGGTCCCTTACCTGCCTCCTGCGCATCCGATCGGCGATTGATTGCTCCAAGCCTGAAATCCTCCACCCTGTCTCATCATGTCCCTTATCATTCCCCCTCATCATCCCCCCACCCTGTCTCATGTCCCCCATCATTCCCCCACCCTGTCTCATCATGTCCTCCATCATTCCCCCTCATCATCCCCCTACCCTGTCTCATAATCCCCCCTCATTCCCCCCTCATCATTTCCCCATCATTTCCCCCTGTCTCATTTCCCCCATCATCCCCCCTCATCATTTCCCCCTGTCTCATCCCCCCATCATCCCCCCTCTCATCATTTCCCCCTGTCTCATCCCCCTCATCATTTCCCCATCTCATCCCCCCATCACCCCCCTCATCATTTCCCCCGTCTCACCCCCCTCATCATTTCCCCCTGTCTCATCCCCATCATCATTTCCCCCTGTCTCATCCCCCATCATCATTTTCCCCTGTCTCATCCCCTCATCATCCCCCCTTCATCATTTCCCTGTCTCATCATCCCCCCCCCTCATCATTTCCCCGTCTCATCATCCCCCCATCATGTTCCTCCTATGGCATCCAGTGGTCTTCAACCTGCGGACCTCCAGATGTTGCAAAAGTACAACTCCCAGCATGCCCAGACAGCCGACTGCTGTCCGGGCATGCTGGGAGTGGTAGTTTTGCAACATCTGGAGGTCCACAGGTTGAAGACCACTCTTCCCCTTTCCTTACTTGTCTGTGCTTCTGCTGTCTTGCGGGGTCAGTGAAGCAGATGAGTTACTTGCTCTCCTGGCTCCTCTGCACGGCATCACGGATGTCACTTTTCGGCATCGACTACAGAAAATGAAAAGTGACGTGAGTGATGCCGCACAGAGAACCGGCAGAGGACGTAACTCATCTGCTTCACTGACCCCGCAAGACCCTCCGCCTGACCTGACCTGCCGAAGCGCAGACAGGTAAGGAAAATAAACAAAACTATGAAAAGCAGGGAAAGGGGCAATGATGAGGGAGGTAGGGAAAATAAAAAGTGAAACTCACTTGTTTCCTCCCGCACTATCCACAAGTACTGGTGGATTGTGCGGGAGACGCTGATTAAAAGGTAGCGCAGATCCAGACAAGGTAAGGCTCATTTTAATCAGCGTCTCCCGCACTATCCACCACACCAGTACCTGTGGATAGTGCGGGAGAAAACAAGTGACAGTGCGGGGAGGAGACGCCGCTGGTTACTGATTTAAAGTGGCCGCGGCCGTGCTGTTATTACTTAACAAGCAGACACTGCTGCGACCGCTTTAAATCAGTGACCAGAAGACTTATCGGCGTATAACACGCAGGCAGACTTTTTGCCTTAAATTTTAGTTTTAAAAGTGCGTGTTATACGCCGATAAATACGGTAGTTATGATTTTTTTTCAGAAGTACGACAAATTCAAACCTATATAAGTAGGGTATCATTTTAACTGTATATACCTACAGAATAAAGATAATGTGTCATTTTTTACTGAAAAATTTACTGCGTAGAAACGGAAGCCCCCAAAATTTACAAAATGGCGTTTTTTCTTCCATTTTGTCGCATAATTATTTTTTTTTCCATTTTGCCGTAGATTTTGGGGTAAAATTACTGATGTCATTAAAAAGTAGAATTGGTGGTGCAAAAAATAAGCCATGATATGCATTTTTAGGTGCAAAATTGAAAGTGTTATTATTTTTAGAAGTTCATGAGGAAAAAAAGAAAATGCAAAAACTGAAAAACCCTCCGTCCTTAAGGGGTTAAATTATAAAAGAAAAAATTTTTATTGATGAGTTTACATTTGCATGCATGTGGGTTTTTTCATACTGTTTTTATTATTTTCATGAAGTACTGCATTTATTATAGGAAGATGATGAGGTTGTTTCTGTTTTTATTACTTATATAAATATAATTGAGCTCATATGGGTATTGACATTTTGCTGCAAATAGGTTTTCTTTTATGCATTCATTCTGACCAATATACAGTGCAATGGAAAAGTCTTCAGACCCTTTCACGGCTTTTACCCTTTGTTACAGTATGATGCAACCTTGTGCTGAAAAAAAAAATGTATTAAAAATTCCTCCACAGAGTTTTTTCCTGCACTCAATGTCCCACAATGAGAACTTGTTTAACGTAAACAACTAATTTTATGTATAGGCATAAGCACAATTGAAGTTTAGCTCTAGGGATTGAAAATGATTAGTAAAGACACTCCCCTGTCTATATAAGGTCTCACAGCTGAATATGCATATCAGAGCAAAAATCAAGCCAAAAGGCGGAAAGAACTGTCTGTTGAGCTCAGAGACCAGACAAATGGAGAAGTGTACAAAAAAGTTTCTTCTGCATAGAAAATTACCAAGAGCAAAGTTACCTCCATAATGCTTAAATGGAAGAAGTTTGAAACAACCTGAACTCTTCCTAGACCTGCCCCCCCCACCAAAACAAATACTTGAAAAAGAAGGTCCTTAGTAAGAGAGGTGACCAGAAACCCAATAATCCTTTGTGCAAATGAGAGAAACTTCCAGAAGGTAAACCATCACTGCAGCACTCCACCAATCTGCGTTTCACGGCACAGTGGCCAGAACAATGCCTCTCAAAAGTAAAACACGGATGGAAGCCTTAAAAACAACTTTGTGGAAAACATTATTCTCTGGTCTGTTGAAATCATAATTAAAATCTTTACCTAAAATTGTGAGTCTCAGAAAACCGAACATTTCTCTTCGCCTGCCCAATACCATCCCTACAGTGAAGCATGGCGGTGGCAGGATCATGCAATTGGGGTGATTTCAATAGCTAGAACAGAATGAGGGTTAAGGTAATGCTGAATGGAGGAAAGTTAATAGATGTTCTTAATGAAAACCTGATCCATAGTGCTCTGGACCTCTGGTCTGGGCCAAAGATTTACCTTTCAACAAAACAATGTCCCTAAACACACAGCCAAAACAACTCAAGAATGATCCAGGGACAACTCTATGATTGTCCTTAAGTGACCCAACCAGAGCCCTGACTTGAACCTAATCAATAATTTCTGAAGAAAACTTGACTATCCATGCACATCCCCCATCCAACCTGACAATGCCCATTCAGCTTTAGAGGATCTGCAGAGAAGAATGGCAGAAAATCTCCAAATCCAGGTGTGTAAACCTTGTGGCATCATACCCACAATCTCTGCAGAATTACAGTACTGAAGAAAGGGTCTGAATACTTACGTCAATATAATATTTTAGTTTTTCCTTTTAACTAATTACCCAAAGAGTTCTAACTTTGTGTTTTCACTCCAGCTTACAGTTTTCAAGGCTGCAAGGCTGTCATGTAATGTGAAAAAAGTAAAAAAGTATGAAGACTTTCCAAACGCATTGTACTCTTAACCCAACAATACTAGAAAAAAGCTTTATTTTTGTGGGCCGTGTTAATAAAGCAATACAAATATAGGGAGAGATTTATCAAAAACTTGACCAGAGGAAAAGTTGCTGTGTTTCCCATAGCAACCAATCAGATCGCTTCTTTCATTTTTTTAAAAGGTCTCTGGAAAAATGAAAGAAGCGATCTGATTGGTTGCTATGGGCAACTCAGCAACTTTTCCTCTGGACAGGTTTTGATAAATCGCCCATAGAGTTTTTATTCTTTAACTATTGCAGGAAAAGAGTTTGATAAGAGAATAAAGCAGCATTTTCTCTAGTAAGCGATTACAAAGATATTACAAACATTCTTACATTCACTTGTTTTATTCATTTATACAAAAGTTGTTGACGTTAGAATGTATGTTTATTTATTTTTTAATACCAAAAATAAATATTAATACAGCAAATTTTACCAGGCACGGGCCTAGTAACCAGAATCTGTCATATCAGGTCAGTGTCTGAGGTTTTAGCGCGTCATCACATATATCTGGCAATCCGAAGCAATATAAAAGCACCGAATATGAAGGAAACCGATAATTAAACTCATCCCATTCATCTGAATGGTATAGTTCAAATTCATCTGATGCTTCATTCGGGAAGCCAGATCACCTAACATGGACGATAGGGAAATAAGTCTTGCAGCGTTCCCCCTTCAGCCTTCGAAAATAACTGGGTGTCGGACCCGCACTTTGTCATCAGTTGTCACATTATTTGTGGCCAGTCACTAAGCAGGATCACGGGATATATGTAACAGTGCCCAGACTTCAGCAATTTTTGTGTCATCTATGCAAAATGGTAACTTCATTGTAAAGCTATGTTCACACGGCAGGATTTCACAATTCTGCCCAAATTACGTTCTTTAAAACTTGCAGTGATATTTTGATATGGGATTCCGCCGCAGAATTCTGCAAAGTTAAAAACAGATCTTTTGCAGAATGCGGAATTGCAGCCACTGAAATTCCGCTGTGGGAAAGAAGTCAATTGGCAGTTAATTTCGGCAGAATTCTTCCACGGAATTCCACACGGAATATGGCCTAAGGGTATGTTCACACAAGCAGGCCCACAGCGTATTTTACGCCGCAGACCTGCCGCTGGAGGACCGCTGCATGGTGGCTTTACATGTGCCTGCTCGGAGCGGCAATACGCCGTTATGAGCAGACACACTGAAGGGATGTGCGAGTTGCTGGGCATGCACAGTATACTCGCACACAATGTGCGAGTATACTGTGCATGTATGCTGCGACTCGCACATCGCAGTGTGTCTGCTCGTAGTAGCCTATTGCCGCTCCAAGCAGGCACATGTAAAGCCACCATGCAGCGGTCCTCCAGCGGCAGATCTGCGGCGTAAAATACACTGTGGATCTGCTTGTGCGAACGTACCCTTCAAGGGGTATACAAGGATATCAACTGGCTCCAGAAAGTTAAACAGATTTATAAATTAGCACAGCAATGAAAAGTCAGCTCACCAGTCCACGGCAAGAGAATCCTCTAAGGCAGATAGAAGAAAATGGCAGATGCCAGCGAATGGAAAACTTCACCTTTATTTTGTTATATTAAAAGCATTGACATGGAGAATCTTCAATAGATAACATGGATAAAATCTTTGGAAGAAGCGCCCACCTGGGCGCTTCTTCCAAAGAGTTTATCCATGTTGTCTATTGTTGTCTATTGAAGATTCTCCATGTCAATGCTTTTAATATAACAAAATAAAGGTGAAGTTTTCCATTCACTGGCATCTACCATTTTCTACCATTTATCAGAGTTGTAAATGACTTCTATTAAAAAATCTTTATCCAATAATTATCAGCTGCTGAAGTTGAGTTGTTCTTTTCTGTTTGGCAACAGTGCTCTCTACTGACATCACTGCTTATCTCAGGAACTGCACAGAGTAGAAGAGGTGTCCTATGGGGAGTTGCTTCTACTCTGGACAGTTTCAGAGACAGGTGTCATCAGAGAGCACTTAGACAGAAAATAAAAACTCAACTTCAGCAGCTCATAAGTACTGAAAGAATTAAGATTTTTTTTTAAATAGAAGTAATTTACAAATCTAAATGTACAAGATACAGAGTCCGGCACTGCAATGGTGATCACTGCGGTAAACCACGAGGACACAGGTGGATACTGACACAAGCCAATCCAACTTCCATGGTCTGAGGAAGTGCGGAAGCACGACACAGCTGTAACCATCACGCTGCATTTGCTCCCCACGTCCTGGCCGGTTACCTGCCTTCACACCGCACCGCTATGCACCTTTTGCTTATGCAATAAAAAGCTTTTGCAAGCCTGAAAAATCCCGGTGAGTGCCGTCTTATACTTTTCACATCCTCTTTGTGTTTACTAATTTACAAATCTGTTTAACTTTTTGGAGCCAGTTGATACTGTATATAAAAAAAAGTTTTTTTTTCTGGATGATCCCTTTAAGACGTGCTTATTTAAGTCATACAAAACTAGAATATTACAATGGGTTATGGATGAAATGTAAGTGAGACTCATACACTATTGCTACAGTAACAAAGGATTGGCTCCATTTACACACATTTACCATAATTTTACTGCACACATTGTTTTTGATAACTTTGGCACACAATGTAAAACCATTTAGAAAGTTGCCTTACATCTTGAATTAAAATCACAGCTTTCTTTTTCACAGGTGCTTTGGCAGATTCGAGATTGGAAGCTTGTTCTAAAACAAAATATATAGGAAAGAAAGCTACTGATTGCTCATGAAAAAAACATTTTCCAACTTATAAACAGAACATTAAAGTTGATGAAATATATTTACATATACTTATCTAATGAGATTGGTAGGCAAGGAATTATTTTAACATTCCCAATTTTCATCTTTACTGGTTCCTTGACATGGAGCGCAGATGGTTCTTTGCAGTGTCCTGGAAAAAGAAAATATATTATTATTTAAAGAAGAAGAAAAGAAACCAAGTTGTGGAAGAATAGCGGAGAAATAGAATACATGAGACAGAACAAGGCTTTTAAAGATGCAGAATTAACTGAGACACACCGAGGATAATAGCCAGCACATTTAGGAGTCCATTACGTCTCCAGCTGGTAAAAGTACTTCTTCCAAATGTAATTCTCCATATTGTTTATAAATAATGCAGATTTTGTCTGCTCCTTTACTATTCATATTCAAGGCACCTAACTGGATAGATGTTAAAATTTGGCTTTTTTAAAAATCTCATTTAATAGAGCTACGGGTGGACAAAAAATTGCTGTAAAATAGATTTTCGCCACAGTGCATACTATTGCTATCACTCATGTTGCATAGATATATGCACTTCCGTCTATTGTTTACATGTTTCTTATCACAATGTAATCAATATTGATATATGCAACTAAAAGAGAGATTTGAATATGAGTTACAGCTATGCTTAGACTTTTTTTTTGTTATTTTTAATTAAAAATAATAATAATAAAAAAAAATTCTATTTGGCTAATAACAAAATAAAATAAAAAAAAATATATGACCAGCTTTTGGGAATTTTATTTCCCAGATAATCTATACATTCCTGTTTGTCTCATTTAATTCTGCATAGGATTTTTTTTCCGAGGTAAGCCTGTTATCTCATCGTTCCAAGTTCTCTTTTATTTATCTCCCTTTTTGTTCTTTCCTCTTTAAATAGTAAGTTATTTTCTTTTTTCAACCCTAACTCGAGAAGGATTCTTTACAATATAAAGCATACTGTTTAAAGCAAAACAAAGAAGTCGCATGTCATTTCAAAAAGGGTCAAAGAAAGGTGAAGTCCTTGAACATTTAAACGTAACATTTGGATAATTACAGTATAATTATACTATATTTCAAAGGAGTTACAGAAATCGGAAAATGTTATTGAAGAATTCAACTGTAACAAATGTAAAAAGTGTTCTTTACAAAACAAAGAAAGTTACCGTATTTTTCGCCGTATAAGACGCACTTTTTTCTTCCCCAAAACTGGTGGGGGGGAAAGTTGGTGCATCTTATACGGCGAATACCTGCGGCCATCAACGCCAGGACCCGCGGCTAATATAGGACATCACCGATCGCGGTGATGCCCTGAATTAATCCTTCAGATGCGGCGATCAAAGCTGACCGCCATGTCTGAAGTGAAAATAACACTTACCCGGCTGTTCAGTCGGGCTGTTCGGGACCGCCGGGGTGAAATCACGGCAACCCGAACAGCTTACAGGACACCGGGAGGAACCTTACCTGCCTCCACTGTGTCTGCTCCATGCCGGGATCCCCTGCATGGCCGGCGCTCTCCTTCGTCGTCATCAAGTCGTTGCGCATGCCGTCCCGTCATCCAATAGGTGAGCGCCGTGCGTAGCGACGTGATGACGGCGACGGAGAGCGTGGATCCCGGGGAAGAAGACGTCCGGAGTGTCGGGGACACCACGGGGACGCGGTGACAGCGATGGAGCGACATCCAGGGCAGCAGTGACGGGTCCGGAGCAGCGGGGACACGTGAGTATTACCTCCTATACCAGTGGTCTTAAACCTGCGGACCTCCAGCTGTTGCAAAACTACAACTCCCAGCATGCCCCGACAGCCGGGTGCAGGATCTTTTTTTTCTAGATTTTGGACCTTTAAAATATATGCCGGTGTGTCCTATAGGGCGAAAAATACGGTATATTGGGGAAGATAAACAAAACTGTGGGTGCCAGAAATTTTGAACAACCACAAAATAATAGAGGGGCAGGTTTTCAGTAAAAAGGAATGTATCTTCACGTGCCGTATTTTGCTGTGCATTTTGCTGCGTATTTGCTACTGCATATTTTCTTTCCCATTGAAGTCAATGGGTAGCAAAATACGCGGCTGATAAATATGCAGCAAATACGCAGCAAAATACAGCACTTGGGAACGTGCCCTTGGACTAGGCAGTTTTAACCCCTTAAGGACTCAGCCCATTTTGGCCTTAAGGACTCAGACAATTAAATTTTTACGTTTTCATTTTTTCCTCCTCGCCTTCTAAAAATCATAACTCTTTTATATTTTCATCCACAGACTAGTGTGAGGGCTTATTTTTTGCGTGACCAGTTGTCCTTTGTAATGACATCACTCATTATATCATAAAATGTATGGCGCAACCAAAAAACACTATTTTTGTGGGGAAATTAAAACGAAAAACGCAATTTTGCTAATTTTGGAAGGTTTTGTTTTCACGCCGTACAATTTATGGTAAAAATGACATGTGTTCTTTATTCTTAGGGTCAATATGATTAAAATGATACCCATTATTATATACTTTTATATTATTGTTGCGCTTAAAAAAAATCACAAACTTTTTAACCAAATTAGTACGTTTATAATCCCTTTATTTTGATGACCTCTAACTTTTTTATTTTTCCGTATAAGTGGCGGTATGGGGGCTCATTTTTTGCGCCATGATCTGTACTTTTTTTTGATACCACATTTGCATATAAAAAACTTTTAATACACTTTTTATAATTTTTTTTTAATAAAATGTATTAAAAAAGTGTTACGCCTAGCGCTCCGGGTCCCCGCTCCTCCCCGGAGCGCTCACGGCGTCTTTCTCCCTGCAGCTCCCCGGTCGGTCCCGCTGACCGGGAGCGCTGCACTGTCATGGCCGTTGGGGATGCGATTCGCACAGCGGGACGCGCCCGCTCGCGAATCGCATCCCAGGTCACTTACCCGTTCCCGTCCCCTGCTGTCATGTGCTGGCGCGCGCGGCTCCGCTCTCTAGGGCGCGCGCGCGCCAGCTCCCTGAGACTTAAAGGGCCAGTGCACCAATGATTGGTGCCTGGCCCAATTAGCTTAATTGGCTTCCACCTGGTCCCTGACTATATCTGACCTCCTCCCATGCACTCCCTTGCCGGATCTTGTTGCCCTTGTGCCTAGTGAAAGCGTTTTGTGTGTCTAAAGCCTGTGTACCAGTACTTCTGCTACCCATCCTGACTACGAACCTTGCCGCCTGCCCCCGACCTTCTGCTACGTCCGACCTTGCTTCTGTCTACTCCCTTGTACCTCGCCTATCATCAGCAGTCAGAGAGGTGACCCGTTGCTAGTGGATACGACCTGGTCACTACCGCCGCAGCAAGACCATCCCGCTTTGCGGCGGGCTCTGGTGAACACCAGTAGTGACTTAGAACCGGTCCACTAGCGCGGTCCTCGCCAATCCCTCTCTGGCACAGAGGATCCACTACCTGCCAGCCGGCATCGTGACAGTAGATCCGGCCATGGATCCCGCTGAGGTCCCTCTGCCTTATATCTCTGATATCACCACGGTGGTCGCCCAGCAATCCCGACAGATCGCCCATCTAACCCACCAGCTGTCGGAAATGTCCACCATTGTGCACCAACTTCAGTCACAACTTCAGCAGCAATCATCTCCTCCGCCAGCTCCTGCACCCCTTCCGCAGCGAGTGGCCACTCCTAGCCTCCGCCTGTCCTTGCCGGACAAATTTAATGGGGACTCTAAGTTTTGCCGTGGCTTTCTTTCGCAATGTTCCCTGCACTTGGAGATGATGTCGAACCAGTTTCCTACTGAAAGGTCTAAGGTGGCTTTCGTAGTCAGCCTTCTGTCTGGGAAAGCTCTGTCATGGGCCACACCGCTCTGGGACCGCAATGACCCCGTCACTGCCTCTGTACACTCCTTCTTCTCGGAAATTCGAAGTGTCTTTGAGGAACCTGCCCGAGCCTCTTCTGCTGAGACTGCCCTGCTGAACCTGGTCCAGGGTAATTCTTCCGTTGGCGAGTACGCCATACAATTCCGTACTCTTGCTTCTGAACTATCCTGGAATAATGAGGCCCTCTGCGCGACCTTTAAAAAAGGCCTATCCAGCAACATTAAAGATGTTCTGGCCGCACGAGAAACTCCTGCTAACCTGCATGAACTCATTCATCTAGCCACTCGCATTGACATGCGTTTTTCTGAGAGACATCAAGAGCTCCACCAGGAAAAAGACTTAGATCTCTGGACACCTCTCCCACAGTCTCCACTGCAATCTGCGCCTAGGCCTCCCGCCGAGGAAGCCATGCAAGTGGATCGGTCTCGCCTGACCCTGGAAGAGAGGAATCGCCGTAAGGAAGAGAATCTTTGTCTGTACTGTGCCAGTACCGAACATTTTTTGGTGGATTGCCCTATCCGTCCTCCACGTCTGGGAAACGCACGCTCGCACCCAGCTCTCGTGGGTGTGGCGTCTCTTGATGCTAAGTCGGCTTCTCCACGTCTCACGGTGCCTGTACGGATTTCTACTTCAGCCAGCTCTTCCCTCTCAGCCGTGGCCTGCCTGGACTCTGGTGCCTCTGGGAATTTTATTCGGGAGTCCTTGGTGAATAAATTCCGTATTCCGGTGACCCGTCTTGTCAAGCCACTCCACATTTCCGCGATCAACGGAGCCAGGTTGGATTGCACCGTGCGTTACCGCACGGAGCCCCTCCTAATGTGCATCGGACCTCATCACGAGAAAATTGAATTTTTGGTCCTTCCCAATTGCACTTCCGAAATTCTCCTTGGACTACCCTGGCTTCTACACCATTCCCCAACCCTGGACTGGTCCACTGGGGAGATCAAGAGTTGGGGTCCCTCTTGTTCCAAGGACTGCCTTAAACCGGTTCCCAGTACTCCCTGCCGTGACCCTGTGGTTCCTCCTGTATCCGGTCCCCCTAAGGTCGTTAGGGACTCTGCCTGCCACAGAAAATGCCTCTCCCCCCCTCCCAGTCCACTCAGGCAAGCCTCGGTGCCTCCTCATGGCCCTCGTCCTGGTGTCACACTGCCCCGTGCCAGGCCTCGCCCTCTGCCCTCCCTCCCCATTCCCACTCCTGCTGTACTGCCTGCCATTGAGGAAACCATCCATTCCTTCCCGGTGTCCTCATCCCAGGGGAGGCAGTCACCGGACAAAAAAAAGGGGAGACCTAAGGGGGGGGGTACTGTTACGCCTAGCGCTCCGGGTCTCCGCTCCTCCCCGGAGCGCTCACGGCGTCTTTCTCCCTGCAGCTCCCCGGTCGGTCCCGCTGACCGGGAGCGCTGCACTGTCATGGCCATTGGGGATGCGATTCGCACAGCGGGACGCGCCCGCTCGCGAATCGCATCCCAGGTCACTTACCCGTTCCCGTCCCCTGCTGTCATGTGCTGGCGCGCGCGGCTCCGCTCTCTAGGGCGCGCGCGCGCCAGCTCCCTGAGACTTAAAGGGCCAGTGCACCAATGATTGGTGCCTGGCCCAATTAGCTTAATTGGCTTCCACCTGGTCCCTGACTATATCTGACCTCCTCCCATGCACTCCCTTGCCGGATCTTGTTGCCCTTGTGCCTAGTGAAAGCGTTTTGTGTGTCTAAAGCCTGTGTACCAGTACTTCTGCTACCCATCCTGACTACGAACCTTGCCGCCTGCCCCCGACCTTCTGCTACGTCCGACCTTGCTTCTGTCTACTCCCTTGTACCTCGCCTATCATCAGCAGTCAGAGAGGTGACCCGTTGCTAGTGGATACGACCTGGTCACTACCGCCGCAGCAAGACCATCCCGCTTTGCGGCGGGCTCTGGTGAACACCAGTAGTGACTTAGAACCGGTCCACTAGCGCGGTCCTCGCCAATCCCTCTCTGGCACAGAGGATCCACTACCTGCCAGCCGGCATCGTGACAAAAAGTAGGAATTTTGGACTTTTTTTATTTTTTTTCGTTCACGCCGTTCACCGTATGGGATCATTAACATTTTATTTTAATAGTTCGGACATTTACGCACGCGGCGATACCAAATATGTCTATAAAAAATGTACGCTTTTTGGGGGTAAAATAGGAAAAAACGGACGTTTTACTTTTTTATTGGGGGAGGGGATTTTTCACTTTTTTTTTACTTTTACTTTTACATTTTTTTACATTTTTTTTTACACTTGAATAGCCCCCATAGGGGACTATTCATAGCAATACCATGATTGCTAATACTGATCTGTTCTATGTATAGGACATAGAACAGATCAGTATTATCGGTCATCTCCTGCTCTGGTCTGCTCGATCACAGACCAGAGCAGAAGACGCCGGGAGCCGCACGGAGGAGGGAGAGGGGACCTCCGTGCGGCGTTATGAATGATCGGATCCCCGCAGCAGCGCTGCGGGCGATCCGATCGTTCATTTAAATCGCGAACTCCCGCAGATGCCGGGATCTGTATTGATCCCGGCACCTGAGGGGTTAATGGCGGACGCCCGCGAGATCGCGGGCGTCGGCCATTGCCAGCGGGTCCCTGGCTGCGATCAGCAGCCGGGATCAGCCGCGCATGACACGGGCATCGCTCCGATGCCCGCGGTTATGCTTAGGACGTAAATGTACGTCCTGGTGCGTTAAGTACCACCTCACCAGGACCTACATTTACGTCCTGCGTCCTTAAGGGGTTAAAGATGTGCCAATTTTTTTAATAACCTCAGCCGCAGTTATAAATCTAACACAGTCTAAGGTTATATTCACGCATTGTAAAATCAAAACAAAAAACTAGCAGTAAAAGTAAAATGCTGATTTTTTATCTAATAAGGGGCTATATTAAAGTCTGTGAAAAAAGCCATCAGTGCGCACATTGGCCCTCATTTCTCAATACGTGTAAAATTAAAACTGGAGAAGTTTTCCCACAACAACCAATCACATCTCAACATTCACTTTACCAAAGCTCGTTAAGATATAAAAGCTGAGCTGTGATTGGTTGTTGTGGGATAATATCTCCAGGTTTCATCACACACATAATGATAGATCAGGGTCATTATGTAAAACAAAAACTACAATTATTCCATCTTTGGCTTGTCACGATGCCGGCTGGCAGGTAGTGGACCCTCTGTGCCAGAGAGGGATTGGCGTGGACCGTGCTAGTGGACCGGTTCTAAGCCACTACTGGTTTTCACCAGAGCCCGCCGCAAAGCGGGATGGTCTTGCTGCGGCGGTAGTGACCAGGTCGTATCCACTAGCAACGGCTCACCTCTCTGGCTGCTGAAGATAGGCGCGGTACAAGGGAGTAGGCAGAAGCAAGGTCGGACGTAGCAGAAGGTCGGGGCAGGCAGCAAGGATCGTAGTCAGGGGCAACGGCAGAAGGTCTGGAAACACCGGCAAGGAACACACAAGGAACGCTTTCACTGGCACTAAGGCAACAAGATCCGGCAAGGGAGTGCAAGGGAAGTGAGGTAATATAGGGAAGTGCACAGGTGAAAACCCTAATTGGAACCACTGCGCCAATCAGCGGCGCAGTGGCCCTTTAAATCGCAGAGACCCGGCGCGCGCGCGCCCTAGGGAGCGGGGCCGCGCGCGCCGGGACAGAACAGACGGGGAGCGAGTCAGGTAGGGGAGCCGGGGTGCGCATCGCGAGCGGGCGCTACCCGCATCGCGAATCGCATCCCGGCTGGCAGCAGGATCGCAGCGCCCCGGGTCAGAGGACGTGACCGGAGCGCTGCAGCGGAGGGAGTGAAGCGAGCGCTCCGGGGAGGAGCGGGGACCCGGAGCGCTCGGCGTAACAGTACCCCCCCCCTTGGGTCTCCCCCTCTTCTTGGAGCCTGAGAACCTGAGGAGCAGACTTTTGTCAAGGATGTTGTCCTCAGGTTCCCAGGATCTCTCTTCAGGACCACAACCCTCCCAGTCTACTAAAAAAAAATTTTTCCCTCTGACCTTTTTGGCAGCCAAAATTTCCTTGACCGAGAAGACGTCCGAGGAGCCGGAAACAGGAGTGGGAGGAACAGATTTGGGAGAAAAACGGTTGAGGATGAGTGGTTTGAGAAGAGAGACGTGAAAGGCATTAGGGATACGAAGAGAAGGAGGAAGAAGAAGTTTATAAGAGACAGGATTAATTTGACACAAAATTTTGAAAGGACCAAGATAGCGTGGTCCCAACTTGTAGCTAGGGACACGGAAGCGGACATATTTAGCGGAGAGCCATACCTTGTCTCCAGGGGAAAAAACGGGGGGAGCTCTTCTTTTCTTATCCGCGAACCTCTTCATGCGTGAAGAAGCCTGTAAGAGAGAATTTTGGGTCTCTCTCCATATAATGGAAAGGTCACGAGAAATTTCATCCACAGCGGGCAGACCAGAGGGCAAGGGGGTAGGGAGGGGGGGAAGAGGGTGACGGCCGTACACCACGAAAAATGGGGATTTGGAGGAAGATTCAGAGACCCTGAAGTTATACGAAAATTCGGCCCATGGAAGGAGATCTGCCCAGTCATCCTGGCGGGAGGAAACAAAATGTCGCAAATAATCACCCAGGATCTGGTTAATTCTTTCTACTTGTCCATTGGACTGGGGATGATATGCAGAGGAAAAATTTAATTTAATCTTGAGTTGTTTACAGAGAGCCCTCCAGAATTTAGACACGAATTGGACCCCTCTATCCGAGACAATCTGCGTAGGCAACCCGTGAAGACGAAAAATGTGTACAAAAAATTGTTTAGCCAACTGAGGCGCAGAAGGAAGACCAGGAAGAGGGATGAAATGTGCCATTTTGGAGAATCGATCAACGACCACCCAAATAACGGTGTTGCCACGGGAAGGGGGTAAATCAGTAATAAAATCCATACCAATCAGAGACCAAGGCTGTTCGGGGACAGGCAGAGGATGAAGAAAACCAGCGGGCTTCTGGCGAGGAGTCTTATCCCGGGCACAGATAGTGCAGGCTCGCACAAAGTCCCCAACATCCGTCTCCAGAGTCGGCCACCAATAGAAGCGGGAGATGAGTTGCACAGATTTCTTGATGCCCGCATGACCTGCGAGATGGGAGGAGTGACCCCATTTGAGGATTCCGAGGCGTTGGCGTGGAGAAACAAAGGTCTTTCCTGGAGGAGTCTGCCTGATGGAGGCAGGAGAAGTGGAGATCAGGCAGTCAGGTGGAATGATGTGTTGCGGAGGGAGATCAACTTCTGAGGCATCCGAGGAACGAGAGAGAGCATCGGCCCTAATGTTCTTATCGGCAGGACGAAAGTGAATCTCAAAATTAAATCGGGCAAAGAACAGAGACCACCGGGCCTGGCGAGGATTCAGCCGTTGGGCCGACTGGAGGTAGGAGAGGTTCTTGTGGTCGGTGTAGATAATAACAGGAAATCTTGATCCCTCCAGCAGATGCCTCCATTCCTCAAGTGCTAATTTAATGGCTAGAAGCTCTCGATCCCCGATGGAGTAGTTCCTCTCCGCTGGAGAGAAGGTCCTAGAGAAAAAACCACAAGTGACAGCATGCCCGGAAGGATTTTTTTGTAGAAGAACAGCTCCAGCTCCTACTGAGGAGGCATCAACCTCCAATAGGAAGGGTTTGGAAGGGTCAGGTCTGGAGAGCACGGGAGCCGAAGAAAAGGCAGACTTGAGTCGTTTAAAGGAGTCTTCTGCTTGAGGAGGCCAGGACTTGGGATCAGCATTTTTCTTGGTTAAAGCCACGATAGGAGCCACAATGGTAGAAAAATGTGGAATAAATTGCCTGTAATAATTGGCGAACCCCAAAAAGCGTTGGATAGCACGGAGTCCGGAGGGGCGTGGCCAATTTAAGACGGCAGAGAGTTTGTCTGGATCCATCTGTAGTCCCTGGCCAGAGACCAAATATCCTAGAAAAGGAAGAGATTGGCATTCAAACAGACATTTCTCAATTTTGGCATAGAGTTGGTTGTCACGAAGTCTCTGAAGAACCATACGGACATGCTGGCGGTGTTCTTCTAGATTGGCAGAAAAAATTAAGATATCGTCCAGATATACCACAACACAGGAGTATAACAGATCACGAAAAATTTCATTGACAAAGTCTTGGAAGACGGCAGGGGCATTGCACAGTCCAAAGGGCATGACCAGATACTCAAAGTGTCCATCTCTGGTGTTAAATGCCGTTTTCCACTCGTCCCCCTCTCTGATGCGGATGAGGTTATAGGCGCCTCTTAAGTCCAATTTAGTGAAGATGTGGGCACCTTGGAGGCGATCAAAGAGTTCAGAGATGAGGGGTAAGGGGTAGCGGTTCTTAACCGTGATTTTATTAAGACCGCGGTAGTCAATGCAAGGACGTAGGGAGCCATCTTTTTTGGACACAAAGAAAAATCCGGCTCCGGCAGGAGAGGAGGATTTACGGATAAAGCCCTTTTTTAGATTCTCCTGGACGTATTCGGACATGGCAAGAGTCTCTGGGGCAGAGAGAGGATAAATTCTGCCCCGGGGTGGAGTAGTACCCGGGAGGAGGTCGATAGGGCAATCATAAGGCCTGTGAGGAGGTAGAGTCTCAGCTTGTTTTTTGCAGAAAACATCCGCGAAGTCCATATAGGCCTTAGGGAGACCGGTTACTGGAGGAACCACAGAGTTACGGCAAGGGTTACTGGGAACCGGTTTTAGACAGTTCTTGGAACAAGAGGACCCCCAACTCTTGATCTCCCCAGTGGACCAATCCAGGGTTGGGGAATGAAGTTGAAGCCAGGGAAGTCCAAGGAGAATCTCCGAGGTGCAATTGGGGAGGACCAAAAGTTCAATCCTCTCATGATGAGATCCGATGCTCATAAGAAGGGGCTCCGTGCGGAAACGTATGGTACAGTCCAATCTTTCATTATTTACACAATTGATGTAGAGGGGTCTGGCGAGACTGGTCACTGGGATGTTGAAGCTGTTGACGAGAGAGGCCAAAATAAAATTTCCTGCAGATCCAGAGTCCAAGAAGGCCACTGTAGAGAAGGAGAAGGCAGAGGCAGACATCCGCACAGGCACAGTAAGACGTGGAGAAGCAGAGTAGACATCAAGGACTGTCTCACCTTTGTGCGGAGTCAGCGTACGTCTTTCCAGGCGGGGAGGACGGATAGGACAATCCCTCAGGAAGTGTTCGGTACTAGCACAGTACAGGCAGAGGTTCTCCATACGGCGTCGTGTCCTCTCTTGAGGTGTCAGGCGAGACCGGTCGACCTGCATAGCCTCCACGGCGGGAGGCACAGGAACAGATTGCAGGGGACCAGAGGAGAGAGGAGCCGAGGAGACGAAACGCCTCGTGCGAACAGAGTCCATATCTTGGCGGAGTTCCTGACGCCTTTCAGAAAAACGCATGTCAATGCGAGTGGCTAGGTGAATAAGTTCATGTAGATTAGCAGGAATTTCTCGTGCGGCCAGAACATCTTTAATGTTGCTGGATAGGCCTTTTTTGAAGGTCGCGCAGAGGGCCTCATTATTCCAGGACAATTCTGAAGCAAGTGTACGGAATTGTACGGCATACTCGCCAACGGAAGAATTACCCTGGACCAGGTTCAACAGGGCAGTCTCAGCAGAAGAGGCTCGGGCAGGTTCCTCAAAGACACTTCGGATTTCCGAGAAGAAGGAGTGTACAGAGGCAGTGACGGGGTCATTGCGGTCCCAGAGCGGTGTGGCCCATGACAGGGCTTTTCCGGACAGAAGACTGACTACGAAAGCCACCTTAGACCTTTCAGTGGGAAACAGGTCCGACATCATCTCCAGATGCAGGGAACATTGGGAAAGAAAGCCACGGCAAAACTTAGAGTCCCCATCAAATTTATCCGGCAAGGATAAGCGTATCCCAGGAGCGGCCACTCGCTGCGGAGGAGGTGCAGGAGCTGGCGGAGGAGATGACTGCTGAAGCTGTGGTAGCAACTGTTGTAGCATAACGGTCAGTTGAGACAGCTGTTGGCCTTGTTGCGCTATCTGTTGTGACTGCTGGGCGACCACCGTGGTGAGGTCAGCGACAACTGGCAGAGGAACTTCAGCGGGATCCATGGCCGGATCTACTGTCACGATGCCGGCTGGCAGGTAGTGGACCCTCTGTGCCAGAGAGGGATTGGCGTGGACCGTGCTAGTGGACCGGTTCTAAGCCACTACTGGTTTTCACCAGAGCCCGCCGCAAAGCGGGATGGTCTTGCTGCGGCGGTAGTGACCAGGTCGTATCCACTAGCAACGGCTCACCTCTCTGGCTGCTGAAGATAGGCGCGGTACAAGGGAGTAGGCAGAAGCAAGGTCGGACGTAGCAGAAGGTCGGGGCAGGCAGCAAGGATCGTAGTCAGGGGCAACGGCAGAAGGTCTGGAAACACCGGCAAGGAACACACAAGGAACGCTTTCACTGGCACTAAGGCAACAAGATCCGGCAAGGGAGTGCAAGGGAAGTGAGGTAATATAGGGAAGTGCACAGGTGAAAACCCTAATTGGAACCACTGCGCCAATCAGCGGCGCAGTGGCCCTTTAAATCGCAGAGACCCGGCGCGCGCGCGCCCTAGGGAGCGGGGCCGCGCGCGCCGGGACAGAACAGACGGGGAGCGAGTCAGGTAGGGGAGCCGGGGTGCGCATCGCGAGCGGGCGCTACCCGCATCGCGAATCGCATCCCGGCTGGCAGCAGGATCGCAGCGCCCCGGGTCAGAGGACGTGACCGGAGCGCTGCAGCGGAGGGAGTGAAGCGAGCGCTCCGGGGAGGAGCGGGGACCCGGAGCGCTCGGCGTAACATGGCTATTTACAGCATTAAAACTGCAATGCATTTTACAGCAAATAAGCCACACTATTGATGCAATCATATGCTGCTTAGATGTGCAATATCTATAATATGCAACATTAAATAATTATATAATTGCTATGGGGTACTCTGGTGGGAATTTTTTTTTTTCAAATCATCTGGTGCCAGAAAGTTATACAGATTTGTAAATTACTACTTAATCCTTCCAGTACGTATCAGCTGCTGTATACTACAGAGGAAGTTGTATAGTTCTTATCTGTCTGACCATAGTGCTCTCGGCTGACACCTCTGTCCGTGTTACGAACTGTCCAGAGAAGGGACAAATCCCCATAGAAAACCTCTCTTGCTCTGGACAGTTCCTCACATGAGCAGAGGTGTCAGCAGAGAGCACTGTTGTCAGACAAAAAAAAAACATACAACTTTTTCTGGAGCTGATAAGGACTGGAAGGATTAAGATTTTTAAATAGAAGTAACAAATCGGATTTCTGGCACCAATTGATTGCATAAAAAACAAATTTTTTCCCAAAGAAGTACCCCTTTAGCACTTAGAACTTATTACAGAGTGTCTTATATCTTTTAACAGATACAAATTATTGTGTAGTCTAATAGTGGGCAGCAAAATGGCTCAATGGCAGCATTGCAGCTTTATGGGGCTACAAAACTAGGTTTACATTTTACAAAGGACAACATCTGCATGGAGTTTGAATGTTTTCCCTATGTTTGCATGGATTTCCTTCCACACTCCATAAATATATTGAATTTGGAATTAGAATTTTAGACCAAGTTGGGGGATAGGAACTGACATGAATGATGACAGTCTGCACATTGCTGTGAAATATGTTGGCTCTATGTAAATAAAGAAGTTATAAAACAAATGTAAGTTCTATAGAGTGAAACAATTACTTATTCACTACACAGTTGATAACACTAACCATTTAGCACAGAGTGTGCAGTATCTGTATATAAGATACACTTTTTGTATATGGCTGTGTACCACTTAGGGTATTATGATTGTTTGGTTTTCCTTTCTATACAATAGCTCAAGTAATACCAGTATAGAATGCCTTTCATTTTTGGCCTAGTGTAAATGATTTTGTAGCATACATAGTGCTGAATATGAATATTCCCAAAAGTTCCTAAAATGAAAACTCCTAAGGGTGCGTTCACACGCTAGTAGTTAGCAGCGAGTTGCGCTACCATTGATTTAAATGGATCCGCGGACAGTCCACAAATCTGCGTGAAACCCGCAGCTAGTAATAGCGTGTGAACACATCCTTAAAAATTGTCAATTTTTAGTTTTTTGGGGGGAGGAGGTGGTGTTAAATTAAGCTGTTAGGATGTTTTAATAAACATTATATTTTAAGGTTATACTTTTATACTGATATTTGTTGATTCAGGTTCACATTTACAATATACATTATTCAAGACAACAGACACATAGACAATGATGCCCCAAATTACACACTGGTGAAAAGCAGTACTTAACTTTTGCTCTGTACTGCACTGCAAAGATCTATATCTGCTAGACAAATGATCCTTTATTATTCTTCAATGCTTGTATAAAAATAAATAAATAAATCCTGCATGATCCTTCTATCCATTTCCAATAAATGGAAACTGACAACTGGTTCACCCACACTGAATCCAATACACAGGGTTATAGTGTGGGTGAACAAGATTAAAATGATGCATTACTCACCCAGATCCATGGTCCAATTCCAAAGTTACAAGCTAAATTTACCCACATTGCTAATATGTTAATAAAACACTTTGCACAATAGAGGTGGGAGCCAGTATACAGAGCTTCCCTGCCCCTGTCCTCTCTGCTCCCATATGTCCACCCACTTCACAGCCACATGGATGAATAGATGAATATTTATGAGAAGGATGGGCATATGGGAGCAGAGGGTATGGAGGCAGCAAAGCTTAGAACACTGGCTCCCATCTCTATTGCGCAAACTGAGTTAGAGGGGTACTCCGGCGCTAAGACATCTTATCCCCTATCCAAAGGATAGGGGATAAGATGTCTAGGGGCGGAGTACCCCTTTAATTATCATATTAGCAAGGGGGGGCTAATATAGTAAGTTATTTTCTTTTTCAACTCTAACTCGAGAAGGATTCTTTACAATATAAAGCATACTGTTTAACGCAAAACAAAGAAGTCGCATGTCATTTCAAAAAGGGTCAAGGAAAGGTGAAGTCCTTGAACATTTAAATGTAACATTTTGATAATTACAGTATAATTATACTATATTTCAAAGGAGTTGCAGAAATCGGAAAATGTTATTGAAGAATTTAACTGTAAGCCTACAGCTATCACGCCCCTCCAATAGACTTGCATTGAGGGGGTGGAGCATGATTTCACACGGGGGCAGAGCCGTGACGTCACTATGCTCCGTCCTCGTGGTCGAGATGGACTCAGCCTGAGGACCTCCAGCGGTTCCGTAAGCCACTAAAGGTGGGTGCTGCATGGTAGATCCCGGGGGTCCCCAGCGGCGGGAGCCCCGTGATCTGACATCTTATCCCCTATCCTTTGGATAGGGGATAAGATGTCTAGGGGTGGAGTACTCCTTTAATTATCATATTAGCAAAGGGGGGGGCAATATAGGGTGTATATCTCCGAAACTAGACCAAGTTCATATGCACTATAATGGGTGAACCAGCTGTCGGTTTTTGTGCTGCAAAGCACTGATCCACATTTTGAGATATCAGAGTTTAAAAATATATGCAAATTAGGCATTAGAGCCCAATTTGCATTCTGTTCAGATGGTAGAGCCCAGCACAGTTTGGCCCCTTCACTGGTTAGTCAATACTCTGTGCTGTGCTGGCCTCATGCAGGTGAGGAAAATGCCCAGTAGGCTCCAAAAACGTATTTGCATATATTTCTTAACTTTGATATCTTGACGCTGGAGATTTAAAAAAAAACCCTATGCAACCATGGCCTAACTTTATACTCTAAAGACCTGACACCATTTTAAAGAGGACCTATCATGTTTTAGATAGGTCCTATCAACTTCATGATATAATCAAAATGTAAGTAATAAAGAACATATATATTTTTATTGATTGGAGCCAGGTACTGAAACATCTTTCTAATCTTCACTATTTGTTGTCAATTTTTCAAATTGTGGATTGATGTATACACAGGTCTGTAGCATGACTTGTGCATCTTGATCTATTGTTATGCAAGTATGTTAAAGGGGTATTCCAGGCAAAACCTTTTTTTATATATATCATCTGGCTCCGGAAAGTTAAACAGATTTGTAAATTACTTCTATTAAAAAATCTTTATCCTTCCAATAGTTATTAGCTTCTGAAGTTTTCTGTCTAACTGCTCAATGATGATGTGATGTCCCGGGAGCTGTGCAGTTCCCATGGGGATATTCTCCTATAATGCACAGCTCACGGGACGTGAGTCATCAGAGAGCAGTTAGACAGAAAACAACAACTAAACTTCAGAAGCTAATAACTATTGGAAGGATTAAGATTTTTTAATAGAAGTAATTTACAAATCTGTTTAACTTTCCGGAGCCAGTTGACATATAAAAAATAATTTTGGTCTGGAATACCCCTTTAAGTAAATAATTGATATAACTTAAAAACCTACAGCACTTTCCTATGGCTTGTGCATCATATTACTAATTCAAATAAAGCAGCAACAGATGCAGTTAGATATTGTTGTAAGTGAAGTTGGTGTGCACTGCAGGATTTTATGGGTGTGATGTCATGCCTCCTTCATTAAATATAAATTAGAGGGGGAAAGGTTTAAAAGTAAAATCTGGAAATATTACATTACTGAGAGAGTAGTGGAAGCATGAAATAGCCTTCCTGCAGAAGTGGTAGCGACAAATACAGTGAAGGAGTTTAAGCATGCATGGGATAAGCATAAGGCTTCATATAAGATAGGGCCAGGGACTATTGATAGGATTCAGATTATTGGGCAGACTAGATGGGCCAAATGGTTCTTATGTGCCGACACATTCTATGTTTCTATGTACACCCCACATACAGGAACTCAAAAAAACAACCATATGAAAATAAAGTCTAAATCAGTCAGACGGGACTACAAAGCCCTATAACTTGGCAAGGGGGGGAAGGGGCAATCATCATCCTGTAAACAGGTATGTGATCAAACCCCCCCCCCCCCCAACCTATCTACTGGTTGGTTACTGTTTTTTTTCACAGGTCCTCTTTAATTGCTGCCGAAGGGATTGTATTTGTACTGTCTGATGGGCCTTCCAGTAAGATACATTTTTGGTGTCTGCTGTCTGCTCCGCCTAATTGATTTGTCAAAATAAACTATACAGAGAAAATATACTACCTGGTCTATATCATACACTAACTTCTGTTGTCCTAATAAACATGCTATTTACAATATATACATTACATATAATAATAGTTTACTTTTGCACCTACTATACTTTACTATGGCATCACTTTTGCACAGTTCCAATTAACAGAGCATAGAAGACTCTTATTATTTTTGCTGTAATTTTACACCAATACTAAACATAATAGCATTTTCTATTACCTGGTAAACTGATGAAGTTTCTGAAATGAAAACACTTTATTACATAGGTTATTTATAGCAAGGTAATGATGCTATAATGAAAGCTAGGCTTGGCTGTGAGCCAAACCTGACTCTTCTCGCAGTGTTTAGGCCATGGATTACTTATCATCTATCGCCAGTTCATCTTCTTTTCCAGGTCAAATTAATGATCATTTTTTGGGGATTTATGAACACATGAGAATGAAATGAGATTCTCCTCTCTATTAAATCTAGCAAACAAGCCTTGAACATAGAAGAAAGTCATGCGGTGTATATCATAGACGTTAGCACTTCTTTACAGACACCCAGAGAACTGCAGGTTTTCTATTTAATAGTCAAGAAACATTCTGCTGACTAGCATCTTGTTCTATTGTTATGACCCTAGGTAAATAATTTATACCACTTAAAACCTATAGCACTTTCCTATGGATTGTTCATTCTATTACTAATTCATTAAAACAACAACAGTTGAAGTTATATATTGTGGTACATTTTCTGGTCATTTAAAACATAAAAATAAAATCAAAGAACAAAACATTTTGTATGCTGGTTAGACTTCATTTCTTTTTAGAGAACATTTAAAAAAAATTATCATACAGATTAAATGTACTACTTACCATATATGTTTTTTAAATTACCAAAAATTGTAAGGAATGAGTGCTGTGTCATAAAATCCCTGGCTATGGACCCATTTACACTACAGAATCTTTGCCCAGAGATATTTGGGGTGGAAATTCCATCTGTAGCGGGTAGTAGCAAAACAAGCCGGCACTAGGACCGCTCTGGAAATGTGCCATCTAAATAGACAGCAATGCATTTCAGAGGAGAGCAAGTTTACAAATGAAAATTTCTACATTAGTGATATGTTCTTTACATTTGAACCTCTAAATCACTCCTGATTGAAAAGCTTATTTTTGCCTGGACTAGTTGCACTTTTTCATGGCACCCATTATTTTTATAACTTGGGAGGGGGGAATAATTTTTGGGCTTCATTATTCCAGAATTTCATTTGAGGCAAAAAGGGCATGTTAACTTACAGTCATGGCCGTAAATGTTGGCACCCCTGAATTTTTTCTAGAAAATTTCTCACAGAAAAAGTATTTCTCACAGAAAAAGATTGCAGTAACAGATGTTTTGCTATACACATTTTTATTCCCTTTGTGTGTATTGGAACTAAACCAAAAAAGGGAGGAAAAAAAGCAAGTTGGACATAATGTCACACCAAACTCCAAAAATGGGCTGGACAAAATTATCGGCAACCTTTCAAAATTGTGGAAAAATAAGATTGTTTCAAGGATGTGATGCTCCTTTAAACTCACCTGGGGCAAGTAACAGGTGTGGGCAATATAAAAATCACACCTGAAAGCAGATAAAAAGGACAGAAGTTCCCTTAGTCTTTGCCTTGTGTGTCTGTGTGTGCCACACTAAGCATGGACAACAGAAAGAGGAGAAGAGCACTGTCTGAGGACTTGAGAACCAAAATTGTGAAAAAATATCAACAATCTCAAGGTTACAAGTCCATCTCCAGTGATCTAGATTTGCCTTTGTCCACAGTGAACAACATTATCAAGAAGTTTGCAACCCATGGCAGTGTAGCCAATCTCCCTGGGCATAAACGGAAGAGAAAAATTGATTAAAGGTGTCAACGCAGGATAGGCCGGATGGTGGATAAGCAGCCCCAAACAGGTTCCAAAGATATTCAAGCTGTCCTGCAGGCTCAGGGAGCATCAGTGTCAGCGCAAACTATCCATCAACATTTAAATGAAATGAAACAATATGGCAGGAGATCCAGGAGGACCCCGCTACTGACACAAAGACATAAAAAAGCAAGACTACATTTTGCCAAAATGAACTTGAGTAAGCCAAAATCCTTCTGGGAAAAAGTCATGTGGCAGGTGAGACCAAGATAGAGCTTTTTGGTAAAGCACATAATTCTACTGTTTACAGAAAACGGAATGAGGCCTACAAAGAAAAGAATGCAGATTTATCAAAGAATGTCTATTTTTCCACATTTATCTTGGTGGTGGGTTTGACTAGCGTGCATCTTATTTATCAAGAAGGGGCAGCAGGATGATTAATTTTTCACAGTTCTGCTGTGGTGGGAAAAGCTCTACCACATACACTATTTCTAGACGCTTGTGAGAGAGGGAAGTAGACACTTTCCCGGGGCCTGAATTTGGCAGGTTAGGTGTTTTTACTTACTTTCAAAGAGCTGCCGGCATAGTTTTACTTGCATTTTAGACACTACAATTAAATTTGATTGCGATGTCTAAGGGGTTAAAGCCGGGCATCATCATGTCTAACATTAGAGATGGGTCCTAGTGGCAGTTAACTGCCAGAACCAGCCAGCTATGACCCACACTCAGCTCCTGAGTGCATAATAGAAGGGGAGTGGGACGCTGTCGTCCACAAGCGGTTAAAGGGGTTCTCCCTTGTTTATACTGTTTTTTGTTATTATGTTTGTGTGTTATGTGTGTATAAGTATGTGTTTTTTTATGTGTGTTGTGATTATGTATATATGTATTTTCTTACCTTTTGTGAAGATCCGGAAGCTGGCCCCTTTTTCTTCCAACGGCTTGCTGTGTAACCTCGGCCTCCGCCATGTTGTGTTCGGTAAGTGGGATGTCGGGGGGTGTGTTCTTGCTTCTGTCCTTCCTGTCTTCTGACGTCCGAGACTAATCTTTTCTCCCTGTTTCTTCCGTGGCTCAGCGACGAATCTGCGGCCTCTTCCGGCGAATGCGCAGGTAGTTTGTTTTAGTTTTTTTACCAATAAAGTTTTTTTTTGTCTAACTGACAAACTGTCTGCGCATGCGCGAGTACGCAAGTGCTACGCTAACAGCGTAGCGTACGTTAGGTCTACACTAATAGCGTAGCTTCGCGCAAGCGCAGACAGTTTGTCAATTAGACAAAAAAAACTTTATTGGTAAAAAAAACAAACAAACTACCTGTGCATGCGCCGGAAGAGGCCGCAGATTCGTCGCTGAGCCATGGAAGAAACAGGAAGAAAAGGTTCACCTCGGACGTCAGAAACCCACCCCCCGACATCCCACTTACCGAACACAACATGACAGAGGCCGAGGTTACACAGCAAGCCGCTGGAAGAAAAAGGGGCCAGCTTCCGGATGTTCACAAAAGGTAAGAAAATACATATATACATAATCACAACATACATAAAAAAACACATACTTATACACACATAACACACAAACATAATAACAAAAACAGTATAAACAAGGGAGAACCCCTTTAAAGGTTGAATTACAGAAGGTAAAAGTGATTCTCACGCCTACAGGTAGGTGCTGTAGCTTTGCATCTAAAAAAGTACCTTTGCGCACAAAATAGCGACTTTTGACAAAAGTCACAAATGATAAATACGTGACCACTCCATGGTAAATAAGAAAAAGTTCTACAGGTAGGCAAAACAAGTGAAACTGTCTATATCAAAAGATGCATAAAAGTCGCAAAATATGCTGCTTGCACCTGAACTGCGCCAAAACATAGACAAAAAAAATGCTCTAAAAGCAATGATAAATCTTCCCCACAGTACCTACAGGGAAATATGGTGGAGGTTAAATGATGTTTTGGGGTTGTTTTGCTGCCTCTGGCACTGGGTGCCTTGAATGTGTGCAAGGCATCATGAAATCTGACGATTACCAATGGATTTTGGGTCACATTGTACAGTCCAGTGTCAGAAAGCTGGGTTTGCATCCGAGATCATAGGTCTTCCAGAAAGACAATGACCCCAATTATTTTTTCCAAAGGGTGTGCAACCAAATATTAAGTTAAGGGTGACAATAATTTTGTCCAGCCAATTTTTGGAGTTTGGTGTGACATTATGTCCAATTTGCTTTTTCCCTCCTTTTTTTTTTGGTTTAGTTCCACTACACACAAAGGGAATAAACATGTGTATAGCAAAACATGCGTTACTGCAATCCTTTTCTGTGAGAAATACTTAATTTTCTAGAAAAAATTCAGGGGTGTCAATATTTATGGCCATGACTGTAATGTGAGAAAAGCTTCTGGCTTTAACTAAACAATTTTGATTGGCTTTGTAATAAATTCTGTATATAGCAGTATTCTCTTAGGCCACTAAGCCTAACAAAAGCTGGCACTTCCTTTTCTGTAAAGGCCACTTCTCAGTAGTCTCCTTAAAGGGGTTATCCACCATAAGGTGATTTTAGTACGTACCTGGCAGGCAGTAAGGGACATGCTTAGGAAAGATCTGCGCTTATCTTGGGGATAAATGGCTATGTTGTGAGATTACCATAACACTGTGGCTAGCTGTTTGTGAACTAGTATTTCCAGTTTGACTTTTCTTTTTTTGACTACAAAGCCCACAATTCCATTTGCCTCCCTCCCACACATCAGCCACTAGTGAGTCAGGTCTCGGCTGCATTGCAAGCTGGGAAAAATGAGAGACAACAGTAATTTTGTATGCTGGTAAAAATAAATATTGGAGTGAAAATCACAGAAGAATTGTGAGAAAACCGACACACACACAGCCCCTGTAGCATAGTCAAATAAAAAAATTCCTGGAATACCCCTTTAAGGACATCAGTATACCTGTATGCTCTACTCCTTATACTAATGAAGACCGCTCAGGAGCTGGGTCCCTGTTGCTATTGGCAGCCAGGACCTATGGCTAATGCTGGCCATTAACAATCAGGCATTAACCAGCATTAACCCTTGATGCTGCAATCAAATTTGATCCCGTGTCTAAATCGGAAAAAAAACTATCTCCCTTTGCTCAGTGGAGCTGATTGGGACACCCACTGCAAATTTACAAGGTTGCGATAAGCTGAGAGGATGGTGGGAGGGTCCTTACCTGTCTCCTCGCTGTTCCTTTGCTCCAGTCAGCCATGGCAGGCTGCAGCAATGGAGCACCGATAACAATGATCAATGCTGCTCTATGGAGTAGTATTAAACAGTAAATGCATTCAGAAGATTGCATGTAATAGTCCCCTATGGAGACAAAAAGAGGTGTAACATTCTTTTTTTAAGTAATAAATGTGAATTAACCCCATCCCTAATAAAAGTTTGAATCACCCCCTTTTTCCCTTAAAAAAAAAAGTAATCCCCACATGCATAAATGTCCAAAATATTAACATGTAATGTTAATTAAACCTCATAGTGAATAGCGAACATGTAGATAAATACCAAAGTCCATAATTGCACATTTTTGTCACTTCATATACCAGAAAAAAGTGAATAACAAGCGATCACAATTTCCTATCAAAACAAATATGGTTTTGATAAAATAAATACAGATCATGGCGCAAAAAATTTGCCCTCCTAATCTGCATATAAGAAAAAAAAAGTTGAAGGGGTTGGAAGAGGATAATTTTAATTGTATGGACTAGAGATGGGCGAATCAAAGCTGTCAAATTCCTTCAGAATTTCTTGAAAAATTTGATTCTGAACGAATCCAAATTTCCTCGTGCTTCCTGGTGATGAATCACTTCATTTACTAGATTTTGTGTAGGCCGGGGGGCTAAAATGGTGGCTAAACATGTGAGAACATGGAGAAAGGAAGTCTGGGAAGGTGGGAAGGCAGATAGCCGGGATCACCCTGAATCACATGGTGGCATGCAGCCATTGCCAAAGACGGGCAATTCCTTCCCAGACATTTTGCTGAGACTGTGAGACTGTGTGTGCGCACTAATCACCGTTACTGACAACACAGATCTTTACAGCGGTGAATCCATACAAATAGAGCCCACATTTGTTCTGGCTACAGGAGAGAGCAGACACTGTGTGGTCCCTAATCAGCATTACTGACAATACAGATCAGCACAGGGGAAATCCATTGACCTCAAGCCTGCATCACTGTGGGCAGGCAGGCAGGGAGAGTTTAGAAGTTGTTTCATAGTCTGCCAATTGAGATCATCACAGGAAGCCTGCTGCCACATCCAGACTCTGTCATTGTACTGCTCTGCGGCAGTGATTCTAATAGTGACGCCTGTAATCTGCATGTCATACTGAATAACAGTATTAATTCATTACCCCAGCACACTCCCTATGCATGTTACGGCAAGGCAAAGTGTTATACACACATATTGAGGCTCTTCATAGCCTGGAAATAGCTGTTTTTAACATTGATTCGCTGCAAATATATTTGTGTTGAAGCTAATTTTTTTGGAATCTACATTTTTTTAAATTCTCCCATTTCAAGTATGGACCTACAGAATTTATATCACATGTCATTTTTACTGAAAAGTCCACTGCATAGAAATGGAAGCCCTTAAAATGGCATGTTTTTTTTTTCAATTTTTCTCTTCAAAAATTTTATTTTGGTTTTATCGTCAATTTTGTGATGTCATTACAAAGTAAAATTGGTGGCACAAAAAACAAACCTTCATATGTGTGTGTAGGTGGAAATTTAAAGGTGTTCTGGCTTTTAGAAGATGAAGGGAAAAAAAAAAGAAAAAAAAAAACTATGCCCTTAAGGAGTTTAAGACTCCTAAGTATTTCAATGAAATAAGACTCATATATATAGAAAACAGAATCTGCCATTCAAAACATTTAATGATACGGGCTTCCCCACTCTTTCTCACTGCACAGGTCTCAAAGCATGCCTAGAACAATCTCCCATATAAGTCAATAAACATTTCCAGTCTGTTGATTTCCATAGTAGATGTGCCTACAACAAAGCATATCTTTAAATGCTGTTAACAACAGTGAGATGATGGGGTTATCCAGGAAACGGGAAAAAAAAAGTCAATTTCTTTTAAAAAACACTCCCTGTCTGTCTCCAGGTTGGGTGTATATAACTACAGATAAAAAAGAACTTGGAACTCTATTTTGTTTTAAATTAGGGAAAAATAAAAACAAAAGCCCACAATCCTGTTAACGGTTCTTTAAAATGGTAACACATTACACAAATGGCAACACAGTGTAATTATTGTAAGTTGTTATTTAATGAGTGTTATGTTCCCAAACTTATCTTTATCAAAATACAAAACATGAATTTAGGTCAAACATTTCAACATTTAATAACTTTCATCAAGTCCAACAGGATTTTTTTTTTATAAACAATAGCATTTTGTTGCATTCATTTAATACTAAAAGTCTATTTATTGCCATTTACCAGAATACCTTTATTGTAGATTTAGTAAAATATACCTGGGTACCACTGGGACTAATTTGCCCTACAGAAATGTGTTAAAACATTTCAATGCAATTGTTAGTCAGGGACTGTTTACTGCTGCACCTGTTCCTAAAAGTTCCATTAAACACTGCAGTCACCGAGACGACCTATACATCTAGATAGGAAATAGTTATTAATACAACTAAGTAACAACAAAAAGGCTGCCCAACTGTAACAGCCTATTCTGTTTTTAGACTTTTTATTTTCTTTAAACTCTTATCTTTCTTAAAACTCTTAGCAAGATAGACAGTAGATGTGTAGTGATAAGTGATTATATACTTTGAAGGCATCAGTTTTGTGGGTAAAATGTCCTATATAATTATACACCGAGGCTTTGAATTGTATAATATAATGGGGATTCTGGCTTTTCGTTTTTGCATTAAATTTCATATTGACTGCAAAATCAAACAAAATTTACCTCATTGACAGTCCTACCTCAGATTCTCCTATCTTTAGGTTCCTGCCACTTGATTGGATCTCCTTCAGTTAATCTATTTGTAATTGAGCAACAAAGTAAGCCAGAAAAATGGCATAAAAAAAAAGTCTTACGTTGGCACAAATATTAGCACTTTTTTATCACTTTATATCTCACTTTCTAAGTGGTCTGGGCTTAGTGTAAAGGGGTATGGCTAAGTGTAAAAGGAAATGGTGTCCTCCTGAAAACAGAAATAAACTGTAGCTGAGTCAGCTCCTAGCTGGTGGTGGTCTCAATGTGAGGGGCACAGGCAGCCATAGATGTGCCTAATATATTAAGAGCTCTGCATCTCTTGATAAATTAGGAGCAGACTACTGCCTCAAAACTTAACTAAACCAGTGTCTAAAATACTGATCTTTGGTAAATCTGGGCTAAAGTGTCCTACTACTATATACTCTTCCCTCCTGTTTGTCGGCAGCATACTTCTGGGTTATAATTTTTTGTACTCTACATATCCCATTGGCCTACTTATCAGTTTATTTGGTTTTCAATGTTTTTCCCTGTGTTCTGTTTTCTCTTTCATATGTCTGAAGGTGAAATGCTGGATCCCCCTATGATCTCTGGAACATAACTCAAAGCTCTCAGTGGGAGCGCTAGAGGACATGTGATCCATTCATTTGTATAGGGGAACTGGAGATGTACAAGAGAAAGACCACAGTAGAAAGACCTCTGCATAGGTCACAGAGCATTTTTAGAAACCTTTCCCATTCATTTGAACAGGGTCTGGATCAGACAACTGTATGTCCATGGGGCTTGTTGTAAAACAGATCTCTGAATGCTGTTAAAAGCAGCTTAGGCTGTCAACATGATAATACAACAATAAAATTAAAAATATAGCAATCAGAAAATAAAAACAGATTAGAAGAATTTTTTTTTTATATTTTGTAAAACACAAAAGATACATAAGGTTTACATCCTTATGAGATAGTAGTGCCATACATATGTGGCAGAGAGTTAAAGGGGTAGTCCAGTGGTGAAAAACTTATCCCCTATCCTAAGGATAAGGGATAAGTTTGAGATCTCGGGGGGTCCGACCGCTGGGGCCCCCTGCGATCTCTCTGTACGGGGCCCCGGCTCTCCGCCGAGATAGCGGGTGTCGACCCCCGCACGAGGCGGCGGCCAACACGCCCCCTCAACACATCTCAATGGCAGAGCCGGAGATTGCCGAAGGCAGCGCTTCGGCTCTGCCATAGAGTTGTATTGAGGGGGCGTGTCGGCCGCCGCCTCGTGCGGAGGTCGACACGCCCCCTTCCCGCGGGCTGTCGGGGCCCCATACAGGAGATTGCAGGGGGCCCCAGTGGTCAGACCCCCCGCGGTCTGCAACTTATCCCCTATCCTTTGGATAGGGGATAAGTTGCTCACCACTGAGTCACCACTGGACTACTCCTTTAATAGTCAGAGTCATAGCTTGTTAACTAGATGCATTATACATCAAGTCTGACTGTTTACTTTGCTGCATCTGTATTTACAAAGACTTGCATAAGACATACAGATGTAGCAGAGTTAAAGGGGTACTGCCGGGGAAAACTTTTTTTTTTAAGTCAACTGGTGCCAGAAAGTTAAACAGATTTGTAAATTACTTCTATGAAAAAAAATCTTAATCCTTCCAGTACTTTTTAGGGGCTATATATATAACAGAAGAAATGCTTTTCTTTTTCGATTTCTCTGATGTCACGATCACAGTGCTCTTTGCTTACCTCTGCTGTCCATTTTAGGAACTGTCCAGAGCAGGAGAAAATCCCAATAGCAAACACGTGCTGCTCTGGACAGTTCCTTAAATGGACAGCAGAGGTCAGCAGAGAGCACTGTGCTCGTGACATCAGAGAAATCCAAATGTATTGGAAGGATTAAGATTTTTTAACAGAAGTCATTTACAAGCAACAGTTGATTTAAAAATAAAAGTTTTACACAGGAGTAACCCTTTAACAATCAGAGTCATAACATGTAAACTAGATGCGTTAACACACCACATATGACTTAACACTGCTACATCAGTATATAAAGGCATCTTACACTGTTCAGACAGCACGCACTTTATAACCTCCCAAACCAAACTTGCAGGACTCTCTTCTTTAAGTACTGCTTGCATCTCTGCTTTCTGTAACTGCTATCATAATAACTCTCCTATTGGCATCTGTATTCTTGACTGTGGCACTTTTACTGCTTTTCCAATACTGCCTGACTAGGCTAGAACTGCTTACCCAATCCCTCACCTTTGTTTCTATCACTTATTTCCTGCAGATCCAGACAAGGCTTTCATCTTAATATATAACCTTTACATTGTGTCTTGTGTATAAGATTTATACTTTAATTATATCACTGTACCTTTAATTGGTATTCAGTCTATAATGTTGATGCTTATTTATAAAGAAATATATATGTAATAGTACAAATATTTATAGCATAAGAACTAGAGATACATAATCTGGAAAAAAAAAAGTTTATAAAAATGGTCTCCATATAACTTTATAGATGGTGTATTGTATGTATAGTACATATATTGGTGTTTGCTTATATAGTCATTACATTTACATAACATTTTGGAAGTACTCCATTGAAAAGTCCCATCTAAAGCTAGCTCCGTCACTTGTGACTTTACAACAAATATGTGATGATTAATTTTTGGAATAGGCTTAAAACATTTGATGTTTCATTGACAATTGTCTGACATGTCGGAGCCAGATCTATTATTGTTTGCATCTTCCAGCTTGAAATAAATATAGCAATTGTTATTTTACTTTGATCAACCATATGGGGATAAAATGTGTTTCACTGTACTTGTCAGAGTTTGAGATGAAATTGTCATATTGTTAGTGTTCAGTTTTTTAAAAGGGTAGTCTGGTTTAAGCAATTTGTATCCATTTTTCATGCATTTAACCCCTTAAGGAGTCAGCCCATTTTCACCTTAAAGACTCAGCCCTTTTTTGCAAATCTGACCACGGTCATTTTATGCATTAATAACTCTAGGATGCTTCAACTTTTCATTCTGATTTCGAGAATGTTTTTTCGTGACATATTCTAATATAAAATAGTGGTAAATTTTCATCATTACTTGCATCCTTTCTTGCTGAAAAATCCCCAAATTTGATGAAAATTTTGAAAATGTAGCATTTTTCTAACTTTGAAACTCTCTGCTTGTAAGGAAAATGGACATGCCATTTAAATGATATATTTATTCACATATACAATATGTATTCTTTATGTTGACATCATAAAGTTGACATGTTTTTACTTTTTTACTTTCCAAATTTTCAAATAAAAATCTAAATCAGATTTTTTCAGGGACCAGTTAAGTTTAAAGTGGATTGGCGGGATCTTTCTGTGAGAAATACCCCATAAATTACCCAATTATAGAAACTGCACCCCTCAAAGTATTCAAAATGACACTCAAAAAGTTTGTTAAACCTTTAGGCGTTTCACAAGAATAGTAACAAATTGGAGGAGAGAAATAAAAATCTATATTTTTTTTACACTAATATGTTCTTGAAGCCCCATACAATTTGTAACCCAATTTCTCTTGAGTAGGGAAATACCTCATATGTTGACATAAAGTGCTCTGCAGGTTCGCAACATGGCTCAGGAAGGAAAGAGCAACTGTGGGATACATGGCACACTATTTGGAAAACTACACCCCTCAAGGAATGTAACAAGTGGTACAGTGAGCCTTAACACACCACAGGTGTTTGACGGCTTTGCGTTGAAGTTTGACCTGAAAATGAAAAATTAGATTTTTAACACTAAAATGTTGGTGCTACTCCAAATTGTTAATTTTCACAAAGGGTAATAGGAGAAAGTGACCCCAAAAATCTAAAACCCCATTCCATCCTAGTATGGAAATACCTAATATGTGGACATAAAGTGCTCTGTGGGCGCACTACAATGCTCAGAAGGGAGGGAGCAAAATTTGGCTTTTGGATAGAGAATTTTGTTATAAGGGTTTTTGAGGGGCATGTTGCATTTAAGAAGCTCCTATGGTGCCAGAACAGCAAAAATAAAAAAATTAAAAAATTAAAAAATAACATGGCACACTATTTGAGAAACTACACTCTTCAAGGAACGTAACAAGGGGTACAGTGAGCCTTAAAGGGGTACTCCGGTGGTAAACATGTTTTTCCATTTTTAACTTACCCTATTTGTTTTGTTTCATTTCTATTCTTGTTGTTTAACCTACTCTATTTCCGTTCTTTGTTTTCTTTTTATCCCCCACTTTTTTTCATATCTTTGCTTCTATTTCCTGTTTCTTGCTGTGCTGAAAACTACAAATCCCAGCATTCCACATGCCTTGCTGGTTTGGGGCGGCTCCATTTTTTTTTGTTCCGCCCTTTAGCCATCCTACTATTTTCCCGGGTCAGCCCCCTTAAACACAGTACACTAATATAATCAGCCTTGGTTGGGATACACTGGCATACACACTCAAAAGGTACTACAACTCTGAGCATGTGTCATTCAGGAGTCTTCAGTCTGTGGTATAGCACCAGCATGCTTCCTCTGTAGTTTCCTGGGGGTTGTAGTTCACCACACCTCTATAGGGCATACACCAGTGTTTCCCAACCAGGGTGCCTCCAGGTGTTGTAAAACTACAACTCCCAGCATGCCCTGACAGCCTTTGGGCATGCTAGGAGTAGTAGTTTTGCAACAGCTGGAGGCACACTGGTTGGGAAACACTGGTGTAACATGATGTGTATGCTGAATAGGCTAGAGCAGTGTTTCCCAACCAGTGTGCCTCCAGCTGTTACAAATCTACAACTCCCAGCATGCCCAAAGTCTGTCAGGGCATGCTGGGAGTTGTATTTTTGCAACAGCTGGAGGCACACTGGTTTGTAAACACTAGCATACATACACACACACAACAGTGACTACAACTCCCAGCATGTGTCATTCAGGAGTCCCCCCCTCCCCCTTCACATATAGAGATCATTCCCAGTATGAGATTTATTCCCCTGCAGTCCATACATCCCCAGCCGTGCACCTTATCATCCTCCCCTTCAGATAACACTTATCTTCTCTGTTTTCTTTCTCCTGTGCAGACCTGTGTCATCAGAATACAGAGCAGGGGGGAGGGGAGGTGAGAAGCTGTGTACTCAGCTGGATGAGATGAGGGGGCGTGGCTTATTTTTCTTTTGCAGACAGAGAAAAAAAAAAAGCTGTGACATCTTGTCCACAACAGACTCAGAACTGTGGACAACAGTAAAAGAAAACCCTCTGAACTACAGAACTTCATGCCCAACAAACAGGTAAGAAAAACACATACATGCTGCCAAAACATATAACACATGTATATTGCAAAAAAATAAAACTTACAAAGAAGATGCCATATATTCAAAAAAATTAACCATCTGAGTACCCCTTTAAAGAGTACCTGCCATCAACTAAACTATCCCTAATCCACCACCGCACAGTGCTCGCTCCTGCCTGCATTATTGACAGGCAGGGAGCAAGGGCTGAGCAGAGCCACACTTCCGGAAAAAGGTAAGCCTATGCAGCGCCTGCAGAATGCAATGCATGAGAGACAAAGGTAATAACTGCTGTAAATACTGAAATTTTTTAATGAATATATATTGAAATAAGGCTTGATTTTACATAAGTAGGACTATATAAAAACGTTTACTTGATGACAGGTGCTCTTCAAAAAACACATTTTTGCGCCTTCTCTTTTGAGCATTGTAGCGCACCTGCAAAACACTTTACATCTACATATGGGGTATTATCTTACTCGGGAGAAATTGTGTTAAAAATTTTAAGGGTTTTTTATTTTGTTTTACCTCTTGTAAAAAGGAAAAGCATAGGGCAACACCAGCATGTTAGTGTAAAATAAATTATTTTTTACAATAACATTCTGGTGTAGCCCCAAACTTTTCCTTTTCATAAGGGGTAAAAGTAGAAAAAGCCCACCAATCTTTGTAACACAATTTATCCGGTGTACGAAAATACCCCATATATGGACCTTAAAGGAAAACTGTCACCAAGTTCACCCACACTAAACCCAATACACTGGGTTATAGTGTGGGTGAACAGGAATCCAATCAGTGGTCCCTTAATTTTCTCCCTCCAATTGCTGCTGAGTTATGCCCCAGTAAAATTCCATTATTTGTGTTCAGCAACTCGCTTCAAGGCTGGGCCCCCGACATATCTGCCTCTGATGTGTCATAAGCTCGCCCCTTACTCAGCATAATCATTGCCTTAAACTCCACGTCCTAGTGACATGGAGTCTTATGCCCTGTGAGTGCAGTCCTCTGTCTGCAGAGCACATGCGCCTAAAGCTTTCACCCTCTTGCTGAAGCCTTTCTACTCCCGACTTCCGGGTGTAACGAGGGACCATCGCATGCACAGTTACAATGGCCAGAGCTCTCTCCGCATGGCGTACAGCCTTTTCAGGCATCCCGGTCCATAAAATAGTATGAAAATACTCGGGCGTACCAGGACATCAGGGCGTACCTTTATGCCCTGCATCCTTAAAGGGTTACTCCGGCCCTAAGACATCTCATCCCCTATCCAAAGGATAGGGTATACAATGTCTTATCACAGGGGTCCCGGCACTGGGGACCCCCATAATCTCTCATGATACTCCGGTGCCGTGGTCATGAGGCTTCAGACTCAGGGCCTCCAGCTCTGCGTGTAGCTCACACACGTGGGTGCTGCATGAGAGATTGCGGGATTACTAAAGGGATACTCCACTGAAAAACATTTTTCTAATCAACCGGTGGGTTAAACAGATTTGTAAATAATTTCTATTTAAAAATCTTAATCCTTCCAGTACTTATCAGTTGCTATATGTTCCCCAGGAAGTTATTTTCTTTTTGAATTTCCTTTCTGTCTGACTACAGTGCTCTCTGCTGATACCTCTGTCCATTTTAGGAACTGTCCAGAGCAGGATAAGTTTCTATGGGGATATGCTCCTGCTCTGGACAGTTCCTAACATGGACAGAGGTGGTCCATGGTCAGACAGGAAGGAAATTCAAAAAGTAAATAACTTCCTGTGAAGCATATAGCGGCTGATAAGTACTGAAAGGATTAAGATTTTTAAATAAGAAGAAGAAAGAAGAAATTTACAAGTCTGTTTAACTTTCTGGCGCCAGTTTAACAAAAAAAATGTTTTCCAGCGGAGTACCCCTTTAATATCTCTGCTTATAGTTATTTAGTAGCAACTGGTTAACTTCTTCTATTCTTTGCGAAATACTGTGTTTTCCGGTCTGAAATTATCTTCAGCAATATGATTGAATGTCTATTTTAAGAATGCAACACTCCCTTGGCAAACAAAAGTAAAAAATTATATCATTTTGTAGTCAATCCAAACTACAAATGTCTGTAATCTGAATTTAGAATAACTTTTTTGGTCCCTTATTGCTGCTGATTGTGCCCAAGGTGTGGTCTTAAGAAAGGGACACCTATGTTCCATCATTAGCTTTGGTTTGAAATTTTTTAATGTATGATTTACATGCACGAAAAATTCAAAGGCTTTGGATACAAAATGCATTTGGGAAGTCTTTAGATTATTTTTTTATTTTTTCACATTTTGTTATTCTCCCATCAGTATGGACTTAAAAACCCATAATGTGAAAATACAATTCTAGACATATTTGCAAATGTATTAAAAAGGGCAAAATCAATAGTGTTGCTCACGAATATTCGCAATGTGAATTTTATTCGCAAATATCGCATATTCGCGAATTTGCGAATATAGCACTATATATTCGTAATTACGAATATTCTTTTTTTTTGTTTGTTTTTTTTTCACAGTACACATCACAGTGATCATCCCTCTCTGCTTTCAGCTTGTGTGGTGTAAAGAAGGCTCTAATATTACTGTGTGAGACTGGAGTGCGAATTTTCGCATATGCGAAAATTTGCATATGCTAATGTTCGCATATGCAAATTTTCGCTTATGTTAATTTCCGCACGCACGAATTGTTCGCGAATGCGAAAATAAAACGAGAATATTACGAATATGCAAATTTTGCGAATATATGACGAATATTCGTCCATATATTCGCGAATATTCGCAAATTTGAATATGGCCTATGCCGCTCAACACTAAAAATCAAACCCCTTATTATGACATAAAATTTTTAGCTCTGGCTCCTCCCATTTCTCTTGATCACCATTGAGATGTTTCTACGCTTTGATTGGAGTCACTTGTGGTAAATTCACTTGATTGGACAGTATTTGGAAAGACACAGCCAGACTATATAAAATCTTAAAGTGCATAATACATATTAGAGCAATAAACAAGCCATGAGGAAGAAATAACTGACTTCAGAGCTCAGAGACAGGATTATGTGGATGCACAGATCTAAAGAATGGTGCTAAAACATTTCTGATTCACTGAAAGTTCTCTAAAGTACAGTGGCCTACAACATTTAAAGGGGTACTCCGTTACCTTGCTGTTTTAGCTCCGCTTTCCAGCGTCCGTAAGTTATTGTTCCGAACGATGTGTGTGCGGGCTTCCGTGTTCAGGGCCTCCCCTTGTGATGTCACGCCCGTCCCCTCAAGGAAAGTCTATGGGAAGGGGGTGCGACAGGCGTCACACCCCCTTCCCATAGACTTTCGTTGAGGGGGCGGGCGTGACGTCACAAGGGGGCGGGCATGATGTCATGAGGGGCAGCCCTGAACACGGAAGACCGCACACACATCGTTCAGAACAAAAACTTCCAGACGTTGAAAGCAAGGTAACGGAGTACCCCTTTAAGAAGACGTTTGGAACAACCAGGACTCTTTTTAGAGCTGTCTGCCTACCAACCTAAGTAAATGGAGGAGAAGGGCATAGCTAAGAAAGAAGACCAAAAACCCAATGGTGCCTCTGGATGAGTTTCAAATATCCTACGTCAACTATCACTGTAACAGTACACCAATCTGGGCTTAAAGGGGTATTCCATGCAAAAACATCCTATCCCCTATTGAAAGGATAGGGGATAAGATGTCTGATCGCGGTGGGCCCGCCGCTGGGACCCCCGTGATCAGACATCTTAACACCCTATCCTTCCGATAGGGGATAAGATGTTTTTGCACGGAATACCCCTTTAATAGCCAAAAATAGGCCTCTCTGGAGAGGTGTAAAAGTGGTTATCCACCAATGGTCTCCATCAAAATAGACAGCACTTCAGTGGATCTGCAGAAAAGAATGGTAGAAAATCCACAAATCCATGTGCGCAAACCTTGTGGCATCATATCCAAGACGACTGGAGGCTGTAATCGTTGCCAAAGAGGCTTCAGCTAATGTTTCATTTTCACTTTGTCAATATGAGGGAATAAGTCCAGAGTCACAGGGACAAACTTTTTTTTTTTTGTATTAGCACAAGGCTGAAACATAACAAAATGGGTAAAAAGTTAAATGGTCTGATGACTTTCTGAATGCACTCTATATTAGAAAAAGGCTCTTGCAAGGGAGCTGAAATGTCACACTGGCACAAATGAATAAAGCTACATTTCTTGTGTAATGTTGTGGTTCTTTTCTACATGTATAGCATTGGACTTAAAAACAAGGTCCATTCTATTGCGCCTTTCACCCCATCCCTCTATTAAAGATGATCTGATGAAGTGCTGCTTTCCTTGGTATATGAGATTTCATATAGATAAGGACAAAATGCTGAATGTTCTTTTGTGGGAACAATAACTACTAATGATCCAGGGAAGTCAAACCATATGTCCAGCCTATGTAGCTGTACATGGGCCCCATAGGTAGGGAGCCCACTCTCACTATAATAACATGTAATTTCTTTCAGTATTTCCTATATTGCATGTTATAGACATTATTGCAAATGGCGAAAAATCTATAATGGCTACATCCCTGAACAGCATCAAGGGTCCCCCAAACTTTTAATGCAGACCAATATTCTCCTAGCTACCACGTCTAAATTGCCATATTAGGGTAGGGTAATGGATGTAATGGATTCACAGCATATTTTACACTGCCAATCCGCCACTGATCAACCCTAGAGTGTGCGTTCTGCTATGCCAGTGTGTCCGCTCGCACAGGGATCTGCGTGACTGTAGTAAACGGGGCGCATGCGCAGTTTAGTCTCAGACATTGTGGCAACTGTCTGCCTAGCTCAGGAAGCAGGGGGAGTGGCTGTGATGACTGTGAGTAAACTGCGCATGCACCAACAGTTTACTACAGTCACAGTACCTGTGTATCTGTAACAGCAGATTGCTGCTATGAGCAGACATCAGGGCAGGATGCACACTCTAGGGTCGGTCATTGGCAGATCCGCAGCGCAAAATACATTACATGTGACCATACCTTTACAGAGAAATTCTCTCCAGAAAGAATTACCTCTAGAGGGGAATATTTACATTATATAGTCTTGCCCCAAGGAACCATATAGTAGCAGAGAGAGAGAGAGAGAGTGCTTAGGGCTCCATAGTAAAAGACTGCCTGAATGCAAGTTCCATACTCAGGATTTTTTATTTATTTTAATCAACAAAGTTTAAAATCAGCAAATACTAGAGTACTTAATACTTTAAAATCCTAGAAAATCCTAATTTATAGAAATCTCAGATGTAGGCTCAAATATAATAAGTAGACACTGCTGTGATACATCTTTCCTACCTTTAGTTTGCATGCTTCAGAAAATGATGGACCTTCCCAAGTACTATACAATGATGAGTCAAGCAAAAGCCAACAAATGGTGCTTGGTAATTTGACATTCTGCCATCAGAGTGATAGGATTCTCAGATGTAGGCTAGAATCTATTCAGTCAATGCTGCTGTCATGCAGGTTTACTAGCTTCAGTTTACTAGCTTCAGAAAATGATGGCCTTTTTCATGTACTATAAAATTACAGGTAAAGATGAGGCAAGTAAATTAACTGACATAAAACCTGGATCTTTTTATGTCTGTAATGTGAGAATAGATCAAAAGTCTTGTACATACTAAAGTCAGTATACTGTCAGATATCTGCTATTGGAGAAGGCCTTACAAATATAAGTAAAAGAGAGAAAACCTTTAGTGGTCTCTGATATGGATATATCTTGGTGCTGTAATGTAGACTTTGAATGTCTATATTAACAAGAACTGTTGGTTGGAAACCTGAATGCATGCACTTTTACTATGCAGTATATGTCAGACCAATATGTAAGGAGGGACATGAACATGCCTTCTACCCTTCTACAGTAAGCATAGCCCCCATTCTGCATTCACTGGTGAGCACCCTGGCAATGTATTTCTTGCTAAAATGAGATTTGGCTAAGTAAATCTGTTTACCATTACTTTAACGCACACATATTGTCGGAAGCCATTAATATCTTATATGGAAGCTGCAGAGGCAGTGTATTGTTCTCATATTGTAGATGTAGTTGTTTTTTAAATGAACCATATACCTTTTAATATAAAGGTCTCCCTTTATCACCCCTACTACTTTTTTGTGGTCTACATTGGTATGTGGGGCTTTAAGCCAACCATTGGTTTAATCATCTGTAATATCTGCCTTTTTGTTTGTATTCAAAACTGACTTTGTCTTTGTTGGTGTTTACTGTACCAGATTTGTTGAAAAGGTGACTCAGCACACATTTTTAAAAAATTTTTGCCTTGTTTGCACCTTGGAAGTAGTAGCCTTGGAAATAGCGAGTGTGACTTAAATTTTAAATGTTGTATATCTTGGCCAAAAAATTTAACCTTTCTAATATATTATTTATTATTTTAGAATTTATGGCTTTTAAGAAAAGACCACAAGGGGTCCTCATTCCATCCAGAAGATAATCCTATTCAGCTGCAGCATCATCTTTGTCCAAGCTGAAGCACAGGCTGGGACAAAGTTCAGCATGTGAGGTTGGGACTAGAAGTCGCTGTGCTCACTTCTGTCCTATCAGACTGCAGTATGAAAGCAGAGAGGTGGGGGTTACAGATCAGTCTTCAGCGATTGGATGAAGAGAGCACAGCACAGCAGATTCAGGGAGGAAGATGAGTCATGCAGAATGAGGACACACCTTTCCAAAGCACAGAACGATAAACCAAGTTAGCAACAGATAGAAGGTATTTGAGAGAGAAATAATAGTGTTGGACACATAACAATTATATATACATTATCAAGATTAGGTACTGAGTAGCATTTAACTACTCAGAGATGGTGTAGACTGAACACACTGGGGGAGATTTATCAAAACCTGTGCAGAGGAAAAGTTGCCCAGTTGCCCATAGCAACCAATCAGCTCGCTTCTTTCATTTTGCAGAGGCCTTGTTAAAAATGAAAGAAGCGATCTGATTGGTTGCTATGGGCAACTGGGAAACTTTTCCTCTGGACAGGTTTTGATAAATTTCCCCCACTGTCTATTTTTAGTAAAACTCAACAGGATTTGACATTTAAAAAAAAACATCGTGCAGCATGTCAATGTATGTCACAGATATGTTGTGCATTCCCTGTTCAATCAATAGAGAAGGTAAAATCTGCACCGAATCCTCATTAAGGGTGCATTCCCACAGGGCGTATACGCAGCATATTTGACGCTGCGCAACATTTATGGCAGCAGCGGGAAATACGCTGCGTATTCCTCACTATACACACAGGGCTTTCCGGCGGCACCCCTATGTGTGCAGTGAGTTTTGGAGGCGGAGCCGCGTGTCACAGACACGCCGGCACACGGCCCCGCCTCCAAAACTCACTACACGCATAGGGCTGCCGCGGGAAAGCCCTGTGTGTATAGAGAGCGAGGAATACGCAGCGTATTTCCCGCTGCTGCCATAAATTTTGTGCAGCATCAAATACGCTGCGTATACGCTCTGTGGGAATGCACCCTTATACAGATTTTTGTGCAGATTTCCTTTTTTCCACAGAAAAACAGGCTAGTGGGCATCTGCCCTTACCATTGACAGATTTTGCATACTGCAGTAACCATTAACATACCAGGATCTCATGGGCAAGAGATATGAGATTACCGATAGTATGATACACAAAACACAGAAAATTGGATTAAGACAAAACAATACTTCTACGGATGGATGAGATAGAAATTGTCTAGACTATTGTATTTTCTATGGCGGTTTGTGTATATAATAGCTGAATATTCCGGAAGCAGAATAAGAATATTATCAGTGCATTTGAACTTGGCTTTGACACAGACTTTTGAGAATGTAATTGTGAAGAGAAAGGAAAGCAATCGAGTGTTCTGCTGAACAAATGAAGCCTAACCTTTTACTGGAAGATAACATGAAGAGCATGGAACTCTCATATCTTTAAAATACCCAATATATTAGAAAGACAACTATACTTAATTGAAAAAGAAAAATAATATGAGAGTGAACATACAGGTGAAACGCAAAAAATTACAATATTACAAAATAGTGCAAAGCCCATTTATTTCAGTAATGCAACTTAAAAGGTGAAACTAATACATGAGAGAGACTCATTACATGCAAAGCAAGATAGTTCAAGCTGTGATTTGTCATAATTGTGATGATTATGGCTTACAACTCATGAAAACCCCAAAGCCCCCCAATTACTATGATTTGGGGAGCCATGTCATCTGCTGTGTTGGTCCATTGTGCTCCTTTTAAGTTGTATTAATGAAACACAATTAACTTTTGCGCGATATTGTAATTTTTCGAGTTTCACCAGTAAAGATGGGAAGTGTAATCATATAAATCAAGAACAAATGAAAGAAAGTCATTATTGTATTAACTATTATTTTTTGATTTCGATAATTCTTAAAGCGTACCTATCATAGTTCTCAAAAAAAAAATACAAGTGATATGTTACCCGGTACCTAATCCTGATCGTGTACATATATGTTTCATGTCTCTAGGATCTTTATTTCCAGAGATATAAGCATGTATCTGTTGCTCAGTTACTTTTTCATTGTGCAGGCTGGAGGGGGCGTGTCAGTCTGTCTCCCTCACTGTGTCTGCTCTGAGTCTCGGGAGTGAGCATGAGCTGTCAGCCAACTCTACTCTGTAACCCTTTTTTATCTTTTACCAGTAAAGTTGGCTGCTAATCAACATAGCTGTCACTGGCTAGCACCGGAGTTCCCCCACAATAGGGACAGGCACCCGAGTTCCCCCACAATAGGGTCAGGCACCCGAGTTCCCCCACAATAGGGACAGGCACCCGAGTTCCCCCACAATAGGGACAGGCACCCGAGTTCCCCCACAATAGGGACAGGCATCCGAGTTCCCCCACCAAAAGGGACAGGCACCCGAGTTCCCCCACAATAGGGACAGGCACCCGAGTTCCCCCCCCCCCCCAAAAGAGGCAGGCACCCGAGTTCCCCCACAATAGAGACAGGCACCCGAGTTCCCCCACAATAGGGACTGGCACCTGAGTTCCCCCACAATAGGGACTGGCACCCAAGTTCCCCCACAGACGCTACAGGCACCAAAGTTCCCCCACAGCCACTACAGACACCGGACTTCCCCCACAATAGGGACAGGCACCCAAGTTCCCCCACAATAGGGACAGGCACCCGAGTTCCCCCACAATAGGGACTGGCACCCGAGCTCCCCCACAGCCGCTACAGGCACCGAAGTTCGCCCACAACCGCTACAGGCACCGAAGTACCCCCACAGCCGCCACAGGCACTGGAGTTCCCCCACAGCAGCTACAGGCACCGGAGTTCCCCCACAGCAGCTACAGGTATCGGAGTTCCCCCGCAGTAGGTAGAGGCACCGGAGTTCCCCCACAGCCGCTACAGGCACTGGAGTTCCCCCACAGCTGCTACAGGCACCAGAGTTCCCCCACAGCCGCTAAAGGCACCGGAGTTCCCCCACAGCCGCTACAGGCACTGGAGTTCCCCCATAGCCGCTACAGGCACTGGATTTCCCCCACAGCTGCTACAGGCACCAGAGTTCCCCCACTGCAGCTACATACATCAGAGTTTCCCCGCAGTAGGTAGATGCATCGGAGCTCCCTGACAGTTAATCCACATTAGGTAGCAGTTCCCCCACATTAGCATAGTTTCCCCACATTAGGTTGCAGTCCCCCCACATCAGGTTGCAGTTCCCCCACATTAGGTTGCAGTTCCCCCACATCAGGTTGCAGTTCCCCCACATTAGCATAGTTTCCCCCACATTAGGTTGCAGTTCCCCAACATTAGGTTGCAGTTCCCCCACATCAGGTTGCAGTTCCCCCACATTAGGTTGCAGTTCCCCCACATCAGCATAGTTTTGCCCACATTAGGTTGCAGTTCCCACAACCCCCTAACACACACAGAGACACACATACATACAGACCCATACATACATACAGACACACACACACACACACACAGTCACACACATACATACATACAGTCACACATACATACATACAGACACACACACATACAGACACACACATACATACGTACACACACATACATACACATACATAGATAGATACATACATACACACAGTCACACACATACACACACACACACATACATAAACACACTCAACTGTCCTGCACGGCGCTTCATCTCTCTGGCAGCCTGGGAGCAGCATCACTTACGTCCTCTTGCACTGGCTGGCCGCCGGCGCTGCAGAAGACCGGGACGGAGGAGGCATTGTTGGGGAACAGGGGGCAGTTTGGGAACAGGATCCGGCGCACGGGGTTGGGGGGGGTAAGCAGAAGGGTGACGGTGTGATGGTGGTCGAATGCAGCAGAAAACTGGTGGGGTGCGTGTTATGAGATCGGGCGCAGCTGAGAACCGTGGGGGTGGGGTAATGGGACACAGGATCGGGCACAGCTGAGAACTGGGGGGGTTATGGGACACAGGGTCGGATCGGGCACAGCTGAGAACGGGGAGGGGTGGGGTGAGGGGGGTGTTATGGGATACAGGATCGGGTGCAGCTGAGGGGGGGGGGTAGCTGCCTGTATCCCACACTGCCTGTGCCCGTGCATAAGCTGTATGCCTACAGCTAAAATCTCCTATACTTTACGGCCGGTTTCTGGTATGCTGCAAAATCAACACTGGTCAGTCTGGCTAAAGACAGACGACCCCTAGTGGTGACTATTTTTAGATTACATTTCTGGGGAAAATTTACATTTTTTTAAATAAATTTATATTGCAAAAAGCCATCACATGATTAGTTCTGTAACATATAAAAAGTCGTACCATGGAATTTCTGAATACCAGCCTTTCACATGTTGGTCCTAAAGGGGTTGTCCAGAGAGCAGAAAAGGTTCTACCTGTTCTCTTCCACGACACTTACTTCTTCACCCCTGCCATGTCAAAGAAATATATACCTTTCGAGACAAGAGGGGATGGGTGCAGTTAAGATCATTACATATGAATGAAATCAAACAATCATTACTGGCATGTCCCCCCTCTAATTCCAGAAGCTTTACTTCCAAGAAGGGGGAAAGGGGCAGAAGTAAGCACATGAGAGAAAAGCAGGTAGGAACTTTTTTGCTCCCTGGGCATCTCTCTAAGTAAATCATTGGCAGTGTAAGATCACACTGGATTTATTAAGAGGCTCATGCCTTTTGAAACATTAGATGCATGTGAGGCTGCCCCATACGGGAACCTCAAAAATCAACACCAGTGCAGAGCTTGTGTAGATTTCCACTACAATTTATTCCTGCTAAGAGGCAGCCACACCCCCTTAGTGCCAAACCATAGCCCCTCCTCACCAAGCTTCTGGACGATCTGTGCCGGTCACTGGGCTAAAGAAATTCCCACCACGGTGTCCAGGTCAAAGGTCGTATTTCTGAAGATCTGTATCATACCTGATTTATGGTTTTTATACTTTTCTGTTCATAGTAGTGATGGAAAACATTGGGTAATGTTTTTGACTATATCAGATTCAACAATGGTGCACACGTCCTGTTAAAATGGGGTATTCTCAAAGGGGAAAGCTGTCGGTACATACTGCACAAATAACAAATCTACATAAATATTTTAATGATCAAAAAAAAGTCTAAATCAATATGACAGACCAAAGTGATGTGATAATATTTATATCAAAATCTAATGACAATTGTTATGGAGTCCTATTTCTTGCCCTTATTAAAGGGATACTCAGATGGAAAACTTTTGTTTTTAATCAACTGGTGCCAGAAAGTTAAACAGATTTGTAAATTACTTTTATTAAAAAATCTTAATCCTTCCAGCACTTATTAGCTGCTGAATACTACAGAGGAAATTATTTTCTTTTTGGAACACAGTGCTCTCTGCTGACATAATGACCACAGTGCTCTCTACTGACATCTCTGTCCATTTTAAGAACTGTCCAGAGCAGCATATGCTTGCTATGGTGATTTTTTTTTCTACTCTGGACAGTTCTTAAAATGGACAGATATGTCAGCAGAGAGCACTGTGGTCATGATGTCAGCAGAGAGCTCTGTGTTCCAAAAAGAAAAGGATTTCCTCTGTAGTATTCAGCAGCTAACAAGTACTGGAAGGATTAAGATTTTTTAATAGAAGCAATTTACAAATCTGTTTAACTTTCTGGCACCAGTTGATTAAAAAAAAAAAAAAAAAAAAAAAAAAAAAAAAAGGAATTCCACCGGAGTACCCCTTTAACCTCTTAAGGTCGCAGACAGCCAGGACCATGCTAAAGCACAGGAGCGAGGTGGCAAGCCTGCCACCTCCTCCGATCCCCTGCGATCCGTCGGGGGGAGTTACTTCCTCCCGCCCTGCCCGGCCCCTGAAAGTCCGGAGAGGACGGGAGGAAGACCGGAGGACGCGGCGGGGGACGGGGGAGTGCTGGGGACCGGCCCCGGTACTTACGTCGTCCCTGAAGACCCGGATCCCGGCGAGGAAGGCGGCGGCGACAGGTGAGTAGATCTTCAGCCACGGTCGGGCCCTTTACAGCAATGCACGTCGCCGTAAAGTGACATGCATTGATGTATTGGGACCCTGTATACTACAACTCCCAGCATGCCCAGACAGCCCTTGGCGTCTGGGCATGCTGGGAGTTGTAGTTTTGCAACATCTGGAGGTCCACAGTTTGGAGACCACTGTACCCTTCCAGATGTTGCCAAACTACACATCCTCAGCATGCCCTTACTGTCCTGGCATGCTGGGAGTTGTAGTTCTGTAACATCTGGCCCTTCAGATGTTGCAGAACTACAACTCCCTGCATGCCTGGACAGTTTGGGCATACTGGGAGTTGTAGTTTTGCAACATCTGGAAGGGCACAGATTGGGAACCACTGTATTAGTGGTCTACAAACTGTAGTCCTCCAGATCTTGCAAAACTACAACTCCAAGCATGCTGGGAGTTGTAGTTTGGCAACATCTGGCTCTAAAGATGTTGCCGTACTACTTCCAGCATGCCTGAGAATGCTGGGAGTTGTAGTTTTTCAACAACTGGAGGCACACTGGTTGGGAAACATTGTCTGTTTCCTAACTCAGTGTTTCCCAACCCGTGTGCCTCCAGCTGTTGCAAAACTATAACTACCAGCATGCACTGATAGACTGTGCATGCTGGGAGTTGTAGTTTTGCAACAGCTAGAGGTTCCCCCCCCCCCCCCCCCCCGTGAATGTACAGGGTACATTCACATGGGCAGGGGCTTACAGTGAGTATCAGGCTGCAAGTTTGCAATGCAGTTAATTTTGCGCGGCAGCTCAAACTTGCAGCGGGAAACTTGCTGTAACCCCCCCTGCCCGTGTGACTGTACCCTAAAAACACTACACTACACTAACACAAAATAAAATTTAAAAAAAAGCCCCCCTCCCCAATAAAAATGAAAAACGTCTGGTACGCCACTGTTTTCAAAATGGGACCTCCAGCTGTTGCAAAACAACAACTTCCAGTATTGCCGGACAGCTGTTGACTGTCCAAGCATGCTGGGAGTTTTGCAACAGCTGGAGGCACCCTGTTTGGGAATCACTGGCGTAGAATACCCCTATGCAAATCCCTAATTCAGGCCTCAAATGCGCATGGCGCTCTCTCACTTTGGAGCCCTGTCGTATTTCAAGGCAACAGTTTAGGGACACATATGGGGTATCGCCGTACTCGGGAGAAATTGCCTAACAAATTTTGGGGGGCTTTTTCTCCTTTCACCCCTTATGAAAAGGTGAAGTTGGGGTCTACACCAGCATGTTAGTGTAAAAAAATTAATTTTTTACACTAACATGCTGGTGTTGCCCCATACTTTTCATTTTGACAAGAGGTAAAAGGGAAAAAATTTGTAATGCAATTTCTCCCGACTACGGAGATACCCCATATGTGTGCGCAAAGTGCTCTGGGGGCACACAACAAGGCCCAGAAGGGAGAGTGCGCCATGTACATTTGAGGTGATTTTCACAGGGGTGGCTGATTGTTACAGCGGTTTTGACCCCATTTCGGAAACTAGACCCCTCACGGAATGTAATGAGGGGTGCAGTGAGAATTTACACCCCACTGGTGTCTGACAGATCTTTGGAACAGTGGGCTGTGCAAATTAAAAATTTTGTACAGCCCACTGTTCCAAAGATCTGACAGACACCAGTGGGGGGTAAATGCTCACTGTACCCCTTGTTACGTTCCTCAGGGGGTCTAGTTTCCAAAATGGTATGCCATGTGGGGGTTATTTTGCTGTCCTGGCACCATAGGGGCTTCCTAAATGTGACATGCCCCCCGAGCAAAATTTGCTCTCAAAAAGCCAAATATGACTCCTTCTCTTCTGAGCATTGTAGTTCGCCCATAGTGCACTTCAGGTCAACTTATGGGGTACCTCCACACTCAGAAGAGATGGGGTTACAAATTTTGGGGGGTATTTTCTGCTATTAACCCTTGCATAAATGTGAAATTTGGGGGGAAACACACATTTTAGTGAAATTTTTTTTAATTTTTTTTACATATGCAAAAGTTGTGAAACACCTGTGGGGTATTAAGGCTCACTTTATTCCTTGTAACGTTCCTCAAGGGGTCTAGTTTCCAAAATGGTATGCCATGTGGGTATTTTTTGCTGTCCTGGCACCATAGGGGCTTCTTAAATGCGACATGCCCCCGAGCAAAATTTGCTCTCAAAAAGCCAAATATGACTCCTTCTCTTCTGAGCATTGTAGTTCGCCCATAGTGCACTTCAGGTCAACTTATGGGGTACCTCCATACTCAGAAGAGATGGGGTTACAAATTTTGGGGGATATTTTCTGCCATTAACCCTTGTATAAATTTAAAATTTGGGGGGAAACACACATTTTATTGAATTTTTTTTTACATATGCAAAAGTCGTGAAACACCTGTCGGGTATTAAGGCTCACTTTATTTCTTGTTACGTTCCTCAAGGGGTCTAGTTTCCAAAATGGTATGCCATGTGTTTTTTTTCCCTGTTCTGGCACCATAGGGGCTTCCTAAATGCAACATGCCCCCCAAAAACCATTTCAGAAAAACGTACTCTCCAAAATCCCCTTGTCGCTCCTTTGCTTCTGAGCCCTCTACTGTGCCCGCCGAACACTTTACATAGACATATGAGGTATGTCCTTACTCGAGAAACATTGGGCTACAAATATAAATTTAAATGTTCTCCTTTTACCCCTTGTAAAAATTCAAAAATTGGGTCTACAAGAACATGCGAGTGTAAAAAATGAAGATTGTGAATTTTCTCCTTCACTTTGCTGCTATTCCTGTGAAACACCTAAAGGGTTAAAATGCTGACTGAATGTCATTTTGAATACTTTGGGGGCTGCAGTTTTTATAATGGGGTCATTTGTGGGGTATTTCTAATATGAAGACCCTTCAAATCCACTTCAAACCTGAACTGGTCCCTGAAAAATTGTGATTTTGGAAATTTTGTGAAAAATTGGAAAATTGCTGCTGAACTTTGAAGCCCTCTGGAGTCTTCCAAAAGTAAAAACACGTAAATTTTATGATGCAAACATAAAGTAGACATATTGTATATGTGAATAAAAAAAATGATTTGGAATATCCATTTTCCTTACAAGCAGAGAGCTTCAAAGTTAGAAAAATGCAAAATTTTCAATTTTTTCATCAAATTTTGGAATTTTTCACTAAGAAACGATGCAAGTATCGACAAAATTTTACCAATGACATAAAGTAGAATATGTCACGAAAAAACAATCTCGGAATCAGAATGATAGGTAAAAGCATCCCAGAGTTATGAATGTTTAAAGTGACAGTGGTCAGATGTTCAAAAAACGCTCTGGTCCTAAAGTGTAAAATGGCCTAGTCCTTAAGGGGTTAAAGGCAGTTTGTTAGCTATTTAAAACATTTTAAACTATAGGTAGTTTTGGATAAAAGCCTAAAAATGTATTTTACACATACCCTTGTCACAGTAGATGTTCATCAGATGTTTTATAAAATTATCTTTTATTTACTGTCTCAAGGATGCAAAAACCATAGACAATTCACTATGTACTGCAGCATTGCTTATTTCTTCATCCCCCCACCTCTCTCTCTCTCTCTCTCTCTCTCTCTCTCTCTCTCTCTCTCTCTCTCTCCAGCATGATTTACATTTTTGGATCCACTTTCAGTGCTGAGCCCTGTCTCTTAAATGGGCACTGTCAGATCCAAAAACTTTTTATATGTTATTACGGATGAAAATTAAAGGCCTTTTGTAAAATGGTTGATCAAATTTTTCTGAATATTTAATAAAGAAAACGGCTCCTAAAAAATTCCCACCACTAGGGGTCCCCATACCTACTGTGACTCTAACCAATCCTGCAGCAGCACCAGGATTGTCCATGAGTCATGGACAAGAGATGACTCATGGACAAGGCTGCATGAGCAGACACACCAATCACCTCCAACCACCACAAGGTAAGGACACGTCCCCTTCACCTGAGAGAATTTCTCACCATGTTAGCTAAAGAAAATAAGTATTTTTATAATTAATATAGGTGATAGAGGCATAATAATTTGATTTGCATGGTCAGGATACAAGGTACTAAGTAACATATTCATTTTTTTTTGCGTGTGGGATCTGACAGGTATGCTTTAATGCAGAAGCTTGGACAGTCACCACACAGGCCCTGCTATTAGAACACATGGCTCTGGTGCAGATCTGGTGGACAGGGTTTGACTATAGAAGCCAAGCCCAAACATCAATAATGTTAGAGAGGAATCGGTGGGGATGCAAAGAGATGCCACCTCCAGGATTCCTTTATCTGTGAATAAAAGATAATTTTCTAAGGCATCCAAAGACCATCTGCTGCATCAGGTGTGCTGGTAAAATACATTTGCAAGCATCGATCCCACACTGCTTTCAATAGTAGAAAATAAGTTCAAAGACTCCCTTTAAGGTGAAGCCAAATGGTTTCAAACAATCAGTTATAGAAGTTATACATTTAAGTGACTCAATGAAAATTTGCTTCACTGGGCTACACCAATGGATACATTTTTGCCTTTGGTCCAATGTAATATATATATATATATATATATATATATATATATATATATATTGTCTTATATCTGGAGAATAAATCTTAAGTATAGCTCCATGTAATATGGACATGTTGGTAAAAGATCACCAGAATATTTTAAAAGATTTTGGTCCTCACTAATGGTTAATGTTATAACACTTAAAGGGGTACTTCACTGCCCCAGCATTCATAACATTTTGTTCTGAATGCTGGGTGCAGGCTACGGGGGTCGTGACATCACGGCCATGCCCCTCGTGATGTCATGACCCCCACTGCCCACATCCAGCATTCGGAGGAAAATGTTCTGAACATTGGGGCAGTGGAATACCTCTTTAACACATATAACACATATATATCTCTACTTACCTCCAGCATGCTCACAGTGCCTCCAGTGTCCTTCTCCAGTTCCCAGATGTGATTCTTTTCCTGACCTACAGTGTGACTATTGGGCCTGGGAAGCACCCTGCCCCAATGTGTCATACAGCACCTCAGCGAATTTCTGGTTGTGGTGGAAAATCACTGTGGCCAACGATTTGCTGAGCAGTAGTATGAGACATTTGGGTCCATGTGCTATGCAGGTCACGCTGAAGTTCAGATAGAGTATTACAGTGGGGGACCAAAACAGGACACCAGAGGCACTGTGGGAGCACTGGAGTTAGACATTTATCTTATTATATCCAATGCAATGGGCATTATTATGAAAAAACTCCCTCCAGATAACCCCTTTAATGGGGTAATCCACTGGAAAACATTTTTTTTTTTTTAAATCAAGTGGTGACAGAAAGTTAAACAGATTTGTAAATTATTTCTATTTAAAAATCATACTCCTTCCAGTACTTATCAGCTGCTGTATGTTCCATAGGAAGTTCTTTTCTTTTTGAATTTCCTTTCTGTCTGACCACAGTGCTCTCTGCTGACACCTCTGTCCATTTTAGGAACAAATCCCCATGGCAAACCTCTACTGCTCTGTACAGTCCCTGAAATAGACAGAGGTATCAACAGAGAGCACTGTGGTCAGACAGAAAATACATTCAAAAAGAAAAGAACTTCCTGTGGAACATACAGCAGCTGATAAGTACTGGAAGGATTAATATTTTTAAATAGACATAATTTACAACTATGTTTAACTTCCTGGCACCAGTTGATTTAAAAAAAAATACTGTGGAGTACCCCTTTAAACAGAGAATTAAATGCAATTTACATGATTTGATTTAAGTTTTATTTGGTTAACAAATTGGTGAAATAAAGCAGTACAGTCGTTTTAGAAGCGCAATATGTCATTCTATAGTTTGGTTTGTGTCATTATTCCTTACATTTTTTGTACATCATTGTAATCCATACTGACATAAAGCACATAGTGCATATACAAAACAGATGCACAATGCAGCTCTCTCTGCCCTTTTACATTTACATGTAAAATTTGACATCTGGTAAATATGACAGCATTTGGAAGCAAGATATGAATATTATTTTGTTCATCAAAATATGCAAATAATTAAAAGAAGCATTAGGCTGGGTTCACACAGTAAATATTTTTAAAATTGTAAAACAGAATTATATAAATTGGGTATTATTGTAATTGTACTGGCCTGCAGGATAATAATAACATGTTGGTTTTACTGCAAAATTAACAGTTTAAAAACTTTATCCCTAAAGAAATGCAGAATTGTTGGGTTTTTTCACATGTAGCCCACAAATATTATTTTATTTTGTTTCGTAGTACATTTTATGGTGTCTTTACAAAGTACAATTAAATCTTCAAAAATAAAAGAGTAGTAATGGCTCTTATAAGATAAGGAGTTACAGAGATGCCAAAAAAACTGATGAGAGTAGGGAGTTAAGCAACTGAGATGTAGTTTTCCCATATTAACAATTTAATAAAGCCAAGTCAAGTCCAAAGATACTGGTCACTATAATTATATTACCGTCCATAAAGCACAAATTATTCCACACATATATGAAGGAACTAAAATATCTGGGTCATATAGTATAATAACCGCAAAAGGTAATTAAGATTGCTGCAATAACCTCTATATAGAAAGACGTATGAAATTATATGCATCCAGATTATGAGAAACTTAATTATAGGATTCTAAGATATGGATGTACTGTAGTGTGTGACGTGCAGGGTAGTTCCAGCAGATTGTCATTTTACAAGTATTGTCATACAACAGGGAGAATTAATTGGGCACTGTCAGAGTTGTACATCTTGGCAAACAATTAACCTTTTTTTTATAAACTTCTTAAGAAAATTCTATTTTGCTTTTATAGAAGTCATGGCTTATAAAAAAACACCCCATACCACCTAGAACATAATCCTGTCCATTTGCATCATCATCGTTGTCCAAGCTGAAGCACAGGCATGGACAAAGTCCAGTTGGTGGGACAAGCCCTTCTCTGTGCTTACTCCTGTCCTATCAGACTGCACAAGAGAGGAGAGGGTAACAGAGCAGTCTGCAGTGATTGGATGAAGAGAACCAGCACAGCAGATTCATTGAGGAAGATGAGTCCTGCAGAGTAAGGACATGCCCCCTCCAAAGTACAGAATGCTACAGTGCTACACAGTACAGTATATAGATTGTTAAGAGGTCTAGATGACCAATATGTGAACAATTACAGATCCAACAGGAGTTTAGTTAGACTGGGTTAACATATGTCCGGCATCCTGCATAGGTGAACTCAGCCTAGATCTCGATGCAACTGAGGCCATAACTGACCGACGTCAAAATTGAATGATGCAGGATGATTGTAAACTGTCCCATTAAAATAAATGAGGTCAGTTCTAACATCAGTTTCCCTTCGGTGTAAGACGGAGGGAAACTATGTCGGTGTAGTGCCATATCTTGTGTTTTGCCATGGAATGTGCAGAATGCTGTGGGAGCCAAACACACACTGAAGAGAACAGTGTTACACATACAGTATAGGTGGTCACATGACACGCACACACACAGCACCCAACCCCCCCCCCCCCCAAGAACCAATGGTAGAGGACGGGTGTGTGCATGTCAGACAATAAAGCAGCCTTCGTCCAGCACTGGAAAGTGCTGAGTCATGTAACACACTCCTTGGCAAAACACAAAATATGGCACTACACTGGACACCTGATATATGTGAACCCAGCCTTATGTGGTGTGAGCTTGGGCTCCTGCAATTACCATTTAATGGAACAGTTGCACACATTTCTTCAAGAAATCTGTCATTACATGAGGTCCAGCTATTTTAACAAGGCACTGTTTCTCTGTATTTAATCTAACAGAACTACATCAGTTTTAAAATGTATTTAATGGAGAAAAAATAAGACCTAGGCACAGCAGGTGGAACACTCCTTAATTAAAGCCACACTCTCCCACTCTGTATTAGGTGATGCTTTAGATGTAAGAAAGTCATTGATATGTGCAAACTCTTTCCAAAAACACGTAGCAACTCACCCTCGGTTGTAAAAATTCTTCTTGTTTATTCAACAATCTTCTTATGAAAAACACAAAGAGTAGTGGGTTAAAAGCAGTAAGAGAAATAGCAGTAGATATAGGGGAACAATGAGACTACAGTCTGTTTCTCTTCCTTCCGAAGCTTTGTTTGGAGTCTGTGTGTGTTTCATAAGAAGATTGCCAAATAAACAAGAAGAGTTTTCACAACCAAGGGTTTTTTTCTACATCTTTTTCTTCTCTTTGGAAAGTGTTTGTACACCAGTTTTTACCCAACGGAATCATTCTCTACTGGGCAGGGAAAGGATTTGTATAATTGTTATACTTTCATATTCTGAATGATCTTTGCTAGATTTCCCTGCCCCAAGACAAGCAATTGAATCAGATTGGAGTCAGTTCCCATAAAAGAGTAAACCATTAGAGCACCTGTTGCTGCCAAAATTGACTACCACAACAAACTAACAAATCTGCATAATTTTACCTGAATCTACCAAAAAAAATATATATTTCTTAACTCTAAGGATATATATGTGTAATAAATACATGAATTGCTTTACCCCATTAAGGACACAGCTCATTTAGGCCTTAAAAGGGGTACTCCACTCAAAACGTCTTATCCCCTATCCAGGGGGGATAAGATGTTAGATCGCAAGAGTCCCACCACTGGGGACCCCTGTGATCTTTTCTGCGGCACCCCTGTCATTCAGTGCACAGAGCAAACTCTGCTCTGTGTCCGATGACTGGCGATGCCAGCCGCCACAGCCCCTCCATTTACATCTATGGGAGGAGGCGTGAAAGCTATGTACTAGCCGTCACAGCCCTTCCCATAGACATGAATATGGGGGGACCGGAGTGACATCATGAACGCAGAAGCTGCAAGCTTTCATGTTCCGGATGCGGCTGCTGTTGGCCTGGAGGTCCCCAGCGGCGGGACCCCTGCAATCTAAAATCTTATCCCTTATCCTTTGGATAGGGGATAAAATGTTTTGAGCAGAGTACTTCTTTAAGGACACTTCATTTTTGAAATTGAGAGCTTGTTTTTTTGCGCGGCTAATTCTAGTTTGTAATGACACCTTTTATTTTACCATAAAATGTACCACAAAACAAAAGAAAATCTTTTTTTTTTTTTTTTTTGTCAGGGGTAATTGAAAAGAAAACTGCAACTTTTGGGGAGTTTGGTATTTACACAGTGCACTTTATGGTAAATATGACATGTTCTCTTTATTCTGTAGGTCAATTCGATTAAAACAATACCCAATTAAAACAATACCTACGTTATATATTCTTTCTATTATTGTACTACTTTAAAAAAATGCTAACTTTTTAAATAAAATAGTTTCACATAAAATTGTCCTTTTCTGATCCCTATTACTTTTCTATTTTTACATACACGGGCTCATTTTTTTGCAACTTGATCTGTAGTTTTCATCTGTACCATTTTTGTTTTAATGGGACTTTTTAGTAATTTTTTAATAACATATGATGTTGATAAAAATCAGTTTTTTTGGTGTTTGGTATTTTTTTTTTTACATTTATGTTGTTTACTGTGCGGGATCAAAAACAGTAATTTAATAGTTCGGACAATTATACACGCGGCGATACCCAGTGTGTTAATTTTGTTTACTTTTGTAAAATGGGAAAAAGGGTGATTTTATTTTATTTACAGTGTAATGCAATGCCTATGGCATAGCTTTATGAAGTGAATCAGCCATCAGCCGCAGGAGGTAGGTAAGGGGCCCCTACTATGCGATCATGTTGCTGGGGTACAATAAGCTCCATTGAGCTACTGGCAATATTTACTTTCACTTTCGGCACTGTGATCGGCATTGATCATGGTATCTAAAGGATTAAATGACAGGCAGTAGTGGGATGACCGCTGTCTGCCATTAGCAGCTCACTGCTCTGAAGTGAGTGCAGCTCCTGTGCTTGCTGCAAAGTTACTTAACCCCTTAAGGACGGACCCATTTTTTTTTACCTCAATGACTAGGCTCTTTTTTTTTTATTTGACATGTACCTCTTTAAATGGTAATAACTTTAGAACACTTTTTCTGAGCAGAGCGATTCTGAGATAGTTTTTTCATGACATATTGTACTTTATATAAGTGGTGCATTTTTGTTGACACATGCAGCATTTTTTGTGAAAAACTTCAAAATATTGTGAAAAACTGGAAAATTTCTGGCATTTAAAACTTTTTTTTAAATGGTGTACACTGTGCAGTAAAAGGGATATTATATTTATTCTGTGGGTCAGTACTGTTATGGTGATACCCATTTTATATAGCTTTCTACGTTCTTTTTCCTTTTCTGAGCAAAATTATTTTTCTGCCATTCTTTTTCTAACAGCCGTAACTTTTTTATTTTTCGTCCAACGCTATTGAGTAAGGGCTTATTTTTTGCGGGATGAGCTGTAATTTTTATTGCGCTATTTGTAACAAATTTGGCGAATTTTGTGCTTTTTTTTACGTTTTTTTTACGGCGCTCACCGTGTGGGATCATTTACATTATAGTTTTATAGTACATGTCATTACAGACGTGGCAATACCTATTATGTATATGATTTTTGCTTTTGATCTTTTTTGGTGATAATACAGGGCTTTTATTGGGAAAGGGGCATTTTAAATTTTTTTTTACACTTTATACTTTTATTGAAGAACTTTTTATTTTATTTTCTACACTTTTTACAGGTTATACTATGCTGCAATACATTTGTACTGCAGCACAGTATGACCTGATGAGCTGCACACACTACAGCCTGTGCGATCCAGCCTCTGGCTTGATCTCACAGGCTTCCGTAGCAGGCATACAGGAGGTCATAATCTGACCTCCTGCTGTCATAACAACCAACGGTGACCCGCGATTGTATCGCGGTGACCGCATTGGTGAACGGGGGAGAGCGCTCCCCCTGTCAACACCATAGATGCCGTGATCCTGATTGATCACTGCATCTAGGGGGTTAATGCTGCTGTCACCGGCGCGATCGTGGCTCTGGTAGCTGCAGCGGGACTCTGACTGTGATTAACAGCCAGGTCCCATCCCCGATCTCAGGAGATCGCTAGGATGTAGGCATATGTCCAGTTGCGCGAACGTGTAGGATGCTTGGACGTATGCATACGTCCTATAGCGGGAAGGGGTTAAAGGGGTATTCCGGTGAAAAACATTTTGTAAATTTCTTCAATTAAAAAATCTTTACCCTTCCAGTAATTTTTTGCAGCTGTATGCTACAGAGGAATTTTTATTTTTTTTAATCTTTTTTGTCTTGTCCACAGTGCTCTCTGCTGACACCTCTGTCCATGTCAGGAACTGTCCAGAGCAGCATAGGTTTGCAATGGGGATTTTCTCCTGCTCTGGACAGTTACTGATATGGGCATCAGGTGTCAGCAGAGAGCACTGTGGACAAGACAAAAAAGAAATTCAAAAAGAAAAGAATTTTCTCTGTAGTATACAGCTGCTAAAAAGTACTGGAAGTCGTGTACAAATCTGTTTAACTTTCTGGCACCAGTTGATAAAAAAAAAATGTTTTCCACCGGAGTACCCCTTTAACTCTCCACGTTGTTAAATTCTGGATTGTAAGGAAGTAAATTATATGCCCTGCATCCTTAACAGGTTAAAGGTCCATCAGTAGTCTATGTAGACATGACAATATCCTGCACCATTCAAAACAACAACCTTAAAGGGGTACTCCGGTGCTTAGACATTTTATAAGATGCCTGATTGCAGGAGTCCCGCCGCTGGGGACTCCCGTGATCTTGCATGCGGCACCCCATTTGTAATCAGTCCCTGGAGCGTATTTGTCACGCCCCCGCCCTCGTGTAACGTCACGCTCTGCCCCTCAATGCAAGCCTACGGGAGGGGGCGTGACAGCTATCACGCCCCCTCCCATAGGCTTGCATTGAGGGGCGGAGCGTGACATCACACGGGGGCGGAGGCGTGACATCACACGCAGTCGGCCCTGTGGTCGCCGGTAATCAGACCCGGAGCGAACACGCTCCGGGAACTGATTACAAACGGGGTGCCGCGTGCAAGATCACGGGGATCCCCAGCGGCAGGACTCCCGCGATCAGGATAAGATGTCTAAGCACCGGAGTACTCCTTTAACCCCTAAAGGACTCAGGGTTTTTCCGTTTTTGCACTTTCGTTTTTTCCTCCTTACCTTTTAAAAATCATAACCCTTTCAATTTTCCACCTAAAAATCCATATTATGGCTTATTTTTTGCATCACCAATTCTACTTTCTAGTGACATTAGTCATTTTACCCAAAAATGCACGACGAAACGGAAAAAAAAATCATTGTGCGACAAAATCGAAAAAAAAAACGCCATTTTGTAACTTTTGGGGGCTTCCGTTTCTACGCAGTGCATATTTCGGTAAAAATTACACCTTATCATTATTCTGTAGGTCCATACGGTTAAAATGATACCCTACTTATATAGGTTTGATTTTGTCGCACTTCTGGAAAAAATCATAACTACATGCAGGAAAATTTATACGTTTAAAAATGTCATCTTCTGACCCCTATAACTTTTTTATTTTTCCACGTATGGGGCGGTATGAGGACTCATTTTTTGCGCCATGATCTGAAGTTTTTATTGGTATGATTTTTGTTTTGATATGACTTTTTGATCACTTTTTATTCATTTTTTAATGTTATAAAAAGTTACCAAAATACGCTTTTTTGGACTTTGGAATTTTTTTATTAGGGAATGGGGTTAAATGACCTTTATTAACACTTTTTTTTTACTTTTTTTTTTGCAGTGTTATAGGTCCCATAGGGACCTATAACACTGCACACACTGATCTCTCATCCTGATCACAGGCGTGTATTAACACGCCTGTGATCAGCATTATCGGCGCTTGACTGCTCCTGCCTGGATCTCAGGCACGGAGCAGTCATTCGTCGATCGGACACCGAGGAGGCAGGTAAGAGCCCTCCCGGTGTCCGATCAGCTGTTCGGGATGCCGCGATTTCACTGCGGCGGTCCCGAACAGCCCGACTGAGCAGCCGGGATACTTTCAGTTTCACTTTAGAAGCGGCGGTCAGCTTTCACCGCCGCTTCTAAAGGGTTAATACCGCACATCGCCGCGGGTCCCGGCCGTTGATTAGCGCCGGGACCCACGCGATATGATGCGGGATCACGGCGCGATCCCGCTTCATATCGCGGGAGACGGCGCAGGACGTAAATATACGTCCTGAGTCGTTAAGGGGTTAAGAACAAAAGGCATAATATATCAGGTGTAGTTAAAACTTGGGTTATTTAAGGTGTACAACGTTGCTTTGACAAACCATTATGAGATACTTAAAGCTTATAGCTAAACACAGACAAAATGAAATGAATCTCTAAAAAGTGAAAGAAGCTATCAGTTACTGAAAAACAATTATACGTTAAGGAATCCCATGGTGCATGAAAAAGGATTGCATGTACAATACAATTTTCAAGCAAATAAATTATGATATGAGCAGATCACACTGTGGTATTGGAAACAGCTGAAGAAAGAGATGGAGATAACACTGGCTGAATTCAGTTCAGAGCAGTTAACCAGTTTTTTCCAATAGAATGTACTGAAAACCAATGGGGGAACATAGATGAATTGTATTAAATATTATGTCACGCAGTGAACTACATTTTGCCTGATAAATAGGACACAGTGTTTTTAAGATGAATTTTGCAATGCTAAGGCTATGTAGGAATGAAAAAAGCAATGACTCGGTCCGAAGTAGGAGAAAATCATCATAGAACATTTCTCCTGCTCTGTACAGTTCCAGAAATGGACAGAGGGGTCAGGAAAGAGCATTGTGGTCAGACTGGAAGAACATCCTGCGGAGCATACAGCAGCTGATGAGTACTAAAAAAATTCTATTTTTTTTTATGGAAGTAATTTACAAATCTGCCGTGTCCGTTGCTGCCGTGGCGCCGTGTCTGCGGGGAGGTGCGGCCCATAGACTGGTTTGAGTAGCATTGGGGCCGCTCTGCCAGTGGGTCATTTCCCCCCTGTGGGCACTGGTGTCGTGGCGGTGGTGGTCGCCGCCCAGTGCTACGCCATTTTATGCTAGGGACGTTAGGGACCCACTCTAAATAGGTGGCCTTGACGTGGCGAGTGGGCTTGTACTTTTTGATCAAAAATGTATACTAACAACCTGTTAGTTTTTGATATTATGCTAAGAAGCAATCAGATCATTATACAAGATTGTAGATGTGCACCATGTCTGTTTTCTACCCAAATTCATAATTTACAAATCTGTTTAACTTTCTGGCACCAGTTTATATGAAAAAATAAAATAGTTTTCCACTAGAGTAAACCTTTAATAAAAAGCCCCAGGTGCTTCATGTGCTGCCTTCTGGTGCTCCATTCAGCTTCATATTAATGGGTAATACTCTACTATAGGCAAAGCTTATGCAATTGCAAAGCAATTGAATGTAGAGAAATGGGAAAGCCCCAATGAATTGCAAAGGTGTCTTATGACTACTGCACTTTATAATTTGAAAGTTGTATATAGAGATGAGCGAACTTACAGTAAATTCAATTCGTCACAAACTTTTCGGCTCGGCAGTTGATGACTTTTCCTGCATAAATTAGTTCAGCTTTCAGGTGCTCCGGTGGGCTGGAAAAGGTGGATACAGTCCTAGGAGACTCTTTGCTAGGAATGTATCCACCTTTTCCAGCCCACTGGAGCACCTGAAGGCTGAACTAATTTACGCAGGATAAGTCATCAACTGCCGAGCCAAGAAGTTTGTGACGAATCGAATTTACTGTAAGTTCGCTCATCTCTAGTTGTATAGTCCCATAATACTGTATATTCATGTGTTAAATGTGTTCAATAAATTCAGTGTGTAACAGGTTATACACTCTAGATAATTATAAGCCACAATGAAGGATGTTGACCAATTAGGATCAATACAGTCCTATTTTATTGTAACAATTTAAAGAGTCATATCCCACAAAAAAGTGATATGTTTCTCAGTACCTAATCCTTAATTTGATGTTTTTAAGTGTATTTCTCTCACAAATAACTTCTATCTTTTGCTCATTTAGTTTGTCATTTTGTGCTTTGAAGGGGGGGGGGGCTGTCCTCAATCTGTATAACTAATCTTCCTCCCTGAGTCTGTTGTGCTGTGCTTGGTTTCTTCATCCAAACAGTGCAGGCTGCTCTGTATCCCCCTTCTCTCTGTTTTCATCCTGCAGTCTGATAGGGCAAGAGTGAGCACAGAGGAATGCTAGTCCCACCCACATTTACTGGCATTTGTCCAAGAATGTGCTTCTGCTTGGACAGAGATGATGCTACAGCCAGACAGGATAGTGTTTTGGGCGATATAAAGATCCCCGGTGGTGATTTCTATAAAAAAGGAAATACGATTTTCTTAGTAAGGTTAATGTTTTGCCAAGATACAACATAGAAAAAGTTTCTAAATCTGACAGTGCCCCAAGTGGCAACAGTTATGTTAGATTCATTGAAGGTCACTATTAAAAAATAAGTGCAGAGCATTATTGACTATATTCAATGTTGACTTATAGTCACTTGCCTGAATATAAGGAATAGGTAATATGGATGTATAATCTAAATCCTTATAACATCCATGTTATGAATTGTAATAATTTTTTTTTATCATTAATGAAAACTAATTTTTTTGTAGATTTACATGGAATACATGAAAACTATGAAGAAACATATAGAATAAAGTAGAAAGCAAAAATGGTAAAAAGTGAGAATATTTTCTATTTTAATTAATTTAATATTTTTGTTTCTTTAAAGAGCCCTTTTTGCTTTACTAACAATACACATTCCTGGCATTCTCTCACTCAGGTTCATGAGGTCATGAGTCAACAGGAATGGTTTTTCAAACATTTTAATTGAGTTCCCTGAGATGCTGCGCCCTTGTTGACAGCTTTACCATGATCGTTTGTACGATTTATCCCAAACTATCTCAATTAAGTTTAGGTCAAATGATTGCAAAGGCCATGTCACAAATGATGATCCCAGAGGTGTAAATAAATCTGCAACCGGGCCCTCTGTGCTAATTTTAATACTAGTCTCTCATGGGGCAGATGTACTTTGAGGCCCCGTTTGCAACAAGGGCTCTAATTCAATGGTACCTCTTCCCCCCCTATAGCTACGCCCCTGGATGATCCGACAGATAGCATGGCATGTTACTGCACAATTCAGTGGCAGCCATGTTGGCTTTGTGTGCCTTGAATTCTGCATAACTCATTAACAGCATCAGTAGCAAAGAACCCCACACATCACACCTCATCATCCATTCTTAATTTTGGGAATCACGTATGCTACAAAACAGTGTCAAGGACATTCAACAAAAAGACTCCAGCTGTTACATAAAAATAGCAAATAGTAATGAACAACCAGACACAGATGACCAAAAAACACCAATGTCATTTACAAAAGTGGGAGGAGTAATATGGCACCTGACTGTAATTTAACCCCTTAAGGACCAAGGGCGTACAGGTACACCCTGACACCCTGGTACTTAAGGACCCAGGGCGTACCTGTACGTCCATGGGAATTCCGGCCCCTGGACCTGGATGCCTGCTGAAATCATTCATGAATTAATTTACACCGGCGATCTGCGGCAATTCCGGTCATACGGGTCACGTGTGACCCGAAGACCCGGAATTAGAAGGTGATCGGCGTGTACTATAAACCGACAATCACCTCCTGTTGCTGGGGGGAGGTGGCGATCACTTCACCTCCCCAGATGAGCTGCTGTCAGAGGAGGAGTTAATGTCCCCTTCTCTCAGCTCTGCCAGCCCACCGAGCTCATTCAGCAAGCAGAGCTGAGAGAAGCAGCCAGCCCCCCCCCCCCCCCCCCTCTGACCAGCTCTGTGCCCCTCAGGGCAGAAGAAGTGGCCTCCTGACACCTGTATTTCAGGGTGAGTTTGTGTGGAAAGGAGTTGAAAAAAAAAAGTAAAAAGGAAATACCCCCCTGACCCCCTAATAGGTCCTCAAGGGTCCACCACACATTTTTCAGCATGAACCACGCCCCATTAGGGCTTCAGGGTGCTGCATTTGGCCACCTTTTTTTTATTGGCTGTAGCATATTTTGTTTACAATGGTGTGTGATATTTTATCACACACCGGTACATAGAGTTTGCACCAAACACATACATACATACACACTTCCCTGCTCCCCCACCCACCCTCTCTGACCAGATCTGTGCCCCTCAGGGCAGAAGAAGTGGCCTCCTGCCACCTATAGTTCAGGGTAAGTTTTGTGTGGAAAGACAGATAGGAGTTGAAAAAAAAAAGAAAATAAAAATCCCGCCCAACCCCTTAATAGGTCCTCAAGGGTCCACCGCACATTTTGCAGCGTGAACCACGCCCTATTAGGGCTTCAGGGTGCTGCATTTGGCCACCTATTTTTTAATGGCTGCAGAGTTTTTTTTTTTTTTTTTATAATGTGTGTGATATTTTATCACACACTCTTACATAGAGTTTGCACCAAACACATACATACATACACACTTCTCCGCCCCCCCTCTAAAAGCTGAATGGCGCTCCCGCTCTTCTGAGACCTGGTGTGCACCTGCAGAGCAGTTTATGTCAAATATGAGGTATGTCCTTACTCCGAGGAAATGTATGTACAAATTTACGGGGACATTTTCTCCTATCACTACTTGTGAAAATGAAAAATTTGGGGTAACATCAGCATTTTAGTGTAAAAATCTAATTTTTCCTTTTCACATCCCACTTTAATGAACATTTATCAAACACCTGTGGGGTGTCAAGGCTCAGTGACTGCTTGTTACGTTCCTTGAAGGGTTTAGTTTCCAAATTAGTTTGCCATGTGTTTTTTTTTTTTGCTGTTCTGGCACCATAGGGGCTTCCTAAATGTGACATGCCCCCCAACAACCATTTCAGCTAAATTTGCATTCTGAGCATTGTATTGCACCTGCAGAGCACTTTACATCCACACATGGAGTATTTCCTTACTCAGAATAAATCGAGTTACAAATTTTGGGGGGGGCATTTTCTCCTATTATCCTTTGTAAAAAATGTAAAATTGGGAAAAAATGCATTTACACATCCGATTTTAACAAAAAGTATTTGGGGTGTTAAGGCTCACTGTACCCCTTGTTACGTTCCCTAAGGGGTGTAGTTTCCAAAATAGTATGCCATGTTTTTTTTTTTTTTTTGCTGTTCTGGCACTAGAGGGGCTTCCTAAATGTGACATGCCCCCCAAATACCCTTTCAGAAAAACTCACTCTCCAAAATCCCATTGTCACTCCGTCCCTTCTGAGCCCTCTACTGCGCCAGCAGAACACTTTACATCCACATATGAGGTATTTCCCTACTCAAGAGCAACTGGGTTACAAATTTGGGGGGGGGGATTTCTCTTTTATTACCCCCTGTAAAAATTTAAAAACTGGGTCTACAAGAACATGCCAGTGCAAAAAATTAATATTTTGAATTTTCTCCTTCACTATGCTGCTATTCCTGTGAAACACCTAACGGGTTAACACATTTTCTGAATGTCGTTTTGAATACTTTGAGGGGTGCAGTTTTTATAATGGGGTCGTTTATGGTGTATTTCTAATATGAAGGCCCTTCAAATCCACTTAAAAACTGAATTGGTTCATGGTAAATTCCGATTTAAATTACTGCTGAACTATGAAGCCCTCTGATGTCTTGCAAAAGTAAAAATATGTCAACTTTATGATTCCAACATAAAGTAGACATATTTTATATGTGTACCAATATATAATTTATTTGGGATGTCCATTTTCCTTATAAGCAGAGAGTTTCAAAGTTAACAAAATGCTAAATTTTCAAATCTTTCATCAAATTTTGGAAATTTTCACCAAGAAATGATATTTAGAATATGTCACAAAAATCAGAATGTCTCGGAATCAGAATGAAAAGTAAAAGCATCCCAGAATTATTAACGCTAAAAATGCAAAAAATGCTCTGGTCCTTAAAGTGAAAATGGGCTTGGTCCATAAGGGGTTAATGAGCAGCTAAAATATTGTTGTCATTTTTTTATGGGCATCACCGAGCTACATAGGTTAATTTATATATATACAAATTAAGACGCTCTAATATCGAATTTTTAGACGTCTTAATAAATGTCGATGAGGATGGGTATGTATTAACTGATGTATACAGCAAAAAGACATCGACCAACTATTTGCTACATGCCTCCTCATCACATCCAAGACCACTAATCTCTAATATCCCTACAGGGCAATTTCTGCCGATGCAGAGAATATGCTCCCCTGACGATACATTCGAGAAACAGGCAGATGATCTTCACCAACGGTTCCAAGAGAGAGGATATAGAGAAGCCAATATTTCCAAGGGCTACAGGAGAGCCCAACAGACATCCAGGAACTCCCTACTCTCTCAAAAGAAGACCAAAAAACGGGACAATCAGGTAAGATTCATTTCAGCATACAACACAAGATGGCGACAAATGCAGAGATCTTACAGATGGACCCGGTCCTCTCACAATACATTCCCAATAGGCCTTCGATCACCTACCGGAGATCGAAGACCCTAAAAGATATTTTGGTACACAGCCACCATAGTAGCCCTAAGAACAAGAATCCATTCAGATCTAGAGGCCCCAGATGGGGTTGCAAACCATGTGGAGGCTGCATAGCTTGTCCTAATATTGAAAGAACAGATACCTTCTGGGACTCCTCACAAGAGAGACATTTTGAAATCTGGCATGCTGTCACGTGTACCCCTATCGGGGTTGTCTATTTTGCCACCTGCCCGTGCAACCTTATCTATATTGGGCTCACTTCTAGGGAACTACGACGCAGAGTACGTGAACACGTCCTAGGTATTGAATCGGCAAAGGAGGAAATGGACTTTTCGAAATTGAAGACTCTACCACGACATTTTCGGGAACACCACAATTCAGACAGCCGACTGTTGAAGGTAAGAGGCATTGACCGGGTATATCCGGGTCCGAGGGGGGGGGGGGTGTAACTGGAAAAGAACACTGGCCCAAAAGGAAACTCAGTGGATTCTTAGACTTAAAAGTTTGGTCAGTGATGGACTTATTGAGTATAACAGTTTTGCTCCCTTTTTTGTAAACCCTGAGTATATGGTGCTTTTTCTCTTCTCTCCTTCTCCCCTCCCCCCCCCCCTTTTTTTCCTCCCTTCCTTCCCCCTCCCCCCCTTTTTTCCTCCTTTCCCCCCCTCCCTTTGTTCTTTCCTCTCCCCCTTGCTTCCTTTTCTCTCACCTTCCCTCTTCTTCCCCCACTCCTCTTTCCTTCCCCTCCCCCTCCCCTCTTCCCCCCTCCCTTTTCCTTCTCCCTCTTCCTCTGTTTTCCATTTCCTCTTCTTCTTTCCAGTTTCCCCCTCCTTCCCCCTCCCTTCTTTCTCGCTTCCCTTCATTCCTTTTCCTTCCCTTTCCTTCTTCCCCTTCCCTCCCCCTTTCCCTCCCCTCCCCCAACCCCCCTTCTTCCCTTCCCTTGCTTTCTCTTTTTCCAATTTTTGGCTCTAATGAAAATCCTTTACTACTTTTTATATATATTGGGGGCCATACTTATCACACTATATATGTTGCTTTTGATCTCTTTTTCTTGAGCTTTGGTCTATTTGATTTTAAATCACATTTTACTAATTGTTTTTAATCCTTTTTTCTTTTTTTCTTTTTTTTTTCTTCTTTTTTCTTCTCTTTACCTTTTTTCTCTCTTTTCCCCTTTTCCTTTTTTTTCTCTTTTTTTCTCTCTTTCCCCTTCTGTTTTTTTCCCTGTTCCTTTTTCTCTTTTCCTCTTTTTCTTTATCTTCCTCTTTTATTTCATTTTCTCTCGCCCTTTTCTTTTATTTTTGTTACCCCTCTTTTTCTACAGATGCCTGGAGCCCCTATGAAGATTGTTGCCTTCTGAACAATGATTCTGCATGTGCATTCTCCTTACAAATATTGTGAAACTTTGTATTTCACCCCTACTTTATTGGTTTATACACTAATTTTACACTATTGCTATGCACCTTTTAGCATTGTACCTTTTTGCATTACACGCCAATTTGGTTATTTCTCTTGAGGGGATATCTTTTTACATTACATGTACCCACTATTTGTGGGGTACTCTTCATACATCATTTTTCACACCTTATTTCTCACATTCACTGATTTGTGTTTGCTGTGTTTCATTTTTCCTTTATTCACAATTTTATACACTTCTTCCCTTTTTCTTTTCTCCCTTTCCCTCCTTCCCCTTGTCCTTTCCTTCCCTCTCCCCCCTCCCCTCCCATTTATTCCCTCCTTTCCTCTATTCTCATTTCATCTAGTCCTCTATGCACCAACTTACACTTCTTTACTTATATAATCACACTCACACTCAGATTCACCTTACACATATTCCTCCTTATTTATACACTCTGTTTCACTATCTCTTTATCTATGTTTATGCACATGCGTACACAATATATTTAGCTGGTACGGCCACGACCGGCCGGCATGTAATATGCGCTCCAAATGCGTTCCTACACGGATCTCACCGCGCATGCGTGAATCTCCATCAATGACAGAATGACGTAGACGGACGCGTCACGTCATCGGGCATGCGTGGTTAAATCCAAGATGGCGGCCGCCACACTAGGAAACGCGCGCACTAAGGTAATTACCTGGGCATCTGTTTTTTATGTTTTTCTCGGTGATCTGATTGGCGAATGCCTATATAATAGACCGCTTGACCACTGTCCATATTACTCCCTGAGGAAGCCTTCACGGCGAAACGATGTTGGGGTCTGACTTGTTGCATAGGGTATGTGTATTGGGATGGGGAGACTGTTCCACCTTTTATCTGGGTAAAGTTCTATTTTGTGCTTCCTTAGCCGGATTCCGGTAAGATTTTGGCTATTGTCTCACTCTGGACTCCTCCATTGCCCGCCTCTTGGGTGGAACACCCACTCATTAATATTTTTTCTCCCTTGTTCCCTCTATTTCTGGTACCACCAGTTTGTTTCTTGGGATATGTGCAATATATATGACATTTTGACTATTGCCTCTATGTTAAAGTGAGTACATTGTTTACATCTATGGCATGCTGCACCTGTTTTGGAGCCGTATAGATTGCACTAGTCACTTTAAACTACATATTTTTGCACATTCCCTATTTCCACATACCTAGTTTTGTAGCAGTCAGTATATATTTATTTTTCTGTTTTGTTGCTGTCTCAATTTTAATTGCTTTTACCTTTATATGTTCAATAAAGTATCAATTATGTTTCATTACATTTCCTTTGATCTGGTGTGTTTTGTGGGTATGATCAGTTGGTGATTTGCACACCAGTGTGTTTTCTAATAAGTGCCCTGTACAGTTTGGACTATAATTTATAAAGAGAGTTAACTAAGTCAACCCTAACATGCAGATTTGGTAACTGGTGGTGCTTCCAGTTGAGAAGAAATTTTTTATTTTTTATTAAATTTTTCATTTGTCAGGTTGTTGTAACAACTTTTCTACTAGCAATATCAAGAAGACCTTGGGATCCAGCATCTGAGTCAACCCCAATATTTGTTCAAAAATGCTGTACAGTATGTTCAATGTTAATTCTGACTGACGCTACATCTAGCATTTATACAGAATTCTTTCAGCACTTATTGTCTTGCTGGTACAATTTCTCAGAAGGATTGCAATGTATAGATTGTACATTCATAAAAGATGCCATAATGCTGGCAAATACGCCTCTGTGCTAAAATCAATGATTATAAGTCTTGCACCTTGTACAAAACAAGTAGGTTTAATCGGATAGGTTTACAATAGTTTTTTTTTACGTTTACACTAAAGAAAGTTGATGGATTCATCTTACCTTTCTCTGAGTAGCAGAATATATTTTAGGAAATTTCTAATGGAAACTGTTTAGAAAACTGCTTAATTTTGCCTTCAAGTAAAATAAAATAAAAAATAACAACAGAAAACAAATTCGGTGCAAAGGTATCTAAGCTATAGCCTTTAAGGCTTATTTTCTATTTTCCTTTTACTATTTTTAACACTCTACTTCTTATTTGATTTACATTTTTATAGAATACATATCTATAAAAGAGATAAGATTAGTTGTATACTGCTTGTAAGGAGTCTCTGAAAGTTGATTTTCATATCTGAGATATTTAGTTTCAAGGACATTGAGAGATTCAAATGCACAACACGGATTGGCATGAGCAAACATAAAAAATGAGGCAAAAACCTAAAAGGTAACTGCAGACAGTATGATTTTCCTGGCCGAATTTCTTCTTCATTTAATATTTCCTCATTTAAAATGTACTTGATAAAATACTTTTCACATGACCCAGAGACATGTAAAAATGTTTAATCCATCAGGGTCTAAGTTTTAAAACCCTACCCAGTTACTAAAAAACCCTAAGCATGACTGACCAAGACAATCCCATGGACTTACATTCTAGTTTGCCTTGTTCTTTTGTCCCGAATTGTTCTAGCGATCAGTTGTGGTCTGTGTACTCAGATCCAAACGGATGAACATGTCAAAAAATATTTAAAGGGACAGTGCCCATCTGAGTTTCATTTTTTTTCCAACATATTGATTGCATGACTAATTTATTACCTGGGCAAGGAGCATAGCTGGTATTTCCTCTATCCTGAATAAAAGTTCCAGTTTAACAACTGGCTTATTTGTATCATGATGTCTTTTTTTTGGTTGAGCAAACTATAAAGTTTGATTTGTTGAGAACCGTTTAAATCTTTTCTTTAGGACTAAAAGTCCTGGTTAAGTAGCCTCAAACGTGCCTGCTCAGGCATGGAGAGAATAGGGTTTTACATGAAGGGGGCCTGCTAGCAGACATAAATTGTAGTGGAAATCCCTGACAGCTTCAAGCTGGCTTAGATGCCTCACGTGCATCGGGATTTATCAAGAAGTGAGCACTTCTTGATAAATCCAGTTCAATTGCACAGGTGGAGTTTACTTTAGACCCATGTATGAAATTGCTGGATGTCACGATGCCGGCTGGCAGAAGGTGGATCCTCTGTGCCAGAGAGGGATTGGCGTGGACCGTGCTAGTGGACCGGTTCTAAGTCACTACTGGTGTTCACCAGAGCCCGCCGCAAAGCGGGATGGTCTTGCTGCGGCGGTAGTGACCAGGTCGTATCCACTAGCAACGGCTCAACCTCTCTGACTGCTGAAGCAAGGTCGGACGTAGCAGAAGGTCGGGGCAGGCAGCAAGGATCGCAGTCAGGGGCAACGGCAGGAGGTCTGGAACACAGGCTAGGAACACACAAGGAAACGCTTTCACTGGCACAATGGCAACAAGATCCGGCGAGGGAGTGCAGGGGAAGTGAGGTATACATAGGGAGTGCACAGGTGAACACACTAATTAGAACCACTGCGCCAATCAGCGGCGCAGTGGCCCTTTAAATCGCAGAGACCCGGCGCGCGCGCGCCCTAGGGAGCGGGGCCGCGCGCGCCGGGACAGGACCGACGGAGAGCGAGTCAGGTACGGGAGCCGGGGTGCGCATCGCGAGCGGGCGCCACCCGCATCGCGAATCGCATCCCGGCTGGAGGCAGGATTGCAGCGCACCGGGTCAGTGGATCTGACCGGAGCGCTGCAATAGCGAGAGTGTAGCGAGCGCTCCGGGGAGGAGCGGGGACCCGGAGCGCTCGGCGTAACAGTACCCCCCCCCCCTTGGGTCTCCCCCTCTTCTTGGAGCCTGAGAACCTGAGGACCAGACTTTTGTCTAGGATATTGTCCTCAGGTTCCCAGGATCTCTCTTCAGGACCACAGCCCTCCCAATCGACCAAAAAAAAGGTTTTCCCTCTGACCTTCTTGGAGGCCAGTATCTCCTTTACAGAGAAGATGTCCGAGGAGCCGGAAACAGGAGTGGGAGAAACAAGTTTGGGAGAGAAACGGTTGATGATGAGTGGTTTAAGAAGAGAAACGTGAAAGGCATTAGGAATACGAAGAGAAGGAGGAAGAAGAAGTTTGTAAGAGACAGGATTAATCTGGCACAAAATTTTGAAAGGACCAAGATAGCGTGGTCCCAATTTGTAGCTGGGAACACGGAAGCGGACATATTTAGCGGAGAGCCATACCTTGTCTCCGGGAGAAAAAATGGGGGGAGCTCTTCTTTTCTTATCAGCAAACTTCTTCATGCGTGATGAAGCCTGTAAGAGAGAATTTTGGGTCTCTTTCCATATGGTGGAAAGATCACGAGTTATTTCATCCACAGCGGGCAAACCAGAGGGCAAGGGAGTAGGGAGGGGGGGAAGAGGGTGACGGCCGTACACCACGAAAAATGGGGATTTGGAAGAAGACTCAGAGACTCTGAAGTTATACGAGAATTCGGCCCATGGTAGAAGATCTGCCCAGTCATCCTGGCGGGAGGAAACAAAATGCCGTAAATAATCACCCAGGACCTGGTTAACTCTTTCTACTTGCCCATTGGACTGAGGATGATAAGCAGAAGAAAAGTTTAATTTAATCTTGAGTTGTTTACAGAGAGCCCTCCAGAATTTTGACACGAATTGGACGCCTCTATCCGAGACGATCTGCGTGGGCAACCCGTGAAGACGAAAAATGTGTACAAAAAATTTTTTGCCAACTGAGGCGCTGAAGGAAGACCCGGAAGAGGAATAAAATGTGCCATCTTGGAAAATCGATCAACGACCACCCAAACAACAGTGTTGCCACGGGATGGGGGTAAGTCTGTAATAAAGTCCATACCAATCAGAGACCAAGGCTGTTCGGGGACAGGCAGAGGATGAAGAAGACCAGCGGGCTTCTGGCGAGGAGTCTTATCCCGGGCACAGACAGTGCAGGCCCGCACAAAATCAACAACATCCGTCTCCAGAGTCGGCCACCAATAGAAACGAGAGATGAGTTGCACGGATTTCTTGATGCCCGCATGGCCTGCGAGTTGGGAGGAGTGACCCCATTTGAGGATTCCGAGGCGTTGGCGTGGAGAGACGAAGGTCTTCCCTGGAGGAGTTTGCCTGATGGAGGCTGGAGAAGTGGAGATCAGGCAGTCAGGAGGAATGATGTGTTGCGGAGAGAGTTCTACTTCCGAGGCGTCCGAGGAACGAGAGAGAGCATCGGCCCTAATGTTCTTATCGGCAGGGCGAAAGTGAATTTCAAAATTAAACCGGGCAAAGAACAGAGACCACCTGGCCTGGCGAGGATTCAGCCGTTGGGCAGACTGGAGATAGGAGAGATTCTTGTGATCGGTGTAAATAATAACTGGAAATTTTGATCCCTCCAGCAGATGCCTCCATTCCTCAAGTGCTAATTTAATGGCCAGTAGCTCTCGATCCCCAATGGAGTAGTTCCTCTCTGCCGGAGAAAAGGTCCTAGAAAAAAACCCACAAGTAACAGCATGCCCGGAAGAATTTTTTTTGTAGAAGAACCGCTCCAGCTCCTACTGAGGAGGCATCAACCTCCAATAGGAAGGGTTTAGATGGGTCAGGTCTGGAGAGCACGGGAGCAGAAGAAAAAGCAGCCTTGAGCCGTTTAAAGGCGTCTTCCGCTTGAGGAGGCCATGACTTAGGATTGGCATTCTTTTTGGTTAAAGCCACGATAGGGGCCACAATGGTGGAAAAATGAGGAATAAATTGTCTGTAATAATTGGCGAACCCCAAAAAACGTTGGATAGCACGGAGTCCGGAGGGGCGTGGCCAATCTAAGACGGCAGAGAGTTTGTCTGGATCCATTTGTAGTCCCCGGCCAGAGACCAAATATCCTAGGAAAGGAAGAGATTGACATTCAAACAGACATTTCTCCATTTTGGCATAAAGTTGATTGTCACGAAGTCTCTGAAGAACCATGCGGACATGTTGGCGGTGTTCTTCTAGGTTGGCAGAAAAAATCAGAATATCGTCCAGATACACAACAACACAGGAATATAAGAGATCACGAAAAATTTCATTAACAAAGTCTTGGAAGACGGCAGGGGCGTTGCACAGGCCAAAGGGCATGACCAGATACTCAAAGTGTCCATCTCTAGTGTTAAATGCCGTTTTCCATTCATCCCCCTCCCTGATGCGGATGAGATTATAAGCACCTCTTAAGTCCAGTTTGGTAAAGATGTGGGCACCTTGGAGGCGATCAAAAAGTTCAGAGATAAGAGGTAGAGGATAGCGGTTCTTTACCGTGATTTTATTAAGACCGCGGTAGTCAATGCAAGGACGTAGGGAGCCATCTTTTTTGGACACAAAGAAAAATCCAGCTCCGGCAGGAGAGGAGGATTTGCGGATAAAGCCCTTTTTTAAATTTTCCTGGATGTACTCAGACATAGCAAGAGTCTCTGGGGCGGACAGAGGATAAATTCTGCCCCGGGGTGGAGTAGTGCCCGGGAGGAGGTCAATAGGACAGTCATAAGGCCTGTGAGGAGGTAGAGTCTCAGCTTGTTTTTTGCAAAAAACATCAGCGAAGTCCATATAGGCCTTAGGGAGACCGGTTACAGGGGGAACCACAGGGTCACGGCAGGGAGTACTGGGAACCGGTTTAAGACAGTCCTTGAAACAAGAGGTACCCCAACTCTTGATCTCCCCTGTGGACCAATCCAGGGTTGGGGAATGGTGTTGAAGCCAGGGTAGTCCAAGGAGAATTTCAGAAGTGCAATTGGGGAGGACCAAAAACTAAATTTTTTCGTGATGAGGTCCGATGCACATTAGGAGGGGCTCCGTGCGAAAACGTATGGTACAGTCCAATCTTTCATTGTTAACACAATTGATGTAGAGGGGTCTGGCGAGACTGGTCACCGGGATGTTGAACCTGTTGATGAGAGAGGCCAAGATAAAATTTCCTGCAGATCCGGAATCCAAGAAGGCCATAGTAGAGAAGGAGAAGGTAGAGGCAGATATCCGCACAGGCACAGTAAGACGTGGAGAAGCAGAGTTGACATCAAGGACTGTCTCACCCTTGTGCGGAGTCAACGTACGTCTTTCCAGGCGGGGAGGACGGATAGGACAATCCTTCAGGAAGTGTTCGGTACCGGCACAGTACAGGCAGAGATTCTCCATGCGGCGTCGTGTCCTCTCTTGAGGTGTCAGGCGAGACCGGTCAACATGCATAGCCTCCACGGCGGGAGGCACAGGAACGGCTTGCAGGGGACCAGAGGAGAGAGGAGCCGGGGAGAAAAAATGCCTCGTGCGAACAAAGTCCATATCCTGGCGGAGCTCCTGACGCCTTTCGGAAAAACGCATGTCAATGCGAGTGGCTAGATGAATGAGTTCATGTAGGTTAGCAGGGATTTCTCGTGCGGCCAGAACATCTTTAATGTTGCTGGATAGGCCTTTTTTAAAGGTCGCGCAGAGGGCCTCATTATTCTAGGATAGTTCTGAAGCAAGAGTACGGAATTGTACGGCGTACTCGCCAACGGAAGAATTACCCTGGACCAGGTTCAACAGGGCAGTCTCAGCAGAAGAGGCTCGGGCAGGTTCCTCAAAGACACTTCGAATTTCCGAGAAGAAGGAGTGTACGGAGGCAGTGACGGGGTCATTGCGGTCCCAGAGCGGTGTGGCCCATGACAGAGCTTTTCCAGACAGAAGGCTGACTACGAAAGCCACCTTAGACCTTTCAGTAGGAAACTGGTCCGACATCATCTCCAAGTGCAGGGAACATTGAGAAAGAAAGCCACGTCAAAATTTAGAGTCCCCATCAAATTTATCCGGCAAGGATAGTCGTAGGCCTGAAGCGGCCACTCGCTGCGGAGGAGGTGCAGGAGCTGGCGGAGGAGATGATTGCTGAAGCTGAGGTAGTAGCTGCTGTTGCATCACGGTCAGTTGAGACAGCTGGTGGCCTTGTTGCGCTATCTGTTGTGACTGCTGGGCGACCACCGTGGTGAGGTCGGCGACAACTGGCAGAGGAACTTCAGCGGGATCCATGGCCGGATCTACTGTCACGATGCCGGCTGGCAGAAGGTGGATCCTCTGTGCCAGAGAGGGATTGGCGTGGACCGTGCTAGTGGACCGGTTCTAAGTCACTACTGGTGTTCACCAGAGCCCGCCGCAAAGCGGGATGGTCTTGCTGCGGCGGTAGTGACCAGGTCGTATCCACTAGCAACGGCTCAACCTCTTTGACTGCTGAAGCAAGGTCGGACGTAGCAGAAGGTCGGGGCAGGCAGCAAGGATCGTAGTCAGGGGCAACGGCAGGAGGTCTGGAACACAGGCTAGGAACACACAAGGAAACGCTTTCACTGGCACAATGGCAACAAGATCCGGCGAGGGAGTGCAGGGGAAGTGAGGTATACATAGGGAGTGCACAGGTGAACACACTAATTAGAACCACTGCGCCAATCAGCGGCGCAGTGGCCCTTTAAATCGCAGAGACCCGGCGCGCGCGCGCCCTAGGGAGCGGGGCCGCGCGCGCCGGGACAGGACCGACGGAGAGCGAGTCAGGTACGGGAGCCGGGGTGCGCATCGCGAGCGGGCGCCACCCGCATCGCGAATCGCATCCCGGCTGGAGGCAGGATCGCAGCGCACCGGGTCAGTGGATCTGACCGGAGCGCTGCAATAGCGAGAGTGTAGCGAGCGCTCCGGGGAGGAGCGGGGACCCGGAGCGCTCGGCGTAACACTGGCCTTGGTAAATCCCCTACTATATGTGTAAAGTCAATTTCTTTATTCACAGAATACAACAGGGACATGATTATAACAAATTCTATAAACAAGGACTACTATGAGTAATTTTCCTTATGCTTCTATATAGAACTGATCAATAGGCGTTGGATTGGTAGAATGTTGTGTATTGATTGGTTAATGCAGGTTTTCCCACAATATTTCTATTGTGTTTAACTAAGTAGTCCAAATATACACTAGTTCATCCTCATTTATTTAGATGTATTCTTACTTTTGTGTTTTGGATAATTGTTAACTTTAAGAACAGCACCTGACAGCAGGCAGTGTGCCAGTGGCTGTACATTAGTGCATGGAGGTTGCTGTAGTCACTCAAATATTATCCCCTAAAAGCAATGCTTCCAGAATATTTAAACCATACAATGGTGCATTCTGAGACTAATTGAGTGGAAAAAACCCTTGTATGCCTTCATATAAAATTGGAGTAACAAAGAGGTAAAGTAAGGATCTAGACACTTATACTGTTAATTCAGTATCATAGCTCTGTGTAACTCAGATGTTACAGACATCTGTAATAAGGATGTGTCCGAAGTCTAATAGTGCTTTGGTACAATTGAGAAATCATGTATCATACGTGTTCCCCCATGTTTGACAGTTAGTATTATTCTGTCTAATGTGGAAGTATTCTTCATATATATTTATGAGCCATAGTGATAACTATATTATATTAACAGAGCTGTAAATTAGATTTTTCTCTCCACATACAACTATTCAAAATGGTCTTCATTCCTTTGGATGTTCTCCAGGGATGTTTTATGCAATAGTTGAATAAGCTATAGTTGCACCATTGAAGGCTTTTTGGCAAGCTGACTGTAACAGGAGGATTCACTACAAACTTTAGTCTTCTGCAACTGGAGATAAAGGCTCTATTTTATTTAATTTTTTTATTGATTCGGATGATCAGAAATCTTTAGTATTGTCAATTGTATATATATATATATATATATATATATATATATATATATATATATATATATACATATATCTGCAAAGACAATATCATTATGGTGAGCAATTGCCACCGAAAATGCACAATTTGCATTTCATAAATGCTTATACTTTTCTGGATTTGTAATGGTCTTGCAATTTTTGAACACATGGCTATTGGAAAGCTTCCATACAAATACATGCAAAAAGAAAATATGCAAATTAGCAACGGCTGTGAACCCTCTGGTATTCTTCTGGCAGCTGCCTGGGACACCACATGTTATACTATTTTAAATCATTTATATTCATGAGAATTGTTTAATTGTTCCATAAGGAAAAAAAATCTGCCTCAAAAAGTGCATTTACTTGCATAAATATAATCAGCTGACATGGACAAATAATATGTCTACATATATCTGCTATATTTATATGACCATCACTTCATGAATCCCATAATTTCAATTCCTTTCATAGTAAATTTTACTTGATCATACTTCTTTACAACAAATACATTTTGTCACACAAAATGGTTCCTATTGCTAAACTGCCATAGAACACTGTAGTGAATATATTGAAATATAGAACAAAAATGATCAAAATACAATCTGTCCAATAACAAACTTCTACGCATAATAAACTACACAAATTATACACAAAAGGAAACAGAATCACAAGAAAAACTAATTAGTAACATTATTATTTGTGCTCTTTATTTAACCCCTTAAGGACTAAGCTTATTTTCACCTAAGAACCAGGCCATTTTCCGTTTTTGCAATTTCATTTTTCCACCTCACCTTCTAAAAATCATACTGCTTTCAATTTAGGGCTTGTATATAAGGGCTTGTTTTTTGCACCATCAATTGTACTTTGTAATGACATTAATAATTTAATAACAAAATCTATCCCAAAACCAATATATATATATGTATATATATATATATATATATATATATATATATATATATATATATATATATATATGAAGTAACCAAAAATTTGGGACTTAAGTATTTTTTTTTACTTGTAAGCCATTGACTGTGCGGTTTAGCTAACCTTAGATTGTAATAGTTTGGACATTTATGCATGTGGCGGTACCCCATATGATTATTTTTATTTTTTTATTACATTATTTCATTTTTAAAATGGGAAAAGGCAGGTGAGGACCCTTTCGTTTACAAGGGTCCGAGGGCGTACCTGTACACCCTTGGTCCTGGACAGGTTAAGAGTAAAATGTGTTCCCTAGTACAGCTCAGTACAATGAAACAGTATTGACAATAGTAACTATTTAATTTAATATTCCATATATTTCTGCACTTAGCATTGGGCTGGCCCGAAAAGAGCAATTACTTTGCTGCAGACAACCTTACTTTGTGCCAATGTCTTAGGACACTAGAGATACTGGAGTATGTTAAATATCCTGATAGGCTGCTGACAGTAAATTAAGATGTATGAGCGGCAGTTTAGAACAGTTAAGTATAGAACGCTGTAGGATAGTACTATATGAATCTACATAATAACGTTAGATCTATGTTTTTGTCCATACATTGGTTATTGACTTATTGACAATATTTTTAATTTATTAAAACAATTGTAGCAATTTTTATAAATTTCAAAACAGAGCTGAAGCTTATTAATTTTTTTTTTTTTTTGTATGGTCTGTATCAGTTATGCACGGTGGGGGTATTTATCAGATATTAACCCCTTAAGGACCGGAGGTTTTTCCGTTTTTGCATTTTCGTTTTTTGCTCCTTGCCTTTAAAAAATCATAACTCTTTCAAATTTACACCTAAAAATCCATATGATGGCTTATTTTTTGCGCCACCAATTCTACTTTGTAATGACGTCAGTCATTTTGCCCAAAAATCTATGGTGAAGCGGGAAAAAAAATCATTGTGCGACAAAATTGAAAAAAAAAAACGCTGTTTTGTAAATTTTGGGGGCTTCCGTTTCTACGTAGTACATTTTTCGGTAAAAATGACACCTGATATGTATTCTGTAGGTCCATACGATTAAAATTATACCCTACTTATATAGGTTTGATTTTGTCGGACTTCTGGAAAAAATCATAACTACATGCAGGAAAATTAATACGTTTAAAATTGTCATCTTCTGACCCCTATAACTTTTTTATTTTTCCGTGTATGGGGCGGTGTGAGCGCTCATTTTTTGCGCCGTGATCTGAAGTTTTTAACGGTACCATTTTTGTATTGATAGGACTTATTGATCACTTTTTATTCATTTTTAAATGATATAAAAAGTGACCAAAAATGCACTATTTTGGACTTTGGAATTTTTTTGCGCGCACGCCATTGACCGAGCGGTTTAATTAATGATATATTTTTATAATTCGGACATTTCCGCACGCGGTGATGCCACATATGTTTATTTTTATCTTTATTTACACTGTGTTTTTTTTATTATTGGAAAAGGGGGGTGATTCAAACTTTTAATAGGGGAGGAGTTAAATGATCTTTATTCACTTTTTTTTTTCACTTTTTTTTTGCAGTGTTATAGGTCCCATAGGGACCTATAACACTGCACACACTGATCTTCTATGTTGATCACTGGTTTCTCATAGGAAACCAGTGATCGACGAATCTGCCGCATGACTGCTCATGCCTGGATCTCAGGCACTGAGCAGTCATTCGGCGATCGGACAGCGAGGAGGCAGGAAGGGGCCCTCCCGCTGTCCTGTCAGCTGTTCGGGATGCCGCGATTAGCCGCGGCTATCCCGAACAGCCCGACTGAGCTAGCCGGGAACTTTCACTTTCACTTTTAGCCGCGCGGCTCAGCTTTGAGCGCGCGGCTAAAGGGTTAATAGCGCGCGGCGCCGCGATCGGCGCTGCGCGCTATTAGAGGCGGGTCCCGGCTTCACTATGACGCCGGGCCCGCCATGATATGACGCGGGGTTACTGTGTAACCCCGCGTTATATCAGAAGAGCAGGACCAAGGACGTACCGGTACGTCCTTGGTCCTTAAGGGGTTAATAGCTTATCCTCGGGATGGTCAATCAATATCTCATTGGAAAGGCATTGAAATGAATAGAAGCTGAGCTGTTGTACCTGTGGTACACGGCATATATCCAGGTGCTGCAACTAAGCTTAGTGGTGGGAGTGCCATGTGTCAGTAGCCTCCAATCAGCTATGGATGGCCTATCTTGAGTACAGGTCATCAATGTGTTTTGACTGGAAAACCCCTTTAAACGGGTATTTCAGGATTTATTTTATTTGACTGCTACAGGAGCTGTAAAGTTAGTGTAGTGCATCATATAGTTTCTGTATTTGTGTTTGATGGTGGTCTCACATTTCTTATGTGATCTTTTGTCCCGATGTTCATTTTTAATGGCATACAAAATTAGTGTCATCTATTGTTTTCCCAGGTTTCAGTGCGGCCAGAGACATTACATCACTAGTCAGGTGTTCAAGGAGCCTGTGTGCTTCAATGGGTGGAGTAACCGCTGGGTGGGAGGGAGATCATTCTGCAGGGAATTGTAGTTTTGCAACAGATGGAGGCACACTGGTGCTGATGTGAGGGAGGGATAAAAGGGAAATCACACTTACAAACAAGGGATCATAGGACTTGTAGTTAGAGGGAGGGCACTCCAACAGGTAGTAGCCATTTTACAAATAGAAATCAGCAGAATTAGGGTGGACTCACAACACAGCCATTTAGCTCAATGGCACAAATCCTTCCTAAGCTTGACCATTTATATCTGGCAGGCAATACTAAAATCACCTTATGGTAGATAACCCCTTTAACTAAAAAGTATCCATACAAATGTACTTTCATTCAAGTAAGCAATGCATTGTATTGATGCCAAGAATAGAAGAATTTTATAGAAACAGGCTTTCTATGCAGAGGGGGAATCCATAGGAAAAATGTTGTCTAAAATTTCGAAACCCCACCTCCTTTATTGCTTCACTTAAAGATAAACAGGGTGTGGTTGTTGAATCTGACTCTGATATTCTCACGGTCTTACATTTAAAAAAAATATTTTTCTCTTTATATATGTCTGGTTCTTAGTCATCCACTGACTAAATATTATATTTTCTGAGGGAGGTGGGCCTATCCAAATTATCTAGAGCTATTAAATATGTTTAACAATGCCTTAGAGATACTCCCTCCTTCAATAAGGGAAGCAATAATAGTAGTTATCCCTAAAAAAAGGTAAAGATCCGCAGGTGGTGGATTCATAGAGGTCTATCTCCATACTATGCAGCGATGTTAACCCCTTAAAGACACAGCCCATTTTCACCTTAAGGACCAGAGCGTTTTTTGCACATCTGACCACTGTGCATGCACTATTTCTCCCGTTACTATCTTCCATTACAAAATAACGGCCGTTATTAATAAGGGGCTATAACGGGTTAAAACGGCTATTAGAAAAATCCCATAGATTATAATGGGATTCTCTAATGGCTGTATAGGATTTTGTAACTGCCGTTTTACAGCTGATTTTCAGACAGAACTCCGTATGGATCTTTAAAATGGAGTAATTTTGTAGTGTGAAAGGGGCCTAAGGTCATCAAATGCACTGCGGGTGAACTACAATGCTCAGAGGAGAAGGAGCCACATTTGGCTTTTGGAAAGCAAATTTTGCTGAAATGGTTTTTGGGAGGCATGTTGCATTTAGGAAATCCCTATGGTACAAGAATTGTAAAAAAAAAAAAACACATGGCATACTATTTTGGAAACTACACCCCTCAAGGAACGTAACAAGGGGTACAGGGAGCCTTAACATCTCACAGGTGTTTGACGATTTTTCATTAAAGTCAGAGGTGTAAATTAATTATTTTTTTTATTAAAATGCAGTTTTTTTCCCCAAACTTACCATTCTTACAAGAGATAAAAGGAGAAAATGCCCCATAAATTGTAACCCGGTTTCTTCTGAGCATGGAAATACCCTATATGTGGATGTAAAGTGTTCTGCAGGCAAACTACAATGCTCATAAGAGAAGGAGCGCCATTGGGCTTTTGGAGAGATCATTTTTTTTGGAATAGAAGTTGGGGGTCATGTGCATTTACAAAGCCCCCGTGCTATCAGAACAATGGACCCCCCCACATGTGACCCTATTTCAGAAATGTCACCCCTCACAGAATGTAATAAGACGTGCAGTGAGCATTTACACCCACTGGCCTTTGACAGATCTTTGGAAAAGTGGGCTGTGCAAATGAAAAATAACATTTTTATGGATGACTGAGAACACCTTTGGGGCGTAAATGCTCACTGCAACCCTTATTAAATTCCTTGAGGGGTGTAGTTTCCAAAATGGGGTCACATGTGGGGGGGGGGGCATTGTTCTGGCACCATGGGGGCTTTGTAAACGCACATGGCCTTCAATCTCAGACACAGTCTCTCTCCAAAAGCCCAATGGCGCTCCTTCTCTTCTGAGCCCTGTAATTCGCCCGCAGAGCACTTTACATCCACATATCGGGTATTTACTCAGAAGAAATGGGGTTACAAATTTTGGGGGGCTTTTTTCCTATTATCCTTTGTGAAAATGAAACATTTTGGATAACACCAGCATTTTAGTAAAAAAAAAAATATTTTCATTTTCACGTCCAATTTTCACGAAAATTTGTCAAAAACCTGTGGGGTGTTAAGGCTCATTGTACCCCTTGTTACGTTCTGTGAGGGGTGTAGTTTCCAAAATGGGGTCACATGTGTTTTTTTTTTTGTGTTCATGTCAGAACCGCTGTAAAGATCAGTCACCCCTGTGCAAATCACCTCAAATGTACATGGCGCTCTCATTCCTGAGCCCTGTTGTGCACCTGCAGATCATTTTACCTCTACATATGGGGTATTTCCGTACTCAGGAGAAATTGTATACAAATTTTGGGGACTTTTTTTCCTTTTACCTCTTGTGAAAATGAAAAGTATGGGGCAACATCAGCATGTTAGGGTAAAAAATGTAAAAAAAAATTTACAATAACATGCTGTAGTAGACCCCAACTTTACCTTTTCATAAGGGGTAAAAGGAGAAAAAGACCCCCAAAATTTGATAGGCACTTTCTCCTGAGTACAGAAATACCCCATATGTGGCCCTAAACTGTTGTCTTGAAAGACGACAGGGCTCCGAATTGAGAGAGCACCATGCGCATTTGAGGCCTAAATAAGAGATTTGCATAGGGAAGGACCAGGATGCAAGAATTAGACTTGCCTCCGATACCAAAAATACCCTACGGCAGTGTTTCCCAAACAGGATGCCTCCAGCTGTTGCAAAACTTCCAGCATGCCTGGACAGTCAATGGCTGTCCAGCAATTCTGGGAGATGTTTTGCAACAGCTGGAGGTACCGTCGGGAGGCGGGGGCTGTGTATGGGTATATGTAGTGTTTTTGGGGTACACTCACACGGCGAGTGTTTAAAGCAAGTTTCCCACAGGGAGTTTGAGCTGCTGTGGAAAATTTGCTGCATCAAACTTGAAGCGAGAAACTCGCTGTACACCCCCGCCTGTGTGAATGTACCCTGTGCATTCACATGGGAGGGGGCAAACCTCCAGCTGTTGCAAAACTACCCCTACCAGTATGCCCTTTGGCTGTCTATAAATGCTGGGGGTTGTAGTTATGCAACAGCTGGAGGCACACTGGCGCAAAACACAGAGTTTGCCCTTCAGTTGTCACTGCATGCTGAGAGTTGTAGTTTTTGCAACGGCTGAAGGCACACTGGTTGCGAAACACTGAGAGTTTGTTACCTAACTCAGTGTTTTGCAACCAGTGTGCCTCTAGCTGTTGCAAAACTACAACTCCCAGCATTAACAGACAGCCAAAGGGCATACTGGTTGTGGTAGTTTTGCAACAGCTGGAGGTTTGCCCCCTCCCATGTGAATGCACAGGGTACATTCACACGGGCGGGGGTGTACAGCGAGTTTCTCGCTTCAAGTTTGATGCAGCAAATTTTCCACCGCAGCTCAATCTCCCAGCGGGAAACTCGCTTTAAACACCCGCCATGTGAGTGTACCCTAAAAACACTACATATACCCTTACACAGCCCCCCCCCCCCCCCCGACACTGTTTCACTGGTCTATCAGTGCATGCTGGGAGTTGTAGTTTGCCACAGCTGGAGGAACACTGGTTGCAAAACACTGAGTTAGGTAACAAACTCTCAGTGTTTCGCAACCAGTGTGCCTTCAGTCGTTGCAAAAACTACAACTCTCAGCATGCAGTGACAACTGAAGGGCACGCTGAGACTTGTGGTTATGCAACAGCTGGAGGCATACTACTAACACTCCCAGCATGCCCTTTGGCTGCCCATGCATGCTGGGGGTTGTAGTTATGCAACAGCTAGAGGCATACTACTAACACTCCCAGCATGCCCTATGGCTGTCCGTGCATGCTGGGGGTTGTAGTTATGCAACAGCTGGAGGCACACTGGTTGCAAAACACAGAGTTTGTTACTTAACTCAGTGTTTCCCAACCAGTGTGCCTCTAGTTGTTGCAAAATTACAACGGTAAGTGATCTTCTTTGCTGCCTCCCAGGAGTTGCCAAGCTACAACTCCCAGCAAGCCCAGACAGCCAAAGGCTGTCAAGGTATGCTGGGAGTTATAGTTATGCAACAACTGGAGGAGAACAGTTTGGACACTACTGTTCAGTGGTGTCCAAACTGTAGCCCTCCAGATGTTGCAAAACTTCAACTCCGAGCATGTCCAGACTGTTCAAGCATGCTGGGAGTTGTAGTTCTGCAACATCTGAAGGGCCAGATGTTACAGAACTACAACTCCCAGATTGCCTGGACTGTCTGGGGATGCTGGGAGCTGTAGTTTTGCAACATCTGGAAGGGCTACAGTTTGGACACCACTGCACAGTAATCTCCAAACTGTGGCCCTCCAGATGTTGCAAAACTACAAGTCCCAGCATGCCTAGACAGCCTTTGAAAGTTTGAGCTTGCTGGGAGTTGGAGTTTGTCAACACCTGGGAGGCAGCAGTGAAGATCAATTACCACTGATCTTTACTGCTGCCTTCGCCGCTGCTCCTGCCACGATCGCTGGTCCCGGCACCTGCCTCCATCTTCCCCCCATTCTGCCCCGACATCTGGGGGCGGGCTGAGCAGGGATTTCAACTTTAACCCCCGGCCCCCAACTGCTATTTGTCGGTTAGTCCTAACCGACCAATGGCAGGGGATAGGAGCGAGGTGTCTTGTCCACAGTGCTCTCTGCTGACACCTGATGCCCATATGAGGAACTGTCCAGAGCAGGAGAAAATTCCCATTGCAAACCTATGCTGCTCTGGACAGTTCCTGACACGGACAAAGGTGTCAGCAGAGAGCACTGTAGACAAGAGAACAAAGAAATTCAAACAGAAAATAATTTCCTCTGTAGCATACATCTGCTAAAAAGTACTGTAAGTACCCCTTTAAGCTTCTAGCAAAAATCCTAGCTGCCAAATTAAACAAAGCAATCAGCTTAATTATACATCCTGAATAAGCAGGCCTGATTTATGCCTTCTAGATTCACTTTAATTAATATTCGGAGACTCCACCGAATATAGGGCCATTTTCTCACTAGATGCTCAAAAAGCATTCGACTGTGTGGAGTGGCCCTATCTCTGGCTGACTCTGAAGCAAATGGGATTTGGACCTTAATTTATATTCCGGATCCAACTGCTTTATGAAAAGCCTCAGGCGAAAATTAGGGCTAATAAGGTGTTGTCTGATAGCTTTGTACTATACAGAGGTACCAGACAGGGGTGTCCACTTTCACCACTGCTATTTGCAGTGGCGATGGAACCTCTTGCATCATTTGTTCAATCCACAACTAATATCAAGGGTTTTGAGTACGGCCAATACTCTAACAAGATTGCATTATATGCCGACAACGCTATGCTTTTTTTAAAAAGATGTAGTCGTCCCTGAGAGCTGCTATAGATTTGACTACACAATTTGGGGAGCTCTCGGGCATATGCATTAATTGGCAGAAATCTTTTCTGATGCTATCAGAAAAGAAGGCTGAGCAAATATATGTTAATGAAACCCTTACTATAAAATGTGTAAATCAAATATTTGGATATTGCTGTTACTCTGTGCATTGCAGACTATATCAACTTACATCTTCTCCCTTGTTTAGACAGATTAAAACGAAAGGTTATAGCTTGGCATTAGTTACCAATATCAGTTATTGGGCATATCAACCTTATCAAAATGGTCTATATGCCTCAAATAAACTATAGATTGCATAATTCACCTATCTGGCTCCACCCAAATATCTTTCAGAGGATCACTATTCAGTTTAAGGAACTAATATGGAATGGTCAGAAACCGAAGCTTAAGCTAGAGTACATGCAGAGACCAAAAGATGAAGGTGACATGGCACTGCCCAACCCATGGTTATATTTTTTAGCAGCTCAGTGTGAACATGTGGCTGGGTGGGGCTGTGCCGAGAATATGGATAGTACTGTCCGGAAGATATCATATTATTTCTCCTATAAATGTATCCTGACTTTACTGGAGAAAGGGGGATTGGTTAAACAGTGAGCCGCTCTGCATACTTGTACTTTGGTTCATAAGGTATAGAACAAAGTAAAAATGGTTAGAAAAATATCTTCAATTACGGAATATACACCATTGTGGGACAATCCAACCTTAATGGAAATCAGGAAGTTAAAAGGGTTTGACACTTGGAGAAAAGCAGGGGTCTTAAGGGTTAGGAATTTATTCAGGGACTGGACCTTTAGAACCTTTAGCAATTTACAACAGGAATATTCATTCCCAAGATATTGTTTTTTTCAATATCTACAGCTTAGGCATGCCACTTTGGCTCAGGAAAAGATGACTACTCTTTCAGTTAAAAAGCATGTTGCTTTAGACTTGATCGCGGAATCTACGCGTCAGCTGGGTTTATCTAAAAAATTATAGACTTTTACTTATTCGCTTTTTGGAATCAATACCAGTCCCAGCTTTTGCTAAGTGGCCGCAAGAAAATATATATTATACCGGGTTTATCAGACCCCTGCCTTTCTCTATAAAATTGGCTGCCGTAAAGACTCTAGATGCCCCATTGCCATATGTTTTGGGGCTGTCCGGTTTAAAAAAAATTTGGGCTTCTGTACTACAGAATATTGGTGAAGTTTTTGAAACTGTGATACCTGAAGAGCCCAAGATTTGCTTGCTGGGATAAAGTATATGGATAGTATACAGCTAGGACAAAACTCAAGAGTAGCTGTGGGTAGACTTCTCTACATGGCTAGAAAGATGATAGCTAAACAATGAAAAAACAGGAAACCACCATTAGTTAAAGGGGTACTCTGGTGGAAAACTTTTTTTTTTAAATCAACTGGTGCCAGAAAGTTAAACAGATATATAAATTACTTTTATTAAAAAATCTTAATCCTTCCAGTACTTATTAGTTGCTGAATACCACAGAAGAAATTATTTTATTTTTGGAACACAGAGCTCTCTGCTGACATCACGAGCACAGTGCTCTCTGCTGACATCTCTGTCCATTTTAGGAACTGAACAGAGAAGCATATGTTTGCTATGGGGATTTTCTCCTACTCTGGACAGTTCCTTAATTATTCAGCAGAGAGCTCTGTGTTCCAAAAAGAAAATAATTTCTTCTGTAGTATTCTGAAGCTAATAAGTACTGGAAGGATTAAGATTTTTTTTAAATAAAAGTAATTTACAAATCTGTTTAACTTTCTGGCACCAGTTGATAAAAAAAAAAAAGTTTTCCAACGGAGTACCCCTTTAAACAATTTTGGGCAGATGTTGATTTTCTTTTAAAGAATGAAGAAGTTATTTATGCAAAACGTTATAATATTAATATGTATAAGCAGATATGGTCAGAATGGTTATGTCAAATTCAAAACTAACTGGCTTTCCCTTTTTTAATTTTTATTTATTTTCATTTCTTTCTTTCTTTTCTTTCCTCTCTCTCTCTCTCTCTCTCTCTCTCTCTCTCTCTCTCTCTCTCTCTCTCTCTCTCTCTCTCTCTCTCTATTCCCCTGCTGCAGCGCATTAGGGTGGTGTGGGTGGGGATTGAAATATAGACAAAAAAATCAAGGTAGTTATCTCAAACTGAGCTTAGGGAATTATGTTTGTGCTGGATTTAATTCTTTATTATATGAGAGGTATGCTATGTTGCTTTTTTTGTGTTTGAATATCTGGAATTAAAAAAAATATTTAAAGGGGTTGTGCGCTGCCCTGACTTTCAGAGCTCCGCTCACAGCGTCCGGAAGTTCATTACTCTGAACGCTGTGTGCGGGCTTCCGTCTTCGCGGCAGCCAGCCCCCTCGTGACGTCTCACCCGCCCCCTCAACGAAAGTCTATGGGAAAGGGGCGCGACCACTGACTTTGGTAGAGGGGGCGGGCGTGACATCACGAGGGGGCAGGCGAGACGTCACGAGGGGGCGGGCGAGGGGCCGGGCGTGACGTCACGCCCGGCGGCCACAAACATGGAAGCCTGCACACAGCGTTCGGAGTAATGAACTTCCGGACACTGTGAGCGGAGCTCCGAAAATTAGGGCAGCGCACAACCCCTTTAATAAAAAAAGTAAGCAATGCATCTTCTGCACTGTAAACTTTATGCATATATAATTTATTATAAGCACATTCTTTTTTTTCTTATTTTGTTTATTTTAATTATGCTATATATACTTTAATTATGCTATATATATATGATTTTGTTTAGGTTAATAATAATGTTTAACTAACTGCAAAGAGTTTTAAGATACTTTGCTGAATTACAAGTGCTCATACACATTGGGATCAATTTACAGGAAACACACAGCTTCTTTGCTTGTATAAGTCTTATTATAGTTTGGCACAACTTCAAAGCGAACAGGTGGCATTGAAGAAACAATGATATTTCTAAAGCTCAGAAGTTATGTACATATAATATTCAAAGTATACCTCCAATTACAGAGACAAATGGTTGTAGAGCCGGAGTGTGCACAACAATCATATTTACAAATATATTGAATTGATTGAAATCTCTAAATAGCAGAGAAGACCGGCTGAGGTCCATGCTGTCAGCTTTTCACATCTGTGCGCTAGTAAACTGAGCATATCATTTTGTATGCGAGGCTCCCATATCCAGTAGGGTAGCCAGCTAGCCCTAGTTTCCCTACTGGATATGGAAGCCAGAATAGGATACTCTTTTCTAATGCACAGCTCACAGCATGGATTCTGGAAGGTCACTTCTGCTATTTTAGAAACTTATTTTGCAAACTCATTCCCTATAAACATTTCTCTATATAGTTGGGGGTACACTTTAAGATGAAACTGATTGTATGATCCTAGTCAGTCACCTCTTGTTACGCCGAGTCCCCGGAGCGCTCACAGCGTTCTCCCATTCACAGCGCCCCGGTCAGACCTGCTGACCGGGTGCGCTGCGATAATGTTCCAAGCCAGGATGCAATTCGCTATGCGGGACGCACCCGCTCGCGATGCACATCTCGACCCGCTTACCAGACTCGTTCCCCGTCTGTGCTGTCTCGGCGGGGCCGTGCGCGCCGGGTCTTTGCGATTTAAAGGGCCGCTGCGCCACTGATTGGCGCATGGGTTTTAATCAGTACCTTCACCTGTGCACTTCCCTATTTATACCTCACTTCCCCTGCACTCCCTTGCCGGATCTTGTTGCCATTGTGCCAGTGAAAGCGTTTCCTTGTGTGTTCCTAGCCTGTGTTCCAGACCTCCTGCCGTTGCCCCTGACTACGATCCTTGCTGCCTGCCCTGACCTTCTGCTTCGTCCGACCTTGCTTTCGTCTACTCCCTTGTACCGTGCTTATCTCAGCAGTCAGAGAGGTTGAGCCGTTGCCGGTGGATACTACCTGGTTGCTACCGCCGCTGCAAGACCATCCCGCTTTGCGGCGGGCTCTGGTGAAAACCAGTAGCAACTTAGAACCGGTCCACCGACACGGTCCACGCCAATCCCTCTCTGGCACAGAGGATCCACCTCCAGCCAGCCGAATCGTGACACCCCTAGTATTCCTTCCAATTACAATTTTGTAAATCTAGTTCCCTGGAAGTGAGGAAAATGTCAATGCTTCACTGGCACAATACCATACCTGTTGTCACATATGTATCCTTGCAATATTATTTCCAGCTGGAACACTTCATTGCTTTTAACCCCTAGAGGATGTAGGGTGTAAATGTATGCCCTGCAACCGCTCACTGCCAGGAGCAGGCACAGGTCTTACATTTCCAGATCATGGGTTTTATTTTTCAGATATATTTCCTTTCTCATAAAAAAATAAATAGACAACACGTTTACATAGAGGAATTCCCCTGGTCCATAAACCATACAGGTTCATACAGTCAATTAGTAAGGAAACATGTTCAGCATACAGTACATAACTGGTAGACATCACAAATGACTAAACTAAATTTGACTAAAATCATTTATGACAAACCTTTAGGGTAAAAATAACATATTTATTATCTTTTTGTCTCATCTTTATAGTGCCAGATGTTCATGGTAAGTTAATCCCAGCTGATTTACACAGCCTAAGCGTGATTTGCTGAGGTGTCTTTTTTACTATTCTTTTTTAATGGGAATTTTAATAAACATGAATTTGTACCTAATTACCAAAGACTGGATCGTCTTCTTATGAGCGTTACAGATTTTTTGGGACCGGGCAACGAGGATGGTTTTTAGCATCGATTGAACTTATTCAGATCTGTCTTTTGCCAAATGTTACCATCCCCATGCTGTGATAATAAATAGCTTTGATTGAGCTCTTTCATGCTCCTGCCACTTCAGATGACATTTTTTAAGATTTCAACTGACCATGCAAAGTCTCTAAAATAGGAAAATGAAAGAAATAGAAGAATTATGTTTTTACAGCTAAGGCCGAAGAGATGAGTTCAGGTAAATTGACCTATTCATCCCCATGAGAAGAGGGCATAGATTGGAACTCTCATGGGTAAAAAGCTTTGTAAGAACATGGTAGTCAATAAAAATTTCTGTAAATCACAAAATAATGTATGAATATATCATTTTCTATTGTGTTTTTTCCAAGATTACAGTCACTAGGTAGCAAAGTGTTAATTTTCTATTGACTAGGATTAACACCTGTAGAACAGAATGTCATTTTTATTGGAAAGAATATCCTATAAGGATGGGCCATTTGGCTGATCTGAAATAATTTAGCATATTTTCCAGAATTTTTGTTGCTTTCAACTTGATGGAATAAAAATTGTTCTTTTTAACTATGTTTGAGTGCAGGATTCCCCATTGCTTCATATGACTACCCGTAGCTGATGCGGAGTGTGTCTCTTCCAATGCACCGTCTGGATGAAAGATAGTGCTGAGATCAAGCAGCAGTGAGCTGGAAAATGTTTTCATTTTTCTTATTTGACATAGATGCCATGTGCTCAAACAAAGAAGTAAGTAGCTTTGCAAGTAAATAAAACAGATGTAGATTAGAGCACAACCTGAAGCTTCAGTCAGTAGTTGAGTTATCTGCAAGCGCAGAGTTGCCTGTAACCAAAGAGCTGTCGCCCTATATGTACAGTATATAGCCATATATTTGGATTTTAACTCTCCACAATACTAGATGAGCTTTAGAAACATTTCCATGAAAAATGTGCCTTATATGATATTGTGTGAAACGTCTTGGCTTCTATAAAAAAAATGTGTGCATGAAATAATTGTCAGTCCCTGAAGCTTAAATAAAAATAAAAGCATAACTGTAGGGTAACAGCTTCCACATGGCTCTAATGCTTAAAGGGGTACTCCACTGCCCCAGCGTTCAGAACATTTTGTTCCAAACTCTGAGTGCAGGCTGTGGGGGGTCATGACACCACGGTCACGCTCCTTGCAGAGTCACGAAGGTTGGGGCAGTGGAGTACTCCTTTAAAAAATAGAACAGTTTTATTTTTATTTTCTCATGCCACCGATATAGTAGAGCTCTGTTCAGCATTGTCCAGACATTCTGTGTTTGTGAACATGATGTCACACACCTGCTTAGCCAATCGGTGGCAGATGCAAGACACTGCTGTGGCCTCTGATTGGATAAGATGCCAAGTGACATCACCAAACCAGGGAGTGTCGGATAGGGGGGAACAAAGCTCCATTTTACTGGAAGAAGGGGAGGGAGGAAGGTAAAAGACACATTTCAACCTGCAATTTAGCAACAGAGCACTATCCTTAAACGGAAAGCATGCAGTCTGTCTTTTCACAGCTCTGACATATTGTTTTGCTTCTAAGCAATAAGACTCCATGTGGTGGAAGAGACTGAAAACACATAGGAGATCTCTGCTGCTTTTTAATTTTTTATTTTTTTATACTTCATGCTTGATGACATTCTATGGGCAGCAATGTAAGATAGAGAAAAAGTAAACTTTCTACCCAGTGAGGTCTGTTTCTTCAATATATTGTGCATGCTGCAACTTGCCTGTGAGAGTCAGATTAGCCTCTAAAAGCAGCTGTTTTCTCTGGTAGCAGATGTCCTAGGCTAGAAGATTAGCCCTTCACAAGCACCTGTGTCATAGTCTTGGAAGTTAACCCCTAACAAAATCAGCTTTCCCTCGCACTGATAGAATGAAAATAAAGCTTGTTTTTCTGTTATATTAGGAGGAATTAGATTTTCTAATGATATGTTGTTGATAAAAGTCTAATAATGTAATCTACTGTAATTTAATTAGTTTTTTGAGAATTGATAGGTCTACTTTAAATTACATTCTTGAATAATGTTGTCTACTGTAGCTATTACGGAATTTTTTTTACTATTGAAAATATGTTTTTTACCATCTAAAAAGATGTAATATAGCCAAACTTTACATTTACACATTAATTACCATTAATTATTGTTTTGTATAATCTTTTTACAAAACAATATAAAACTATAGTTATCACTTTGTAATTATTGTTAGACTATAATTCATAGCATAATAAAAAAATACCTACTGTGATATAAAGATATTTTAGTTATCTGTGTTTACTCATGCTTTGTCTAAACATTTGTTGTGCTGATATGTGCTTCTAATAAGGATTATTAAAGCTGTTTGACTGATGTCTGCAAATGTACTATTGCATTAAAAAAATAAATCATACTAGGAATATAAAGAAAACAGTTTGACTTGAATTATTTTAAATTCAACATCTTTCAAAAATTACAAAAATAAATTTTGTGTTAGACAATAACATTGTTTTAATTTGCAGTAGTTCTGTAATGTTGAACACTGTATATATGTGTACAGGTGCCCTTCAATAAATATGCAAATTGCTCCAAAAAGTGATTTTAGCTTAAAGGGCTACTCCACCCCTAGGCATCTAATCTCTTATCTCCAAAATAAGGGATCGTGGGGTGCCTGGCTGCTGCCCCCCCCCCCGATCTCCTGCACTGTGCCCCAGTAATCCACATGCATGGAGCGATCTCCACTCTGTGCCAGATTATTAGTGACCACAGCCCGAAGCTGTAGGCATCACGCCCCTATCATATATCTCTATGGGAGATATGGAGATATGCGAATGCTGTACCTCAGTCTCTACTATAGACTTGAATGGAGGGGTGTGATGACCACCCTGTTCTGAAGCCTAGCACTGCCGGCTTTCTGAACATAAATGTACATAAATGTACAGACATCTTGCATTTTATTCATCTTCATGTAAGATCGCCTTTGCATGATGGTTATTTATTACTGAACATTACTTAACATTGCTATAGAATATTGTAAAATCGTTAAACTACTACTCGGAATTATTTAGAATTTCCAACTAACTGTAATTTTATGAATGTTTATGCTTATAAATATCTACTTTCAAGATCTGTAAATTGGTGAAAGGTTGTGGATAAATGTCAAGTGAAATAGCTTCATTATATAGTGGCACTTCTTGAATGCTGTAGCTTCTTAGTAATTAAAGACTTACTGTATATACTAAGGCTTCAAAGCTAAAAGGTAACGATTAGAGATTATTGAACTTTTGGAAAGATTGATTCATCGGGCTTGCCGAACTTTCATGAAATGTACTGGTCAAACTAGTCAGTCACAAACCAGCTATAAAATAAGCCCCTAAACACATATATAAAACTACCTAAGAGCTCTAAAGCCCTGTATAACACTATTAGAAAGATATTCAAGTAGTTTTAATGTGGTTTTAAGACTCAGTTATGGTAACATGTGGTAATGCATGGTAACTAACAGCTTGTTTAATGTGCTAGCAGAATTTATATACTTATTAACACTAAAATAAAGCTGCAGAAAGCATCCCTGGATGTTCATGGATGACTGCCAGCGTTAAAATGCTCACAGAGATATCGGAAGACAAAATGGCTTTCGTCCAAAATAGTAAAGAAGAATTAGCTTTTGTATAAAAATCTGAAAAAAATTATCACTTTTTTGGGGATCAAGTGTTTTGTATTTGTAGACCTATTTGGAAGAAGCAGCAGCATGGGTGATGGTGAACAAGTGGGACTGGTAGTATACAGTGTACAGCAGAAGGTGGTGGACTGGTGGGACTTGTAGTAACAAGTGGAAAACAGGGTTATGGTGATACTGTCCTATCTGGCATAAGAGGTTTAAATCCCACACTGATCAATGCTGGATTCATTTTAACAAACATGAATCTTTCCACTTTGCTTTCAGCCAATCTTGTTCTCTTTTGGGGTGATGGTGCTGCTTGCTGGGCTGAACGTTCTCTCTCTCTCTCTCTCTCTCTCTCTCTCTCTCTCTCTCTTACTCTCTCTCTCTCTCTCTCTCTTTCTCTCTCTCGCTCTCTTCTCTTTTGGGGTGATGGTGCTGCTTGCTGGGCTGAACATTCTCTCTCTCTCTTTCTCTCTCTCTCTCTCTCTCTCTGATGCTACACTGGAGGGTTAAGAATTTTGAAAAAGTTTTTTTTCCCATGTCTGGCTAGAAGAAGAAGTAAGGGTGATGGGGGACTAGTGGGACTAGTAGTAGCCATCATGTGGCAGTAGGAGGCAGGCTGGTAGTATGCAACATATTGCAAAAAAGATTTTTTAATTAAAACCAATGATGTTTTTTTTACATTTTGCACTGTATGCACTGTGCTGAACACTTACAACTGCATGTAGTAGCCCACCCTCATCCTCACATGATTGTGCACTGCTGAGACTAGTGGAAGATGTAGCCACTGGACAGGAGGCATTAGAGGACTACTGATACTAGTAGCCAGGCCTTGTGATGCCTCTCCAAGTGCTTAGGCATAGATACATAATTCTTAAAGTCAAACCCTGGCTATGCCTTACTTTCTTTCTGGAGAGTGCCAGTTAGCTGCTTTAGTAAGATAGTAAAAATTTACAGGATAACATAAAGTGATAGTTACACCACCCAATGGTGCCCCACTGCTGAAAGTTTTTGTTTTTCAGAAGTAAATTCCCTGTGGAAATTCCTCAGCAAATTCACCCGTATGAACATACACTTCTTCTTTGGAGGGATGTTGACTTGTTAAACATTTTTATATAGTGCAACATAACTTTTTTTTACTATTTTTATTAAAAAATTATTTTCAACAGAAATGTATTTTCCTAAATAAATTTTTTATTAAAAGTTTATTATTGCAGGAAGAGAAGCTAAATTTTATTTCAACAAATGTCAAGATCTCCATTTGCTTTATCTTCAGGAAAAAAGAATAGAAAACATAAAAGGGAAGATCCAAGCATTTTTTTTTTGCTTGACTTTCTAACATCTGCAACACTTTTTTTTAACCAGTATTATGTGACCTCTTTAAGTCAAAGAAATCTTTTTAAATTGTGAAGCATATCTCAATCCCATTTCCCACTTTCTACTACTTATCCTCTTATCAGCTGACATTTCATCAGACACAAAAATGAAAACACTAAGACTAGTGTGCAACTTAGTATACAAATACAAAAAATAAAAAATTTAAAGGAATAAGTCTGTGGGTATTAGCTTCTAGAAATGAAGTTATCTATAAGACAAGTAAAGCTATGAAACGGTATCTTATGAAGTGTGACATAAAAATGAATTCACATTAGGAGTATGGTAAAAGGATGAGTTACACTTTAATAAAGTAAGCTAAGCAGCATGGCACACTGCCAGGATGTTCGTTGAGACTGAAACAAGAAGCTGGGAACAAACGAAAGGTGAATACATTAAACATTCCTTATGATAACAAAAAAGAAAAAAGTTCAAAGGTATAGGTTTTGGGAGCAGCATAATCTTCCTCTATCTCCTTAGTTGGGCACAACATATTTTGAACATAAATTCAAATTTTTAACAATGCTATTTATTCACAGGTCATTCACTTTCATTTACTTCTAACTTTGCTCTTTGTATTGTTGCTGACATTTGCTATTGCGTAACATAGTTTAAAACAAAATGGAGAACCATTATGTTATAAGGCTGCTACTTAGCAGATGGGGAAGGGGGTCTAGCAACTGGACATATATTTGCTCAAAAGGAATCCTTTAAGGGAAGTGGAGGTGATGTCTAGTATTTTTGAATAATGGTTGTTTATTCTCATTGTTTTTGTAGGATTAAGAAGACCATTACTGTCCCATCGATTTTAGTTATGGATTATTCCCTTAACGACATAGGATGTAAATGTACGTCCTGGTGCCCTGGTACTCAACACACCAGGACGTATATTTGCGTCCTGTACATGACCACGAGCACCGGAGTGGTGCTTGCGTCATGCACGGCAGATCCCGGCTGCTATCAGCAGCCAGGGACCCGCCGGTAATGATGCACATTAGCGATCACGCTGATGTGCTCCATTAACCCATCAGATGCCATGATCAATACAGATCACGGCATCTCAACAGTGCGGTCACTAAAAAGGATGATTGGATTGCCTGTGGTGCTGTTGTGGGGATCCGATCAGCCATAATGGCGGACAGAGGTCATCTCACCTGCCTCCGTCCATTTGCCTCCATCCATTAGAGTAAAATAAAATTTAAAAAACTGCCATATTGTAACTTTGGGGGCTTCCGTTTCTGCGCAGAGCACTTTTCGGTAAAAATGATACTTTATCTTTATTCCGTATCTCCATATAATGAAAATGATACTCAACTTATATAGGTTTAATTTTGTTTTACTTCTCCTAAAAAATAATAACTTTTTGCATGAAAATTAGTATGTCCTCTTGACCCATATGTGATTGCTAATTTTATTGGTACCATTTTTGTTTAGATGGGACTTTTTGATCACTTTTTAAACATTTTTATAGGGTATACCAAAAATAAGCAATTTTGGACCCTTTTCTTATGTATAGGCCATTGACCGAGCGGTTTAATGAACATTATATTTTTATAGTTCAGACATTTATGCATGTGGCGATACCACATATGTTTATTTTTATTATGTTTACATATTCTTTATATGGAATTTGGGAAAAGAGGGTCACTTTAAACTTTTAATATGGAAGGGGTTAATGGGTGTTTTTTAAACTTTTATTTAACCTTTTTTTTTTTTACACTTTATTAGTCCCCTTAAGGGTCTTTAACCTGTTGGGGAAGGAGGGCGTACCTGTACGCCCTCAGCTCGCTCCCTGTCTATAACGCGGGGCCACGCTAGCGGGTCGGGCCGGCAACTAGCAACAGCCGGGAGATGTGGCTAATAGCTATTAACGCTATTAACCCTTTAGACGCTGCGTTCAAAGATGAATGCAGCGTCTAAAGTGAAAGTAAACCATTGCCGGTTAGCTCAGGGGGCTGTTCGGGATCGCCGCGAGGAAATCGCGGCATCCTGAACAGCTTACAGGACAGCAGGAGGGTCCCTGCCTGCTTGCAAAAAAAAAAAAGTGAATAAAGATCATTTTTCCCATTTAAAAAACAACAACAGTGTAAATAAAAATAAACATATGTGGCATTGCCGCATGCAGAAATGTCTGAATTATAAAAATATATTGTTAAACAGCACGGTCAATGGCATACACGCAAAAAGATTCCAAAGTCCAAAATAGCGTAAATTTTGGTCCCTTTTTATATCATGAAAAAATGAATAAAAAGTAATCAAAAAGTCCGATCAATACATAAATGGTACCGCAAAAAACTTCAGATCACGGAAAAATAAAAAAGTTATAGGAGTCAAAAGATGACAATTTTAAACGTATACATTTACCTGCATCTAGTTTTGATTTTTTCCAGAAGTACAACAAAATCAAACCTATATAAGTAGGGTATCATTTTAATCATATGGACCTACAGAATAAAAATAAAGTGTCATTTTTACTGAAAAATGCACTACGTAGAAACGGAAGCCCCCAAAAATGGCATTTTTTCTAAAATTTTGTCACACAATGATTTTTTTTCCATTTCGCCATAGATTTTTGGATAGAATGACTGATGTCGTTGCAAAGTAAAATTGATGGCGCAAAAAATAAGCCATCATATGGATTTTTAGGTGCAAAATTGAAAGGGTTATGATTTTAAAAATGTAAGGAGGAAAAAAATGAAAGTACAAAAACGGAAAACCCTCCATCCCCAAGGGGTTAAGGAGGAATTATTAGATTCCTCATACAGACTAATTTAGTTCCATAGACTCTATAATTACAAAGCCGCAGCAGCTACAGGATGAGGGGTAAGCAGCAGTGGATCGCTCTCCCGCGATTGTACTACAGAGGGGCGATCCACCCCATTGCACTACCAGGAACTGTTTAACCCCTTAAGGACTGAGCCCTTTTTCACCTTAATGACTGAGCCCTTGTTTGCAATTCTGACTACTGTCACTTTAAAGGGGTACTCCGCCCCTGGCATCTTATTATCTATCCAAAGGATAGGGGATAAGATGTTAGATCGCCACGGTCCCGCTGCTGGGGACCCTGGGGATCGCCGCTGCGGCACCCAGCAATCATTACTGCACAGAGTGAGTTTGCTCTGTGCGTAATGATGGGCGATACAGGGGCCGGAGCAGCGTGACATCATGGCTCCGCCCCTCATGACATCACGGCCCGTCCCCTTAATGCAAGTCTATGGCAGGGGGCGTGGCGACTGCCACACCCCTTCCCATAGACTTGTATTGATGGGGGCAGGCCATGACATCACAAGGGGTGGAGCCATGACGTAACGATGCTCCTGCCCCTGTATTGCCCGTCATTACGTGCAGAGCGATTTCGCTCTGCGCAGTAATGATAGCGGGGTGCTGCAGCAGCGATCCCCGGGGTCCCCAGCAGCGGGACCCTGGCGATCTGACATCTTAGCCCCTATCCTTTGGATAGGGGCTAAGATGTCTAGGGGCGGAGTATCCCTTTAAGCATTAATAACTCTGGGATGCTTTTACCAATTATTCTGATTCTGAGATTGTTTTTTCGTGACATATTCTACTTTAACACAGTGCAACATTTTCTTCCTTACTTGCATCCTTTCTTGGTGGTAAAATCCCCAAATTTCATGAACATGTTGAAAATTTAGCATTTTTCAAATTTTGAAACACTCTGCTTGTAAGGAAAATGGATATTCCAAATAAAGTATATATTGATTCACATATACAATGTCTGCTTTATATTTGAATCATAAAGTTGACATGCTTTTACTTTTGGAAGACATCAGAGGGCTTCAAAGTTCAGCAGCAATATTCCAATTTTTCTAATAATTTTCAAAATCTGAATTTTTCAGGGACCAGTTCAGTTTTGAAGTGGATTTGAGGGGTCTTCATATTAGAAATACCCCATAAAAAACCACATTATAAAAACTGCACACCCCCCCCCCAAGTATTCAAAATGACATTCAGAAATAACATTCACCTAAGTATTCAAAATGACATTCACCCAAACACCCTTTAGGTGTTTCACAGGAATAGCAGAAAGGTAAAGGAGAAAATTCAAAATCTTCAGTTTTTACACTCGCATGTTCCTGTAGACCTAGTTTTTGAAATTTTGCAAGGGGTAAAAGGAGAAAAAGCCCCCAAAAATTTGTAACCCAATTTCTCTCGAGTATGGAAATACTGCTCTCTGGGTGCACTAGAGGGCTCAGAAGGGAAGGAGCTAAAATCGATTTTTTACATAGTTACATAGTTAGTATGGTTGAAAAAAGACATACGTCCATCAAGTTCTACCAGGGAATTGAAGGGAAGGGTGTAAGGGGATAAGGGGAAGGGATGTTGTATTATAATTCTGCATAAGCATTAATGTTATTTTGTTCCAGGAATGTATCTAACCCTGTTTTAAAGCTATTCATTTTTCCTGCTGTGACCAGTTCCTGAGGTAGACTGTTCCACAAATTCACAGTTCTTATGGTAAAGAAGGCGTGTTGCCCCTTTAGACTAAACCTTTTCTTCTCCAGATGGAGGGAGTGCCCCCTCGTCCTTTGGGGGGGGGGTTTAACCTAGAACAGTTTTTCTCCATATTTTTGGTATGGGCCATTTATATACTTATATACGTTTATCATATGCCCCCTTAATCCCTTAAGGACTCAGCCCATTTTGGCCTTAAGGACTCAGACAATTAAATTTTTAAGTTTTCCTTTTTTCCTCCTCGCCTTCTAAAAATCATAACTCTTTTATATTTTCATCCACAGACTAGTATGAGGGCTTGTTTTTTGCGCGACCAGTTGTCCTCTGTAATGACATCACTCATTATATCATAAAATGTATGGCGCAACCAAAAAACGCTATTTTTGTGGGGAAATTAAAACAAAAAACGCAATTTTGCTAATTTTGGAAGGTTTCGTTTAAACGCCGTACAATTTATGGTAAAAATGACATGTGTTCTTTATTCTGAGGGTCAATACAATTAAAATGATACCCATTATTACATACTTTTATATTATTGTTGCGCTTAAAAAAAATCACAAACTTTTTAACAAAATTAGTACGTTTATAATCCCTTTATTTTGATGACCTCTAACTTTTTTATTTTTCCGTATAAGCGGCGGTATGGGGGCTCATTTTTTGCGCCATGATCTGTACTTTTTTTTTGATACCACATTTGCATATAAAAAACTTTTAATACATTTTTTATAATTTTTTTTTAAATAAAATGTATTAAAAAAGTAGGAATTTTGGACTTTTTTTTTTTTTTCCGTTCACGCCGTTCACAGTACGGGATCGTTACATTTTATTTTATTAGTTCGGACATTTACGCACGTGGCGATACCAAATATGTCTATAAAAAATGTTTTTTTACGCTTTTTGGGGGTAAAATAGGGGAGGAGGGGATTTTTCACTTTTTTTTTACTTTTACTTTTACATTTTTTTAAATTTTTTTTTACACTTGAATAGTCCCCATAGGGGACTATTCATAGCAATACCATGATTGCTAATACTGATCTGTTCTATGTATAGGACATAGAACAGATCAGTATTATCGGTCATCTTCTGCTCTGGTCTGCTCGATCACAGACTAGAGCAGGAGACCCCGGGAGCCGGACGGAGGGAGGTGAGGGGACCTCCGTGCGGCGTTATGAATGATCGGATCCCCGCAGCAGCGCTGCGGGCGATCCGATCGTTCATTTAAATCGCGCACTGCCGCAGATGCCGGGATCTGTATTGATCCCGGCACCTGAGGGGTTAATGGCGGACGCCCGCGAGATCGCGGGCGTCGGCCATTGCCGGCGGGTCCCTGGCTGCGATCAGCAGCCGGGATCAGCCGCGCATGACACGGGCATCGCTCCGATGCCCGCGGTTATGCACAGGACGTAAATGTACGTCCTGATGCGTTAAGTACCACCTCACCAGGACGTACATTTACGTCTTGCGTCCTTAAGGGGTTAAACGTCTCTTCTCAAGACTAAACAATTGTAACTCCTTTAATCCTTCCTCGTAGCTAAAATTTTCCATGCCCCATATTAGTTTAGTCGCATGTCTCTGCACCCTTTCCAGCTCCACAGTGTCCCTTTTATGGACAGGCGAACAAAACTGAACAGCATATTCCAGGTGAGGCCGTACCAATGCTTTATAAAGGGGAAGTGTTATGTCTCTGTCCCTTGAGTCCATGCCTCTTTGATACATGACAATATCCTGCTGGCTTTGGAAGCAGCAGCCTGACATTGCATGCTATTCTGAAGTCTGTGATCTACAAGTACACCCAGATCCTTCTCTACCAGTGACTCTGCCAGCTTTATCCCCCCTAAGACATATGACGCATGCATGTTATTTGTACCCAGATGCATAACTTTACATTTATCCACATTAAACCTCATTTGCCAAGTGGATGCCCGGACACTTAATCTATCCAAGTCATCTTGTAACTTATGCACATCCTCTATAGACTGTACTGTACTACAAAGCTTGGTGTCATCTGCAAAGATAGAAACAGAGCTGTTAATACCATCCTCTATATCATTGATAAATAAATTAAACAACAGCGGGCCCAGTACAGAACCTTGGGGTACACCACTAATAACCGAGTACAAATTATTGACCACCACTCTCTGGGAACGATCCATGAGCCAGTGTTCAATCCAGTCACAAACTAAAGTTTCCAAGCCCAAAGACCTTAACTTACCTGTCAGACAACTATGAGGGACAGTATCAAATGCTTTAGCAAAATCCAGAAACACTATATCCACAGCCATTCCTCTGTCAAGGCTTCTACTCACCTCTTCATAAAAGAAAATTAGATTGGTTTGACAACTTCTATCATTAGTAAACCCTTACTGGTTATCACTTATAATAATATTATCCCCTGTGTATTCCTGTATGTAATCCCTTATAAGTCCTTCAAACAATTTACCCACAATGCACATTAAACTTACCGGTCTATAATTGCCTGGCGAAGACCTAGAGCCCTTCTTGAAGATTGGTACCACTTGCGTCAGTCCCTTGGCACAATACCAGACACCAGAGAATCTCTAAATATCATGAACAAGGGTACAGATATTGCTGAACTTACCTCTCTAAGAACTCTTGGGTGTAGTCCATCCGGTCCTGGAGATTTGCTTACATTTACTTTACTTAACTTACATTGTACCATCTCTACATTAAGCCAGTTCAGTACATTACATGATGTGTTACCAGCACTGACCTGTCCAATGTCAGCTCCTCCTTCTTCCATAGTATATACAGAACTAAAGAACGCATTCAGTAGTTCCGCCTTCTCTTGATTGCCCATGACAACCTCCCCATTATCATTGTTAAGGGGTCCTACATGCTCTGTCCTTGTTTTTTTTGTATTTATATATCTAAAAAAAATATTTAGGATTAGTTTTGCTTTCTTTGGCCACTTTGGAGAGTGAGTTTTTCTGAAATGGCTTTTTGGGGGGCATGTCCCATTTAGGAAGCCCCTATGGTGCAAGAACAGCAAAAAAACAAAACAAAATGGCATACCATTTTGGAAACTGCACCCCTCAAGGAATGTAACAAGGGGTCCAGTGAGCCTTAACACCCTACAGGTGTTTGACGGCTTTTCGTTAAAGTTGGATGTGTAAATTAATTTTTTTTTTTTTCACTAAAAGGCTGGTTTTCCCCCACATTTTACATTTTTCAAGGGGTTATAGGAGAAAATGCCCCACAAAATGTTTAACCCCATCTCTTCTGAGTATGGAAATACCCCATGCGTGGACATCAAGTACACTTCGGGCGCACTACAATGCTCAGAAGAGAAGAAGTCACATTTGGCTTTTAGAAAGCAAATTTTGCTGAAATGTTTTTTGTGGGTCATGTCACATTTAGGAAGCACCTATTGTGCCAGAATAGCAAAAAAAAAGAACACATGGCATATTATTTTGCAAACTACACCCCACAAGGAACGTAACAAGGGGTACATTGAGCCTTAACACCCCACAGGTGGTTAACAAATTTCTGCTAAATTTGGACGTGAAAATGAAAAATTCTATTTTTTTCACTAAAATGCTGGTTTTACCCCAAATTTTTCATTTTTAAAAGGGGTAATAGGAGAAAAAGCCTCCCAAAATTTGTAACCCCATTTCTTCTGAGTATGGAAATACCCCATATATGGATGTAAAGTGTTCTGCGGGCAAACTACAATGCTCAGAAGAGAAGGAGCGCCATTGAGCTTTTTGTTAGAGAATTTGGTTGTAACAGAAGTGGGAGGCCATGTGCGTTTACAAATCCCATATGACCCTATTTTGGAAACTACAACCCTCACATAATTTAATAAGGGGTGCAGTGAACATTTACACCCCACTGGTGTTTGGCAGATCTTTGGAACAGTGGGCTGTGCAAATGAAAAATTAAATTTTTAATTTTCACGGACCATTGTTGCAAAAATCTGTCAGACACCTGTGGGTGTAAATGCTCACTGTACCCCTTATTACAATACGTGAGGGGTCACATGGGGTCACATGTGGGGGGGAAGTCCACTGTTCTGGCACTATGGGGGCTTTGTAAACACATGGCCTTCAATTTCGGACACATTCTCTCTCCAGATGCCCAATGGCGCTCCTGCTCTTCTGAGCATTGTAGTTTGCCGCAGAGCACTTTACATCCACATATGGGGTTTGTTCTTACTCAGAGGAAATGGGGCTACACATTTTGGGGGGCTTTTTTCCTATTCTCCCTTGTGAAAATGAAAAATGTAGGGTAACACCAGCATTTTAGTGAAAAAATGTTTTTTTTTTCATTTTTTTCATTTTCACATCCAACTTTAACAGAAACTTGTCAAACACCTGTGGGGTGTGAAGGCTCATTTTTCCCCTTGTTACATTCTGTGAGGGGTGTAGTTTCAAAAATGGGTTCACATCTGGGTATTTATTGTTTTGCATTTATGTCAAACCGCTGTAAATTCAGCCACCCCTGTGCAAATCACCAATTTAGACCTCAAATGTACATGGCACGCTCTCACTTCTGAGCCATGTTGTGCGCCCGCAGAGCATTTTACGCCCACATATGGGGTAGTTCTGTAAATTTTGGGGTCTTTTTTTCCTTTTACCGCCTGTGAAAATTAAAAATATTAAAAATATGTTTTTTACAATAACATGCTGGTTTGGACCCCAACTTTACCTTTTCATAATGGGTAAAAGGAGAAAAAAAATTGTAACACAATTTCTCTCGAATACGGAGATACCTCATATGTGACCCTAAACTGTTTCCTTGAAATATGACAGGGCTCCGAAGTGAGAGAGCACCATGCGCATTTGAGGACTAAATTGGGGATTTGAATCCGCCACAAAAATACCCAACCCAAACAGGGTGTCTCCAGCTGTTGCAAAACTCCCGGCATGCCTTGACAGTTAGTGGCTGTCCGGCAATACTGTGAGTTGTTGTTTTTCAACAGCTGGAGGCTCCGTTTTGGAAACATTGCCGTACAATACTTTTTTTTTATTGGGGGGGACGGGGGACTGTGTAGGGGTATGTGTATATGTAGGGCTTTACCCTTTATTATGTGTTAGTGTAGTGTTTTTTGGGTACATTCACACAGGCAGAGGTTTACAATGAGTTTGAGCTGGGAGTTTGAGCTGCGGCTGAAAATTTGCAGCATCTAAATCTTACAGCAGAGCTCGCTGTAAACCCGCCGGTGTGAATATACCCTGTACATTCACATGGGGGTGGGCAAACCTCCAGCTGTTGCAAAACAACAACTCTTAGAATGAACTGACAGACCATACATGCTGGGAGTTGTAGTTATGCAACACAGAGTTTGTTACTTAACTCAGTGTTTTGCAACCAGTGTGCCTCCAGCTGTTGCAAAACTAGAACTCCCAACATGTACAGTCTCTCAGTGCATGCTGGGAGTTGTAGTTTTGCAACAGCTGGAGGCACACTGTTTTCAAAACACTGAGTTAGGTAACAAACTGGGTTTCACAACCAATGTGTCTCCAGCTGTTGCAAAACTGCAACAATCAGCATGCATTGACAGTCAAAGGGCATGCTGGGAGTTGTTGTTTTGCAACAGCTGGAGGCACACTGCTACAACCTCCAGCATGCCCTTTGGTACTCGGTGCATGCGTGGAGTTGTAGTTATGCAACAGCTGGATGCACACTTTTTCATAGAAAAGATGGGCCTCCAGCTGTTGCATAACTACAACCACCAGCATGCACAGACTACCAAAGAGCATGCTGGGAGTTGTAGTTGGAACCCCAGCTGTTGCAAAATTACAACTCCCAGCATTTCCTTTGGGTGTGCATGCTGCGGGTAGTTGCTAAGCAACAGCAGGAGGTGAACAGGCCTCACCTCCTGCTGTATCCTACCCCCGGGACCACTGCCGCTGTTGCCGCCAATCCTGCTGCTCCTGTTGCCACCACCGATCCCGAGGGGACCCCCGCCGGACCAGGGCAAGGTAGGAGACCCCCGCCGGCGCCGATCTCCGCCATCTTCGCCGTCCCGATCGCCGCCCAGCAGTGTCGTGATTGGTCGTCGTTCCGACCGATCAATCACCTGATCGTAAGGCGGCACCCGTGCCACCTCACTCCTGCTGGGTAAGGGTGAATCAGGCTGTCTCAGACAGCCCCATTCACTATTTTTTTTCCCCCAGGTCACCAGAGTCCCGATTGACCCTGAAAAGCCGCAAATTGTTGGTCTGAATTGACCGACGATCGCTGACAAACCAGGGGTTTGTACGCGGTGCCTGCTGATAGATATCAGCAGTCACCCCAGTCCTGTCCCCGCCTAGCGAGTGGCGGGGACCGGAATTCCCACGGGTGTATCCATATGCCCTCAGTCCTTAAGGACTTTAAAACGGGGGCGTATGAATACGCCCGGATTCCTAAAGGGTTCAAAGGTCCCTTTAGATGCCGCTGTCAGCTTTGAAAATCTCAATAGTCAGCCGCTGTGATCGCTACATGTCGGCTATTAACAGGGGCCATCAACTACAGGAATCAGCTTAGGGCCACACTGAAAATTGTCAAAAATGGTTTTGCATGACTTCAAGGGTGCTAGTTTTAGTGGTGGCATACAAATTGGAGTGGAAATTGTCAAAAGATGTGAGTTTTGAAAACACATTGGTTAATTAAGCATGTCAATTTTTAGTATTGGCACATGAAAAGGTAGGGAAAAATCATCAAAAAATTGTGTTGAATGACTATAAATACATTGTTTAATTGTCTATTGAAGTGTGCCAGTTTTTTTGCTAGGTGGGCAAATAAAGATAAATAAAAATAAAAAGATAATAAAGAATAAAGATGTTATGTCAGTTTTACCCTAAAGTGCACTGTGTAAAACGAAACCCCCCAAACATTGCTACATTTTGTTTCTGTTATACAAAAAATGAGAGGTGTCATCACAAAACATTGAAATGATGGCAACATTTTTAAACACTGTGTGCATTGACAGCCATTTTTCCATTGACTTTCATTGTGCACATTGTTGTATTAAAATACAGACATATTTTATTCCTATTAACCCCTTTAGGACCAAGGACGTACCGGTACATCCTTGGTCCTGCTCCCGTAATATAACGCGGGGTTACACGGTAACTGAGCCACGCGGCTAAAAGTGAAAGTAAAAAGTGCCGGTTAGCTCAGTGGGCTGTTCGGGATAGTCATGGCGAAATCACAGCATCCCGACCTGCCTGAGGGTCCCAACCTGCCTCCTCACTGTCCGATCGCCGAATGACTGCTCAGTGCCTGAGATCCAGGCATGAGCAGTCAAACGGCAGAATCATCGATCACTGGTTTCCTATGAGAAACCAGTGATCAATGTAAAAGATCAGTGTGTGCAGTGTTATAGGTCCCTATGGGAGCTATAACACTGCAAAAAAAAGTGAAAAAAAAGTAAATAAAGATCATTTAACACCTCCCCTATTAAAAGTTTTAATCACCCCCCTTTTCCCATAAAAAAAACAGTGAAAATAAAAATAAACATATATGGTATCACCGCGTGCGGAAATGTCCGAATTATAAAAATCTATCGTTAATTAAACCGCTCGGTCAATGGCGTACGCGCAAGAAAATTCTAAATTCCAAAATAGTGCATTTTTGGTCACTTTTTATATCATTTAAAAATGAATAAAAAGCAATCAATAAGTAGGGTATCATTTTAATCGTATGGACCTACAGAATAAAGATAAGGTGTCATTTATACCAAAAAATTTACTACGTAGAAACGGAAGCCCCCAAAAGTTACAAAACAGCGGGTTTTTTTTTCAATTTTGTCGCACAATGATTTTTTTTCCCGTTTCACCATAGATTTTTGGGCAAAATAACTGAATTCATTACAAAGTAGAATTGGTGGCGCAAAAAATAAACAATCATATGGATTTTTAGGTGCAAAATTGAAAGAGTTATGATTTTTTAAAGGCAAGGAGCAAAAAACGAAAATGCAAAAACGGAAAAAACCCCGGTCCTTAAGGGGTTAAGTAGCCATATTTTTGCTTTCATTTTACACAGTGTGAACACAACCTTAAAAGACGAGCAAGAGAGAAAATAACTAAATGTAAAAAAAAAAGTATATGTCATAAGGGCCAAAATGGCTGCATTCTTACCCCTTAAAGTGGTACTATGGTGTAAAACTATTTTTTCATATCAACTGGTTAAGAAAAGTAAAACAGATTTGTAAATTACTTATATGTAAAAATCTTAATCATTCCAGTACTTATCAGCTGCTTATACTACAGAGGAAATTGAGTTGTTCTTTTCTTTCTGACCACAGTGCTCTCTGCTGATACCTCTGTTAATGTCTGAAACTGTCCAAAGTAGAAGCAAATCCCCATAGCAAACCTCTCCTGCTCCGGACAGTTCCTGACATGGACAGAGGTGTCACCAGAGAGCACTGTGGTTAAATAAAAGTAATTCATGAATCTGTTTTACTTTTCTTTTTACCCAAATTATATGATTATTTTTTTTTTTTATACCAGAGTAATCCTTTCAGGATACAGCTAATTTGGGCCTTAAGGACAAAGCCAGTTTGATGTTTGTGTTCTTGTTTTTTCCTCCTTGCTTTCTAAAATCAGGGCTCATTTTTTGTGCCATGATCTGTAAATTAGATGGGTACCAGTTTTGCTCATATGTGACTTTTTTTATCACTTTTTATTTATGACATTTACCGAACAAGATAATTAACTTTATATTTTGATAGTTCGGACATTTACACACTCCCTGATACCAAATATGCTTATTAATATATGTTTATGCTTTTTGGGGTAAAATTGGGAAAAAGGGCCAATTAAATGGGGGATAGGCTTTTACAAATTTTTTAAAAACTTTTTTACACTTTGTATGTCCCCATAGGGGACTATTCATAGCAATCATTAGATTGCTAATACTGTTCAGTGCTATGCATAGGCATAGCACTAACCATATTATCAACAATCTACTGAAAGACCGATCTTCTGAAAGACAGACCAGAGCAGAAGACCCCTGGAATGCAGCCGGAGCAGGTGAGGGGACCTGCATTCACCATCTTGGATGATCGGATCCCCTTGTATTGATCATGGCAACTGAGAGGTTAATGATGGACAACAATGTAAACGTTAATGTCTGCCATCATTGGTGGGTCTCATGCTGTTGATAGCAGCCAAGACCTGCCGTGCATGAGGCGAGCTCTGCGGTGCTCGCGTCATGTACATAACGTAAATGTATGTCCTGGTGCATTAAGTACCATTGCATCAGGACGTACATTTATGTCCATTGTACTTAAGGGGTTAAAGGGTTACCTATTGAGCTAGTGTTGTTTTCTTCACTACATTACATTTTGTTAAATGACATGTAAGTCGCAGAAGAATAATATATTAGGTGAAATATGTCCTGATTTTTTATTTTAAACCTCTATATTTGTCAAGACAGCAGTGTGACACATCCGTCTACATATCATTTATACAGTAGACTAATAAAGTATAGGTACAAACTTTCTGCCTTTCTGTAGTTGACAAGGTGCAATCTATTCTTTTGATGCAGCGTTTAATTTAGCAACAGGTTGGAAAAGTGAACTTTCTGTTACAGTTGCTTTCTGTCACTGATTCAGTAATGATACATTGGGTCACATATGAAAGACTATATATTTCAACAATAGGCGACCTGACAGCTTGGGATTTATTATTTCATTTTCCACCATCATCAAGGGCATCTCTAACTTATCTGTCTGACTTTTTCTTTACATTTTACATTTTATGAGTGAACAGAACTCTTGGAAAAGCTGTAGTCTACTGACCTAGCGAAAATAGAATAATGGTGTATTTCTGGAAGAACTATCAGGTGTTTTGAAGCTTTAGTTACTCGTAGTGTTTTGCATTTCATATTATTCTCAGTCTTTTTTTTCTTTGAAAACGAAAAAAAAAAAGTCTAGGTCATTTCATTGTAAAATATAGAATAATTTACTACACAACAATATCACATTCATTTAAATGTAAAAATAAAGCTTTTAAACAAAGGCTAATATAGTAAGTTTATATTACTTAAAATCAGTATTTCTATTTATTTTCTATATATTTTTACCTCCATCTGTAATAATCTGTTCAGCTCCTTCTGTTTTATATTGTGCTGCCCACAGATTAGATTGCAATTTTAATGTGACAGGTTCCCTTTAATAAATCTGCCAAAACAAACTGCAGCAAGGGTGATGCTGTGTGTGATGCACTACTCTAAGTAACTACCCCTATGTTTTTAATGTAACATATTTCTGTTCCAATAAATTGAGAAGCTATCAGTGACTAGAATCTAATGACTTAATACATTGTTGTAAATCCTGTGTCAGTTGCACTCAAACACATATTAGTAGAGTCACACGTTATGGGTGGCCAAATGTAAGAACTACAGAATCCCTAAAAATATAGGACCCCAGTTGGCATCAACCCTACAGTAGACATGCTTCTCTTGCAGAAAAATAAAATATTTAAACTTATAAGGAGATCTAAGAAATTAAAGGGATTATCCACCATAAGGGGATTTTAGTATGTACCTGGCAGACAGTAATGGACATGCTTAACAAGGATCTGCGCTTGTCTTTGGGCTAAATGGCTATGTTGTGAGATTACCATAACAATAACACTGTGGCTAGCTTTTTGTGAACTGGTATTTCCTGAATGACTTTTCTTTTTTTTACTACAAATCCCACAATTCCATTTTCCTCCCTCCCACACATCAGCCACCCCACCCATTGAAACATAAATGAGCTGCATCCATTCAAAAGACCTGTGGTTTTGAATCAGGATGCCTATGGCTGTTGCATTAGTTGCAGATTGATCTCTCTCCCACCAAGCGATCGCTCCACCCATTGAAGCAGACAGGTTCCCTGTCATCAGCTGACTAGTGAGTCAGGTCTCGGCCACATTGCAACCTGGGAAAAATATGAGACAACAGTAATTTTGTATGCTGATAAAAATAAATATTGGAGTGAAAATCCCAGAAGAGTTGTGAGAAAACCGTCACACACAGGTACAGACACTATATTATGAACTACACTAACTTTCCTGCCCCTGTAGCATAGTCAAATAAAAAAAATTCTTGGAATACCCCTTTAAGGATAGATTTTGCCTGCCATCCAAAAGAAATGTTTCCAATTGATGGGAATCAAACCACTGTGATCAGTAGTGTTAATAGGCTGCATGAACTGCCATTGATTATATTAGAAGAACCAGAAGGTCTTCAAACCAAACTCAGCAATATTTTTCCATTAACACAAAAAAAAGTCTAGCTCATGTCTTCTGAAGTCTGTCTTTGGTGCGTCGCGGCCAATACTACTGACCAATATCTCCAATACAAAACGTGTAAAACCAGCATGACATGTTTAAAAATAGACTTTCCAATATACTGAGTCACATCTTCCAAAGATATGTTAGTAGCAAATAAAAAATAAATAAAAAATTACTTGTTTTGATCACTATTACCCTCACAGTCACATAACTAACTAGGAACATAATGTTTGAAACTTGTTAAAGGTTTTTGTTTTGCCGCTGCCCTGTCATAAGTGAATCAATAAATTGGGAAGTTTGGTTTTACCCTTATCATACTGGATGTACATGGTTTTGTATTGAATATATTTACTTTTAATGTTTAAATGAATTAGCTACTTTAATACTTCAAATTGTATACTTCAAAGAATATTCGTATTCAACTCATAATCAAATTAGTTGGCAATGACATATACTATATCTGTCTACAATATTTAATCAATTAAATATTGTAGATAATGCAGGAGGTGCTCAACCCCAAATGCAGTTGTCCCCAGCATAAAAATGCATACAATGGGGGATGCCTGCAACAGACTACAAGTGCCACAATGGCATCCTACACCAGATGAAAGGTGTGGATGTGTAAAATATAGGGTAATACATAAATTTAGGTGCACTAATGTGGTAGATGTAGACAGTGACAAATGGCTAACCCTCAAACTGATGTTAAATTTTGACATTAGCCAGTATATCCTTATATGAAGGACATACCTGAGCCCGCACACCAACGCCAAGGTTTCTCAAGTGACACAGGACCTGACACTTAACTTACCTGTGACGTATAGGCAATACCAGGGGCCAATGGCCAATTAGAGCAGCATTAGGCCCGACTCACAGTTACAGTGTGACTGAGCACACACACAATGAGAAGAGGGAGGCAGGCCATAAGCCCCACCCAAGTTGGCTAATGTGTTGCCGGCCTCACAGGTGAAACTTAATGCTGCCTAAAAGTGATCATGGTGCATTAAATGTGGAGGTTATACACCTCCAAGCAACAGACCACAAGTGCAGGATCTGCTACCCCAGCAGAAATGCACAACTGCATTTGGGGTTGAGCACCTCCTGCTTTTTGAGACCACTTTTTTTTCTTTCTTGTTGTTTAAATCATATACTTAGAGGTGTATAAACTCCACATTTAATGCACCTTGATCACTTTCTAGGCAGCATTAAGGTTCACCTGTGAGGCCAGCAACACATCAGCCAACTTGGCTGGGGCTCATAGCCTTCCTCCCTCCCCCCATTGTATGTGGGCTCAGTCGCACTGGAGGTAACTGGGAGCAGGCTGTGAGTCAGACCTAATGCCACTGTAATTGCCCATTGGCCCCTGGTATTGCCCATATGACACAGGTAGGTTAAGTGTTAGGTCCCGTGCCACTTGAGAAACCTTGGCGTTGGTGTGCGGGTTCAGGTATGTCCTTCATATAAGGATATACTGGCTAATGTCTCAATTTTAAAGGGGTATTCCAGGCAAAAACTTTTTTTTTATATCACTGGCTCCGGAAAGTTAAACAGATTTGTAAATTACTTTTATTAAAAAATCTTAATCCTTCCAATAGTTATTAGCTTCTGAAGTTTTCTGTCTAACTGCTCAATGATGATGTCACGTCCCGGGAGCTGTGCATGATGGAAGACTATCCCCATATGAACTGCATAGCTCTCGGGACGTGACATCATCATTGAGCAGTTAGACAGAAAACAACAACTCAACTTCAGAAGCTAATAACTATTTGAAGGATTAAGATTTTTTAATAGAAGTAATTTACAAATCTGTTTAACTTTCCGGAGCCAGTTTATATATAAAAAAAAGTTTTGGCCTGGAATACCCCTTTAATATCAGTTTGAGGGTTAACCATATGTCTACATCTACCACAGTAGTGCACTTAAATTTATGTATTTTTGTATATAATGTTTAGTTTTATTCTCCAATTTGAAAAATATCTGCAAACATTTAAGTCCAGTAAACAATATTTGTTATTAGTATTTTTGACTCTTTTTGCTGAATGTATATGTTTATATTTTGTTCCCCGGGAGCCATAGCTTGCTGTGCTGTTCAGTACAATTAAATATGTTACGGAGAACAATCAGTCACAGCTATTGATTTCTTATAGATTTTTTTAATTGCCATTGTAACCAAATAATTGTCAGTAAAGAACAAAGCGAAAAAATGAGCGACGCAAAGAAATTACTGTATAGTGATAAAAGTCAAACTAATTATACATATAAAAACCCCGTTATGCTCTATAGGAAACTGTTGGTCAGAGATATCTCTAGACTAATTTTAATTCTGTTATTGCAGAAAATTCACATCATTATTTTTAGTTAATGAATTTATTTACAGATTTTTTTTTGTTTACCCTAAAACGACGAATACAGTCATTTGCTATAACTCAGAGAATATTGCAGTAATATGTTTTAGGACTTTTGGTAATATTGTCTGAACTTTCCTGAGCTAACGTTTAATCCAAAATGCTACTAAGATAATAGAAAATGCATACTAATTTTGCTTAGAGGGATATTCTCAACCTAGTTACCCCTATCCACAAGATAGAGCATTAAAAAGCACATGTCTTTAACAAGAACTTTTTATGTAATATGGATAATACTATATATATATATATATATATATATATATATATATATATATATATATATATATATATTTATAATATACATTGGCTAAAAAATATGTATATTTTTGTCCCTAGAGCTATTGCCTGTGTGTCTCTGTGAGGAGTCCAAATACTGTGAGTGGACAAGCAGGGCTCTGTGCACTGAGGACAAGCAGGGCTCTGTATACTGAGGACAAGCAGGGCTCTGTGCAGTGAGGAAAAGCAGGGCTCTGCACACTGAGGACAAGCAGGGCTCTGTATACTGAGGACAAGTAGGGCTCTGTGCAGTGAGGAAAAGCAGGGCTCTGCAAACTGAGGACAAGCAGGTCTCTGTGCAATGAGGACAAGCAGGGCTCTGTCAACTGAGGACAAGCAGGGCTCTGTGCACTGAGGACAAGCAGGGCTCTGTACACTGAGGACAAGCAGGGCTCTGTGCACTGATGACAAGCAGGGCCCTGAGCACTGAGGACAAGCAGAACTCTGTACACTGAGGAGAAGCAGGGCTCTGTACACTGAGGACAAGCAATGATCTCTACACTGAGGACAAGCAGGGCTCTGTGCACTGAAGACAAGTAGGGCTCGGTGCACTGATGACAAGCAGGGCCCTGAGCACTGAGGACAAGCAGGACTCTGTACACTGAGGACAAGCAGGGCTCTGTACACTGAGGACAAGCAGAGCTCTGTGAAGTAAGGACAAGCAGGGCTCTGTGCACTGAGGATAAGTAGGGCTCGGTGCACTGATGACAAGCAGGGCTCTGTCAACTGAGGACAAGCAGGACTCTGTACTCTGAGGACAAGCAGGGCTTTGTACTTGAGGACAAGCAGGGCTCTGTACACTGAGGACAAGCAGGGCTCTGTACACTGAGGACAAGCAGGGCTCTGTACACTGAGGACAAGCAGGGCTCTATACACTGAGGACAAACAGGGCTCTGTACCCTGAGGACAAGCAGGGCTCTGTACACTGTGGACAAGTAGGGCTCTGTATGCTGAGGACAAGCAGGGCTTTGGGAAGTAAGGACAAGCAGGGCTCTGTACACTGAGGGCAAGCAGGGCTCTGTGCACTGAGGACAAGCAGGGACAACATTTGTACACCCAAAACTATGCAAATGTTTTACTGAATGTATATTACATATATTCATATAATAGTATTATCAAGTATTATATGAAAAGTTTTTGTTAAAGACAGGTACATTTTAAAGAGTTGTTAGTGTGAGTGTAATTACTAGGACCCTCTCTGATCATGAAAACCGAGGAAAATTGTCCTTTAAAGGAATTACCTGTAGTCTGTGAGAATGGCTAGCTCTCTATGGGATTTCCGAACATTGCAGAGTTAAGCCCTTGGTGTATTCCATTTCTTCAGGGGACAATTTTCCTCTGTTATTGTGATTGTCAGGGGTTCAGGCAGCTTGACCCCCACTGATCATCATGTTGTCTCCTATCCTGTGGACAGGGGATTACTTCTAAGTTGAAAATTCCCCTTTATTGTCTGTGTGGAGAAAGAGACATTACAACAGTTCTATATATTAGCTTGTAGTTTGTAATGAATATCAGATAGATCTGCTGAGATCTAAAAAGAAGTTATAGAAAACTGTTGTGGAATGTTTGATATTACACACCGACATTCTGAAATGTGGACCATTTATGCCTAAATGAAATATTTGCAACCGTATTCCTTTATATTTATTCCTTTCAGTGTTAGGAATTCTATGTCTCTTTAAGCCTTATCATTTCTCCACATGCCCTTGCACTATTACTAGCAGGGGCTGCCATTAGTGTAGTACAAGTACTGTACAAAGGAACAAAGGCTTATAAGTAAAAACAAGGGCTTGTAGTCACCCGCCCAACCCGTTTCATGCCCAACACTTAAAGGGGTATTCCGGGATCTAAGCTTTTATCCCCTATGCAGAGGATAGGGGATAAAATGTCTGATCGCTGGGACCCCCGCGATCTCCCTGCAACATCCGCATTGTATGCGGGGCTATGTCTCCAGTGACAGAAACTTTAGGGTTTAGCACCAGGCACAGCTTTACTGATTTACAGGCAAGCCAATATCAAACACAGAGTAGTGCAGACTGTTGAGTAGGAGTGCTGTTGTGTTGCTGTTGTGTAGAAAGCAGTGTGATACCTAAGTCTACTACATCCTCAAACTGCAATGTTCACCGAACTACTCCAACGAGAATGAGTACTTGGCATTGCGATGCTGTGTAATTCCCTTAATAGACACACTCCCCCTTAATGTGGCAGCTATTACATTAGCATATGGTGGTGCTCACTGATAACAACAGTCCTCTTGCAAACAATATCCATTTAAAGAAGAGAAAATCAGGGCACTCACCATAGATACTTAAAGGGGTACTTTATCCCTTATCCAAAGGATAGGGAATAAGATGCCTGATCGCGGGAGTCCCATAGCTGGGGACGCCCGCGATCATGCATGCGGCACCCCGTTTGTAATCAGTGCCGGAGCGTGTTCGCTCCGGGTCTGATTTCGCTCGACCGCAGAGCCGACGGCGTGTGACGTCACGCCCCCGCGTGATGTCCCGCTCCTCCCTTCAATACAAGCCTACGGGAGGGGGCGTGATACCTATCACGCCCCCTCCCGTAGGCTTGCATTGAGGGACAGAGGGTGACGTCACACGGGGGCGGGGGCGTGACGTCACACGCCGCCGACTCTGCGGTCAAGCGTAATCAGACCCGGAGCGAACACACTCCGGGCACTGATTACAAACGGGGTGCCGCATGCATGATCGCGGGCGTCCCCAGCTGCGGGACTCCCGCGATCAGGCATCTTATCCCCTATCCTTTGGATAGGGGATAAGATGTGCAAGCACCGGAGTACCCCTTTAATGCTTCTTTATTCATGGTGACACAAGAACATGAAAGTGCACATGGGTACATGCGGATGGATAAATACAGGGATCCTACTAAGAGGCGATGGATGCCGTTTCGCACTAAGCAAGCGCTTCAGCTGGCCTTGCATCACTTTATTAGAGATGTAGTTTAATAACCCCTGGTCAAGGGGGTCATGGTAACCACCCATAAACAAACAGTGTTAGTTAAAACCATCTCTAAAAACAAAGGACAGAGGGATACCTTATAACAATACACTAAGCTCGTTACGTTCATTAAGTCCAACAGGACCTGTTGCATTGAGTCTCATAATCCATCTGGCTTCCTTTCTTACCAGCAGTGTATGCTTGTCCACAAGGTCACGGGAGCACATCACCCTTTCCAATGCAGTAAAACCGAAACAATAAGTATTGCTACAATGTGCTGAATGAATCTTAAGCCCTTAAGGACCAAGCCCATTTTTACCTTATGGACCAGGCCAATTTTATTTTTGCATTTTCGTTTTTTCCCCCTTGTCTTCTAAAAATTGTTACTCTTTTATATTTTCTTCCACAGACTAGTATGAGGGCTTTTTTTTTGCACCACCAGTTGTCCTTTGTAAAGACATCACTCATTTTACCATAAAATGCATGACGCAATTAAAAATTACTATTTGTGTGGGGAAATGCATTGATCATGGCACCTGAGGGGTTAATGGCAGACATCCTCGCGATTGTGGATGTCGGCCATTACCGGCGGGTCCCTGGCTGCTATCAGCAGCCGGGACATGCCGCGCATGACCCGAGCATCGCTCCAATGCTCGCGGTCATGTACAGGACATAAATGTACGTTCTGGTGTGCGATGTACCGCGATGTACATTTACGTCCTTGGTCATTAAGGGTTTCATGATCCAACGCATTAACCCCTTAATGAAGAGAGCAGACATGCTCTAATCCTGTGGAACAATGGACAATTTGTTTTTTGTAATATGGCAGAAGTTACAAATACAATGTAGACTGGCACAAAATAAACTGGTTAATGTTAATTTTATGACCTTCTAGTGTTATTTCCTTACATTGTGTATTCAGAGCGCAAAACGAGCAAGAACCACACAACATTTCCAACCATTTTCCTGTCACTCAGCCAGTTGTGGCTCTCTTTTTTGTTGGCATCAGATTTTTGAAGAAAATAATGTTTTTTTTTATTTATTTTTTTATATGTAATAACTGGTTTGTTGTCTACCATGGGATTTATGTCAGTGTCTGCTTGTAAGATATACCAGTTGTTAACTATTGTGTTTTTATCAATCTATTTAAGGGAGTGTTGTCAAATGTGAACGCAAACCTGGAACATTTGGTTTTCTTTTTAGACTTAAGCAGCTGTTTTCTGGGAATTTGTTCTACCTTCTCTCTAGCCTCCTGTATAACCTTCATAGTGTAACCCCTCTTCAGTCGATCCTGTAATTCATCTGCCTGTACTTTAAATACATTAGGATCATTATTTATCCTTTTTAATCTTACAAGCTGACTGAAGCGGATTTTTTTTTACTTGTGGGGGTGGGAGGATTTGTAATGCAATATAGCTTTTTTTGAGATTGGCTTTCTGTATCCTGATGTAATGATGTTATGCTCCTTAATTTACACTAGGACGTCTAAAAATTCAAGGCGTTCTCCACCAAATATTGTTTAAATATGTAACAAATTGGGAAAATTCATCCTTTGATTCATCCCAAATCAGGACCAGGTCATCTACAAATCGTAGATACATTTTTATTTTACCTATAAAGGGATTGGTGGACGTGAATACACAATCTTGTTCCAGTATGGTGAGAAAAATATTGGCATAGGCACATGAGGCTGGTGACTCCATGTGGTTACTCAGTAATACCATAGCATTGCTAGGACTTGGTGCCAGAGTATATGTCAAAATCATATAAGTATCACCAGGGTAGAAGCCATATCAGTCAATTCTATGAGAAAATATTCTTAATGTTACATGTGGCTTAGTATCATCTGTAAGGGGCCAGAGTCTTATAAAAGCTATAAATAAAATTATAATGGAATAAGACAACTAAGAGTAAAATAAGTAGAGTGCAAAAAAAAAAAAAAAAAAAAAAAAAAAAAAAAAAAATATATATATATATATATATATATATATATATATATAAAGTTAATCTGTATTAGTTTTAGTAATGTAAATACACAGCACTATATTTACAAAAAATCCCTTGAGAATCTGTTGATTTTAGCTAGTAAATAACTATAAACAATAAGTGACAGATTAATAAAACAATAGTCAAGACAAATTGAACCAAGCAAGTCAGACTTAAGGGGATCATGTGCCTGTGTGATCATTAGTTTGCACAATCCCATTGTTGTAGCATGCAACATATGTCTATGAACACAGATTTCACTGATCACATGACTGTTGCTTATATGATATTGTAATCTCAGAAACTTTCTGGCCTAATTTATTGCCTAATTCATGTAATACAGTGGAATCTAACAACATCGTAAACTCACGGGGAATAAAAAAGTGTCCGCTATTGAGAGATGTCCCTTATTGAGAAAAAGGTTGAAAATTATTCCTAAATGACAGAATACTGTACTGTACTCACTCCAGAGTGTAATTACTTATAAAACACAATAAAAAGTTAAATTACAGTATAATCTCCCAGTGTTGTTTAATCCCCCCCCTCTTTATGAAGGGGCAAAGGGGATAAAAGTGGAATAAAATGGCACAGAGCGTGGTATAGAGGGGGTTATGAATTTGCACAGAGGGCAATTAAGGGCGAATTAAATAGCACAGGAGGATCAAAAGGAAATTATGTGGCACGGGGGGAATAAAGGGGGGATGATTTGTGACAGGGGAATAAAGTGGTATGGGGGGGGGATCAGGGAAGGAGGGTGAATGATGTGGCTGATGGACATATAGAAGCGGGAGACCACTGTTTAAACATTGGTCTTCTGCTTCTATGCTGGGGCTGCTGCAGGGGGGTGCAGCAGGGCCTGTGCCCCTTACTGGGGTATTGCCTGTACGGTCTGTACCCCCTGACGGCGGGCCTGTGTACAAGGTAGGGCCAGCACATAAGCCTGGTTGTTCCCTAACAGGAGTGTTTTTTCCCCTAATGGGAGTGTTTTGTCCCCTAATACATTGAAAGGGGTACTCCAGCCCTAAGACATAGGCTTGCATTGAGGGGGCGGGGTGTGATATCACAAGGGGGTGGAGTCTTGACATAATGATACTCCGGCGCAGTGGTTATGAGGCTTTAGACACGGAGCCTCCAGTGCTGCGTGCAGCTGAGACAGGTGGGTGCTGCATGAGAGATCCTTTGGATAGGGGATTAGATGTCTGAGGGCTGGAGTACCCCTTTCAGTCGTATGTCCACTATTGGGAGGTGTCCCCTATTGGGAGTTGTCCGCTAAGGGAAATTTTACTGTATCATGTCTTATGTTTCTCATTTGGGATTGTTCTTTTTGGCTCTTTTAAACAGACATTAATATTCGCAATCATATATGATCTTTACATGTATATAGCATTTTATACTGGGTATGTTATCTATATTGGAAGTCCTTTACAGGATATTTGCCCTTTGGGCTTTAGTAGCATCTATATATTGGGACCTTGTATTATTTTGTGTATGGTGTCTTCTTTGTGAGGCCATCCTTTGTGCATGCTTTTTAACGTTTTTTAACTATTTATTTTGGGTGGCAATAAAGTTGTACTAATTATATTATATTTTCCAGGGCATACAATTTTTCCTGCTTCTCTATCATTGTTTTTTATTCTATGCTATTACATAAGTTATGGTACCCTAGCCATATTACATCAGCTGTGCCCACTGGCAGTATTGACCATTTTATTTGATTTTATGAGTGATTTCAGGGTCTAGCTGATTTATGTATGAATTATATTTAATTGTATTTATTTATTTTACTTTCTGCCATCATCAATAAAACTGAACTAAGTTGTAGAAATCCTTTTCTTTGACAAACCTTAAACATGTTCCTGACAGTTTTGCAATTTGAAATAATTTAAGTATCTGCAATAGCACAATGGAATATCTCCTGCAAATTATAGTTCTGAATAACACTGTGGAATTACTTCCTGAAATTGCCAAGCAAAACGCAAATGCATTCTCAAGAACATTCAGTGAAACATACTGAGATAAGGGGTTCTATTGTATATATATTAGGATATCAGATTGTACAGATTTTTTTTTTTTAGAAGAATTGAAGTAACAAAACTAGATATTAATGCTTATTTGTGTTAAATGATTATTTCAGAAAGTATTTTTATATAATACATATACACTTAAAGAAGTACTCTGAGATGGGGGAGCGGGGTGGTTCTGCAACTTTCATATTCTGAACATTATAAAAAAAAACAAAAAAAACAACATCTACTTTGCTTCTACTGCCCTCCTGGTGTTTTACTGTCACCCCAGTATGCTCCTCCTCCTCCTGGTTCCCTGTGGTCAATGCTTCACACTGTGGCTAAGTGAATGGCTCGCCACAGGGATGTGAAGTTTTGGCCAGTGATTGACTGAGCGGCAGTATGATGTATTGATCCATGGCACCAGAAAAAAGACACAGCACCAGAAAGCATTTTAGACCCAAAGATCTTTAATTATTGTCTCACTCGCTTATATTATGGCTTCCCCTCACAACATAAGTAAGACCATGATTAAATAATCTTTATACTTCCAAGGCAATACAGATATAATATGCCTTCATAAATTGTACTCAGTAGGAGTAAAATGTATCTGGACATGTTGGTAAGGTAGGTCAACCTTTTCTTCTTCTCTTTTTATATTGGAGGCTGAATGAATAGTCATGATTATTAGAGTGAAGAATTGTAATAAAAGGTACAGCAACACTTCTTAATATTTGTAGCATTTGTAGAAATACTGTTATCCCTCACTACAGAGAGATCTCAGCACTGTCCCAAACAAGTAAATGCTTCACTTCTGAGTGATGCCATGTGCTGCTGTAAAGAGGACATTTGGATGTGTTTAGTAAAATAAGATAAATACATAAATAATTGATCAATTTTCTGACTTGAGGCAGTCATTTTTTTCTGAATTCACTATACAGTAAAACTGCCATGTCAATGCTATTCTTTGGGTTGATAGGATTACATAAATATCATCTGTTAGTATGATTTTTGTTTTGTATTGCTATTTTTTTTTTTTACAAAAAACTATCCCTTTAACATTTTTTTTTTTACTTGTGGAGTTGTGGGAAGACTCATTTTTTTCATTGTAATATTTAGTCTTTATCAGTGTCATTTTTGTGTTACTTTTTCTTCCCTTTTTTCTTGTAGGTGATATCAACAAAAATCAGCTATTCTGGCTTTTGTCTCTTTTTTATCATTAAAGGGGTACTCCGGGGAACTAAACCAATAACCCATCCATTCTCTCTCACCAACCTATTCATTTGTTTAAATATAATTCATTAGCTATATAGAGCCGTTTTCCTCTTTCAGCTGTCATTTACATGCAAGGAGTGAGAGAAAGACATTGGGGGAGATTTATCAAAACTTGTCCAATGGAAAAGTTGCCTAGTTGCCCATAGCAAACAATCAGCTCGCTTCTTTCATTTTTAACAAGGCCTCTGCAAAATGAAAGGAGCAATCTGATTGGTTGCTATGGGCAACTGGGCAACTTTTCCTCTGGACAGGTTTTCATAAATCTCCCCCATCATTCTCAGATCCTGCTTGTCTTGGTATAGACCCCTCAGTGAGACCTAGCCCCCACCATTCAAGACAACACCATGTGATTTCCCCTCCCCCTCCTCTCCCTGTGTGCAGAGAAGACCAGTGAAGATTTGCAGTCTCCTTAGCACATAACGATGCTCTTTTCTTGCTGTAGATCTTATCACTGACTGATGCCATTCAGAGCATAGCATGAGTTATTGCTATGTGAAGGATAGTCTGAAAGAAAAGACCTGTACAATGTGTACAACAACACTTAGCATGCGCACGGATAGTTAAAGCAATTGGCTGGCAGCGATTACACAGAACTGCACTGACTCCTGGGAGTTGTAGTCTGGGCTGCAAGCAAGTAAAAAGAATATTTAGGAGAAATCAGGGCCAAAGGAGCTGCCAAAACCACATGGGTAACTACAGGGGGCACAGAACAGGTATTGTGGGAGTTTTGGGGCATTTTTATTTTTCCTAACTTCCCTGGAGTAACCCTTTAATCCAATATAGGATCAATACCAATACCAATATATATATATATATATATATATATATATATATATATATATATATATATATATATAATTCTAGCAATTCCATACATGGTAATACAAATGTTTTAATATTTTGGAAGTTTACATTTTGTTTATTTGAAAAATGAGTATGTAGTGATTGGCACTCTACTAGTACAACCTGACTATTTTAAGATTAATAAGCAGATCTGTCATGGCAGCAACAAGATGAAGCACTCCACGCTTCCATTTGTACCGTAAAAAACTTCTTTATTTCATGTCAAAGTCCAGACATAAATACACAGAAATATAGTGGGAAGACACAGAAGTGGAGCCCATAAAAAGCAGTTGTTTGGTGAGAAACCTTTATTGCCAATTCATACTCCCTTTCTGTCTTGTTTCTCTCCCTGCTGAATCGGTGAGTGCTCCATCTATATTTATTCTTCTTCCATGACTTAGGTATACCACTTCCTTCTTATCGGATGTATTGAACATCCTAGCCTGTACCACAACAACACTCCTACTCCACAGTCCGCACTACTCTGTGTTTGAGATTGGCTTGCCTGTAATTCAGTAAAGCTGTGCCCTGGTGTTAAACCATAATGAGTTAATAAAAAGCTTCTATTTATAGAGACTGTACATGCATAATTCCAAGCAAATTATTATTCAGAACTAAAATAACCTTTAACAGAAGAAACTTGAAACACAATTTGATCATGTTTATACTCTTTTTTTTACTTTTTATTCATAATTTGGTACATTTATCATCAGTATGAAACTAAGAACAGCAAAGTGTTTACTTCAAGCATATTTTCTGCAAGTGAAGTCTAGCAATCATGTATTTCAAAGTCAATAATTTTGTCTATTATTGTGCATGGCAAGAAATGACTGGCAATTAGCTGCAGAACTTGCAAGTTAGGATCAAATAAGCAGATTCAAAGAATAGAAATAAAAATACTTCTTTCAAATTAAATCCTTTGTGTAGGAATAATAGTTGCTCTTGTACTACATTAAAAAGGTAATCTGAATATAATAAATATTCAGCAGCAAGACATACACTATTTAAAATGTTGATGATGTCAAAATGTCATTTCCTTAAATACTTTAAAATAATTTAAGTGGAAATGGTTTAAAGGCATAAAGTAAAATAAACCAAAGAAAATCCTAATTATATTTAAGTTTACAACTGTAAATTACATTTTTAAAATTACAAAATTTGCTTTGATATATTTTGAGAATGAAAAAACTTAAATTTGCATTGTTAAATTCTTGCTAATAGTTAAACACGGATCAGAGAGGATTTAAAAGAAATGATCCATGAGAAATCAAAATAATATTTAACTTATGATTTTTAATATTTAACTTATGATTTTTAAGATTTTTGTCCGTAGATATAGAAGAACATGTTTGATGTATTCATTATTATTCATACAGCTAACATTTCAACTTTAAATTGAAAAAATTGGAGAAACACCATCACTATCAATCCGAGAAGGATATATTTACACATTGCAGCTTTATTGTACTACTGCAAAATACTAAGAATATACAATATGTACACAAATAAAAGGGTGCATTAGACTGAGGCCACCTCCGCTTGGTGGATGGGGGACACGTTTTAATCAAAAAGTGCGCTAAGAGCCTCCATTTTTTTGACCAAGAGTGCTGCTGCAACCTTTCTTTCTTTTTTTTATACTCAGTTTTTATCCACAGCAGCGTGCACCCGTGTATTAGGTAGTTTTGCTAGCTATTTTTCTTTTTTGTGTTTTTGCTTTACAAGCAAGGGAGAGTGGCACCCTCTCTAGCCCTGCACCCCTCCCTGTTCACAGGAGGTTTTAAATTGGTAGTGGATCCTGCATGTAACCCAGTCAGAGGCCATTTGCCCAGCAGAAGGTGAGTGAATTAAGCATGTCAGGGTCCCATCCAAATTGGGGCCACCTCATAGGAGGTTTTTAATTTCAATTTGATAGTGGATCCTGCATATCACCCAATCAGAGGCCATATGCCTAGCAGAAGGTGAATTGATTTAGCATGTTAGGGTCTATCCAAAATGAGGCCACCTCCGCGTGGTGGATGGGGACATGTTTGGATTAAAAAGTGTGCTAAGAGCCTCCATTTTTTGACCAAGAGTGCTGCTGCAACCTTTCTTTCTTGTTTGTACATTAGACTGCATTACTTAGTCTATTAAAACTTTCCTGACCTTTCATTCATTGCTGCAGCCATAAGGCAGACATATCCTGCCATCTGCCCTGTCTATACTACATTATATCACAGTAAATATATGTGTGCTTCAAAAATAGAAGCCTACAGGGATGAATTCAGAGTAGATTAATAATAACATCATTAGGTTAAGGCTGAGTTCATATTACCATTGTGCTCCTGTTCTGAAGCCGTTGGCTCTTTTATTTTGCTCCGAACGGACCCAGAATGGGACAGTAGCACGACTAATACCACTGGGTCCCTACAGACCCTTCTGACTTGAATGGGGTCTGTAAAGAATCTAATATTTTACTGGATTTACAAGAGAAAAAAAAATAGGAAATGCCATATTTCTCTCTGCTAAACTCCAGTCATTTCAATGGGCTAGCCGACAGAGCTCCATATACCAGAGCATGACGTCAATGTGAAAGCTCCCTAAAGAAAAAAACAAAAAGGGTTTAAAATATAAAATTAAGTCTTGGGATTTGGTTAAGTAGAGACTCTGACTGTGTTTAACTGATCGCGGCAATACAGCAAAACATCAAAACATAATTTCTACATCGTTTTTGTTATTATTTATTATTTTCTATTGTAGATATGTCCACCTTTAGCTTTTCTTGATTTTAATGAAAGTGTTATTAAAAAAAAATAAACTTTTTCCATGTCAAGCAGATATGTAAAAAGTTTGGATCGGTCTGGGTTTTATTAATAAGATCCCACCGATTTCTAGAAATAGTCAGGTAAAGGGTGGCTAATGCTAGAGATGTAAAAAGTTTTATTTTTTTCTTTAATGGTAAAAATGATTTATGGATTTCACTTTCACATCACAACCACTGGATGGCTACACAGAAAAGGATAGCATATAAATCTCGAGCACCATTTTATGTGCTTAAATTAAACTATTCATGTTACCTGTACAAGTTCTAATGAAAGGGAGAGTCAATTTGCTATCTGAAGGTCCTACTAGTACAGGACACTACCCCCAGAATTACACAATGTGCTGTTCTCCTTGGTTTTTGCCTCTCATTTTTGCACTTTCAGTTTTCCACTTGCAGACCCATATAAGGGCTTGTTTTTTTGCGCCAAAAATTTTAATTTGTAATGAAATGAATCATTTCATGACAAAATCTATGGCAAAACCAAATATATATATATATATATATATATATATATATATATATATATATATATTATTATTTTTTTGTTTGTTTTTTGTTTTTTTGTTTTGTTTTTTTAATTTATTTATTTACTTTTTTTTGTGGTGTAATATTGGAAAAAAAACAACCCGCCATTATGAAATTTTTTTTGGGGCTTTCGTTTCTACGTAGAGCACTTTTCGGTAAAAACATGTTTTATTACTTTTTATTCATTTTTTATGGTATATGAAGTGACCAAAATGAGCAATTTTGGACTTTGGTATTTTTACCGTGTACTCCATCAAACATGCAATAAAATTTTCATATTTTAATAGTCTGAACATTTATTTGTAACTGTTTTTAAACTTTTTTCCCCATAGGGGGCTATAATATGCATATTATATCTTATGATTGCATACACCATTCAACGCTGGGCTTTGGCTCAGCATTGATCAGTGTTATCGGCGCTCTGTTGCTTTTGCTTGCAGAGGCTTGCTGGAGCATCAGAGCACCGATCAGACAGCAAGAAGCCAGGTAAGGGCCTCCCGCCATCCACTCAGCTGATTGGGACTCTGTGATTTTGCTACAGATGTCCCAATCAGCTTCCTGAGTTAACCGGCAATGTTAAATCCCGCATTTAGATGTCATGATCAACTTTGATTGTGGTGTCTAAAGGGTTAATCAGCCCAATGAAGCACACTCAGCTCGTGTGCGCGCTTCAAACTGCGGAAGCCGGACATGGCTTACAGATACACTCTTGGTCTTTAAGATGTTAAAGCCAGTGCATCAAAGACCCCTCCTCCCGAACATACCATCCAGTACTGTACAGTGTATATCATCAGCCCAATGATATTGGCTTGTTCATTTATTTGTAACTTTTTTTTAAACTTTTTTCCCCATAGGGTCCTATAATATGCTCATTATATGCTTATTATATCTTATGATTGCATACACCATTCAACGCTGGGCTTTGGCTCAGCATTGATCAGTGCTATCGGCACTCCGTTGCTTTTGCTTGCAGAGGCTTGTTGGAGCATCAGAGCACTGATCAGACAGCGAGAAGCCAGCTGAGGGCCTCCAGGGCAGGGCGTACAGATACACTCTTGGTCTTTAAGAAGTTAAAGCCAGTGCATCAAAGACCCCTCCTCCCGAACATACCATCCAGTACTGTACAGTGTATATCATCAGCCCAATACAGTGTTGGCTTGTTCAGCCCAGTGCACTTTCTCCAGCGTGTATTAGAATAGTAGAGGAGTATGACATGTGCTGAAAAGTAAGGGTAAAGAAGGCCGGTGTGTACTACTGTCAAATGGAGGGAATTCTCAAGGGCACAATATCAGCAGGGAGAATACTAAAATCACCACTGAAGGGTCAAAATATATATAATAAAAACTTTGCTGGTGTCCATAAATCTATTAAAATTATGAGTATAACTTAAATTTCAGGGTTCAAAGAGATATGCTTTACTCCCCGGCTCTCAAAGATTTCTATAGCCAGGAAGTAAGGTGCTCTACCTCATGCTTATTCCCACTCATTCTACTAATCAGTGGGGGTTTCAGCACTGAAAAGTCAACCAATCAAAACTTTTGAAATTTCTCTGACACTTTAAACAGAAAAATCTGTTATCAATAGGCTCTATTGTATCCACTCAATTGATACAATATTAGTCTAAGAGTGATAAATTACACAGGCATTTATTACAGCCTGTTTAATGTATACATTGGGAAATTTTATCTGCTTGTAAATATCTTGAGCTGCCTTCCAATGTTATGCACTGATAAATCTAGACATTCCGTACCTGTTAAACCTGTAACCTACCTCTTGCTCAATTTTTTTTTTTACTAAAGTAAGATTATGTAGACCTCATTGTGGTAAAACAGAAGAAGGCAATAGTGGGTGGTCTGGGCAGATTATTATTTTACCATATTTTTTGCTGGGCTGTACCCATTGCTTTGTTCTTATTTTTGGCTCTGCAGAAAACACATTCAGATGCATCAAGAAGCTCTAGAGCAGTGTGCAGCCATAAACATGGGATTCCCGCCTGGGGAGGGAAGGTGTCATGCCCCCTAACCCTTAGACTGACTCTACCCTGGTAGTGATCCTACAGACATATTATTTTCTGTTTGGTACCAAATTTTTGATAACATGCAGTAGGTTGGCAAAAATCAGGGGACACATAAATTACAATATAACTTCAGGATGTGATTATATCTTTATGTTAAAATGAAAACTCATTGATCAGTAAGTATGGGAGCTGTAAACATTTTCTTTTCAGATGCACTAGAACAATAAAAGATTGTTACGGAGTCACATCCAGAAAGGATTGGAGTTAACTTGTACTCATTCCAACCACTACCTACTTGAATAATCTCCGCTTTATCCCACAAGGAATATACAGGGATTCAAAGTGTACTACCAGAAAATTGTTTGGCAAATTGTTTATCAGTTGCTGCAGAAGGTATACAGTAAAAAAAACTTAGAGAAGAAGGAAAACTGTTTTAATTCAAAAGAAAAATATGCAGTTCTATTCAAACATTGTTGTTATTTTCCCCTAAAAATGTAATCAAAATAAGACAATTCTTGTACATTTACTATATGATATTTTATGATTTATCACCAAGAGTGCAAAACTATATCACTTCTTGCAATACTGAAATAAAATACTTTCCCAACTACTTAAAGCTACATATGATTTAAATTTCAAGCTGCATTAGCAATAAAAACTGAAAGACTTCAAAGCTCTGCACAAAAATAAAAATAAACATAATCTATTTACACAATAAATCCCTGCCTGACTAAAGAGTTTTTTTTTTAAGATTTCTCTGTATTTTATCTTTCTTTTTTTTCCCTACTCCCATACACAGTTATAATTACGGCTGGTTTATGTTCCCTATGACAAAACATGAAATTAAATTAGGCATATTGTTTTGCTTATGGTTCTTTTATTTGCCAATTTCTCAGAGAATGACACTAGAAATGAAAAAGAAAAAGGTGGCATTTTAGCATAATAGATCCAACTGTTTTTTTTTTTTTTTTTACAGTTCATGTCAATTGAAAGGTTTAGAAATTCTATTTTGAATACCCCATTTCGGTTTTCAAAGCTAATTGGGGAACCAAATTGGAGAAAACAATATCTTTCTCACTCTGGAGGACCTGTCATCTCACATAGTTACATAGTAAGTATGGTTGAAAAAATACTTATGTCCAAATGTCCTCGAAGTTCAACCAAGGAGGTGAAGGGAAGGGGTATGAGTGGATGAAGTAAAGGAGATTCTATATTTCTGCATATGCATTAATGTTATTTTATTCTAAAAATGCATCTAACCCTGTTTTGAAGCCCTCAACTGTTCCTGTTATGACCAGTTCCTGAGGAAGACTGTTTAATAAATTCACAGTTGATTTGGTAAAGAAGGCTTGTCGCTGAGAAGGCTTGTCGCTCTGGTTAAGTAAATATGAGCTGTGATTGGTTGCTATGAGCAAAATCTCTCCAGTTTTTCTCTCACACATTTTAATAAATCATGGGCTATGTGTTAATTCTATTTTGTAAAGGGGCATGGCTTCAGTAAAAAGAGGCAATACTTAAAGGGGTACTCCGGTGAAAACCTTTTTTCTTTTAAATCAACTGGTGGCAGAAAGTTAAACATATCTGTAAATAGCTTCTATTAAAAAAATCTTAATCCTTCCTGTACTTACTAGCTGCTGAATACTACAGAGGAAATTATTTTCTTTTTGGAATGCTCTCTGATGACATCACAAGCACAGTTCTCTCTGCTGATGTTATTATAGAAATAATAACACTTTATTTATTGTTGTCCTTAGTGGGATTTGAACCCAAGTTCCCAGCACTGCAAGGCAGTAGTGCTCACCACTAAGCCACCATGCTGCCCTTAGCATATACCTGTGATGCATGGTTGCTGAAATGGACAGAGATGTCAGCAGAGAGCACTGTGCTCGTGATGTCATCAGTGTTCCAAAAAGAAAGAAATTTCCTCTGTAGCATTCAGCAGCTAATAAGTACTGGAAGGATTAATTATCTTTAGGATTAATTTTAATAGAAGTAATTTACAAATATTGGGAAGGCAATACCATCAATCCACAGCTGGGGGCGGATCTGTTGTCATGGCACCGATATATAGATGACATTTTTTTCATTTGGCGAGGGACCAAAGCCAATTTAGAGACCTTTATCAATTTACTCAACGACAATAATTTAAATCTAAAGTTTACCCCAAACATTAGCTCTGTTTCAGTAGAATTTTTAGCTCTACTAATAACCACCAACATTGACAAATTCATTTGTAGCACATTCCACAAACCGGTAGCAAAAAATGGGTTCATTCTCCACACTAGCTGTCATCTACCACAATGGTTGACTAATGTGCCAACTAGTCAGTATCGTAGACTTAAACGTAACTGCACTAATAATGATCAATTTGAATTAGAAGCCGAGGCCCTAACACAACAATTTATAGACAAACTATCTCCGTCCGAACATTTAAAGCAATCTCTTGATAAAGTCCGAAAACTTGACCGATCTAAATTTTTTCATCCTAAGAACCCAGTATCAGTCACTTCCACTTATACAGACAATGCCAAGTTAATCATTCCGTACAACACTCAACACCGTAAAATAGATCATATTATTAATAAGTATTGGCCACTACTCCAGCAGGATAAAATAATAGGCAATCTTATTCCGGATAAACCCCCCATTGTTTATACTAAGGCCCCAAATCTAGGCATCAAAATAGCCCCTACGGTCTGTTCCAATATAAAACATACAAAATCAGACTCAACCTTGGTGGATCTAAAGGGCTTTTTTAGGTGTGGGCATTGCCCTAATTGCAAATCTACCAGGTTTGAAAAAAGAACAGTGACAATTAAATCTACATCTAACGATTATATTTTTTATATTAAAGAGTTTTTGAATTGTGCCAGCAAGGGTGTGATTTATCTTATAGAATGCCCATGTCGTAAACAATATATAGGACGCACATCACGTGCATTAAAAACACGGATCCTTGAACATCGATACAATATAAAAAAGCAGAACGAGAAACATCCCTTGTCGGCACATTTCAAACTTTTTCATCAGGGTAATCTGAACCTTTTAAAATATGTAGCATTGTAACGGATACATCAAGATTGGAGGGGCGGCAATTTTATTGGCAGGATGTCAAGAGCAGAATCCCGCAAGATTTTTGAGTTTGGCTCGTTGGCACCGAGGGGCCTGAACAATGATCTTGAACTGTTTGGCTTCTTGGACTAAGGTGTGTGGGGTCCCTTTGGACGGTCCATCGGGGTCTGGCTGTCTATCAGCACCCCGACGGACCCTTTATCGGGCTCTCTCCCTCTCATCATCATTTTGAATTCTCACATTTTTAAATTTGTACTTCACATTCTGATACCAATATATTCTTCACATTACCATATTAATTCAGGAACACACATGAGGCCATGTATACATAGAGGATATTCGTTTTTTATACATTTATCCATTACCTGTATGAAATTTTATAGACGCCTCCAATATAATTCGTATGCTCACACAAATAATATTTTACTCTAATACTTATGAAGCTGAATTTTTATGTTACAACATTCCCTATCAGGTAGATTTATTTATATATTGATATTTACACACTATTATATTTACAATCACAATCATAATTTTATATAGTTTTTATATCTCATCACATTGTTACTTATATTTCATGTAAAAAGCATAACCCTATTTGCTGTCTTCGATTCATATATATATATACACACTAATTTCAATGTCTGTGACTGGTGCTTTATAGTCACTATCAGTTCCATTGATAAGTTTACCAAATACTACAATGTTTACACTGGATCTGACGTCATAGAACGGTAGAGGAGGAGTTATAGGTATATATACAGACACTGATTCCCTTCCCTATATTTGATATGTATAGCTGCTGAAGAAAGGACTGAGACAGTCCTGAAACGCGTCAAGCGTCCCCCTGTAACTACTGAGACCACTTTCATATGGAATAAATATAGTTTCATTCTATTTCCAAGCAACCAGACAGTAGTGGAGATAACTGTCAATCAATTTATCGTCTCTAGGCGCGCCTCGCTGCCACGAGGACGCTACCAGCACTGCCACTTACCTGCTGGCGGAAGCGCTGCAGAATCCCCATTTGGAGACCACTGCCACCTAATACTATCCTGGCGTAAGAGCTGCAGGACCGCTATCTTGACGCCACTTGCAGGCGCTGCCGGTCCATGATCCGGCACCCACCGCCACTGATACCACTACTGTGCTGGCACTACAGGATCGCCACCGCGGTGGCAACGTGCCTATCCAGGTGATCACCACCATCAAACACCACCATTGTGGGAGACGACCGAGTCTCTGATGGTGTTCCCCCACATTGTGAGAGATAGCTGGGGGCTAACCTACTGCGAGTACTGCATCACAGAGGAGATCGCAGAGGTGATCGCAACCGAACATACCCGGGAGTGGTGAGATACAAAATTACCTGTTATAACTGCCAGGATCTCTTGCATAGTTTATAACTATCAAAGATCCTATTGTTGTTACAGTATAAATCTGTTCAACCTGTTACAAAGTGACCGCCCTAGAGACTTGAACTCAAATTATCTGTTGAAACAAAGTGTTTATGCTGGCCAGCTTTTCTCTATATTTACCATTGATTGAGGACTGAGAGAATTTATTAGGATTTATTGTTGCCGGCTGACTTTTTCATCTATGGTTGCTACTGGTTACTGCTATTGAATTGCTATTTGTACATATTGCGCCATTCTGGAAGGAGAAATGAGCGCACCAATTAGATAAACTTATATCCATCTACCCTTTTAAAGTGTTCATATTTTTAATATTTTAATATCTGTATATACCATTTTTTTATTGTTATACTAGTTGGAGCAGTGTCATCACAAGGGCCCTGTGGACACCTATCTCCAATAGTTTTATATATATATATATATATATATATATATATATATATATATTAATAAACAGTTATTTTTATTTTTATTTATTTTAATCTAGATCCTATGGCCCTTTGTTCAAGACCTTGAGCCCCAATTTACTTCTTATTTACATTTTAACTATTTCCATCACCTTGGGTATAGGTGATATAATTGGGCAGCCCAGGTCGTATGGTTATTTGATTGACAAGAGCCTCTCCAAACCTACATTGTAATTTACAAATATGTTTAACTTTCTGCGACCAGTTGATTTAAAAGAAAAAAGGTTTTCACCGGAGTACCCCTTTAAGATGTGACACTGCATGCCACAAATGCACCAAATTACTGGTGCAAAACCCTGATCTACTTTATGCCAACTAATAGTTGGCCTAACCAGGCTAAACAGTCTAAGAATGTAAAAGACTTATTGAACAGTCTGAGTCACTGTGATTTTTAACCACTTAAGGACATGTTTTCTGTTCTTGCACTTTGCATTTTTCCTCACCTTTTAAAAATCATAACCCTTTCAATTTTGCACCTTAAAATCCATATGATGGCTTTTTTTTGAACCACTAATTCTACTTTATAGTGCAAAAACTAAAAAAAATTATAATAATTGTGCAACAAAATTAAAGAAAAAACGAAAATTTGTAAATTTTGGGGGCTTCCGTTTCTATGCAGTAAATTTTTTGGTAAAAATGACACCTTATATTTATTCTGTACGTCCATGTAATTAAAATGATACCCTGCTTATATAGGTTTGATTTTGTCTTACTTCTGGAAAAAATCATAACTACATGCACGAAAATTTATAAAGTCATGGCCGTAAATGTTGGCACCCCTGAAAATTTTCAAGAAAATGAAGTATTTCTCACAGAAAAGGATTTCAGTAACACATGTTTTGCTATACACGTTTATTCCCTTTGTGTGTATTGGAACTAAACCAAAAAAGGGAGGAAAAAAAGCAAATTGGACATAATGTCACACCAAACTCCAAAAATGGGCTGGACAAAATTATTGGTCCCCTTAACTTAATATTTGGTTGCACACCCTTTGGAAATAAAATAACTGAAATCAGTTGCTTCCTATAACTATCAATAAGCTTCTTACACCTCTCAGCCAGGAAGTTGGACCACTCTTCCTTTGAAAACTACTCCAGGTATTGATCAGTGTTATTGCCGCTTGACTGCTTCTACCTGGATCTCGTGCATGGAGCAGTCATTCGGCGTTCAGGTGCGGAGTAGGTAGGTAAAGGACCCTCCTCATGCATCCTAGCTGATCGGGACACCACAGTTTCACCACGGTGGTCTCGACCAGCCCGAATGAGCTGCCGGGAAGCTTTCACTTTACATGTGGTGATCAACTTTGATCGCCGCGTCCAAAGAGTTAATGCTGAACATCTGTCTGAACGACGATGTCCGGCATTAGCCACGGGTCCTGGCTGCTGATAGCGTCCAAGACCGTGAGGGTATGATGCAAGCTCAACTCCTGAGCTCGCTTCATAACCCTGCTGTGCTGCAGCACCGTTTATAAATGGCGTTTGCTGCAAGGGGTTAAACATATCTAGAACTTGTTTCTAGGAGTATGGTAGAACAACATTTTATGTATGATTCTTAAAATTCTTTTAATAAGGTGATGGCCTCATTTTTCATTACCCCCAGATACAAAGGTCTGGTGCTTATTTCCCTCTGCTTTTCAAGACCCTTTGGTCAAAACTGTCATTACTTTATTTGCTGAAAAAGTATTTCATGGAGAGAGGAAATATGCACAGCTTTTATTCACAGACAGGGCCAGTTGTAGCACAGTTGTAGTTGTGTTACAATAATTCCTGTGGTTTGCTACATTATTGGTATAGCGGGCAACAAAATGCACACAGGGAAGCAGACACTCTTGTTTATTCTCAGACTCCATGCTCTTGTTTATTCCCAGACTCCTTCTCTTGAGCAGTGATTTATACAGTTCAGTATGCACCACTGCTCATTTCATATTTCCCTGGCCAGGCGCTGTGTTTAAAAGATTTGTTGCTGCTTCTGGGGCTTAGATACAAACAAGCAGCAATGCATAGAGTAATCATGTTTATACACATACAAGTGTGCAAGTGCACTAGGTAAGAGCTGCAGTTCTCTGGCACACTGTAATAATTTGAGGCATAATTTGGAGCATTCTGTGTCTGCATGTACACCCTTGATGCTTTAGTCATAGACAGTATAAAACTAGGCAATCCTATATCTTGTTATGTAAGTTTCAGTCCTAGAAAGCATATCCGTCTGTACATTTACAGCATATGTGTGTATTGTAAAAATCTTTCAGACAACACAGATGTTACAGATATTTCCTCCGGATTTTTGTTTTCATTAGGTAGACGTGTATTAGGGTGTAATGGGTAATTACCGATTACAACACAATATCCGTCCACCCAATGGAAAATTGGGTTAGTAGGTGGGACTTAGTATGCTGATCTCCTATTGCTGACACAACTATATGGGGAACTCCTGCTGCTACCAGTTGCCAGACACAAGTTTATGAGTATGATGGCAACAGTTGATCTCTTAGGACACATATAGAAGAACTATTTTTATATTCTTCAAAGTTTTCATTAACCCCTTAAGGATGCAGGGTTTTTCCGTTTTAGCATTTTAATTTTTTCCTCATCACCTTCTAAAAATCATAAAGCTTTCAATTTTGCACATAAAATTCCATATTATGGCTTATTTTTGGTGCCACCAATTCTACTTTGCAGTGACATTAGTCATTTTACCCAAATATCCACGGCGAAACGGAAAACAAAATTTATTGTGCGACAAAATTGAAGAAAAAATGTCATTTTGTAAATGTTGGGGGCTTCCGTTTCTACGCAGTACATTTTTCGGTAAAAATAACACCTTGTCTTTATTCTGTAGGTCCATACGGTTAAAATGATACCCTACTTATATAGGTTGACTATTGTCATACTTCGGAAAAAAATCATAACTACATGCAGGAAAATGTATATGTTAAAAATTCTCATCTTCTAACTCCTATAACTTTTTTTTATTTTTCTGCGTTCGGGACGGTATGCGGACTCATTGTTTGCGCTGTGTTCTGAAGTTTTTATTGGTACCATTTTTGTATTGATCAGACTTTTTGATCACTTTTTATTCATTTTTTCATGATATAAAAAGTGACCAAAAATACACTATTTGGGACTTTGGAATTTTTTTGCGCGCACGCCATTGACCGTGTGATTTAATTAACAATATATTTTTATAGTTCGGACATTTTTGCACGCGGCTATACCACATATGTTTATTCTTATTTTTGTTTACACAGTTTTTTTTTTATTGGGAAAAGGTGGGTGATTCAAACTTTTATTAGGGAAGGGGTCAAATGACCTTTGTTAACTTTTTTTCACTTTTTCACTTTTCTTTTTGCAGTGCTATAGCAGAGGTATAGCACTGCACACACTGATCTCCTATGCTGATCCCTGCAAAGCCATAGCTTTGCACGGATCAGTCAGATAGGGGCTTGATTGCTTAAGCCTGTAGCTCAATCGACAATCGGACGCCGCGGAGACAGGTAAGGAGACCTCCGCCTGTGTCCCAGCTGATCGGAACATCGCAATTTTGTCGCGATGTCCCAATCAGCCCGACTGAGCTGCCGGAAAGCGTTTACTTTCGCTATTAGGCGCGGAGGTCAACTTTGATCGCCGCGTCTGAAGGTTTAACAGCGCGTTGCACAACGATCGATGCCGCACACTGTTAGCCCAGGGTTCCGGCTATGATTAGCAGCCGGGACCGACCCGGTGTGATGCGGGGTCACGGCATGACCCCGTTTTAAACACCGGGACCGGACGTAGGGCGTACAGGTACGCCCTATGTCCTTAAGGAGTTGAAATATAACACATGGATGAAAAAACTATTGGCTGATTCGGGAGGAATTGTTTGTATTTTTGTATTTTCTATATTTAGTGCTCATTTCAATTACATAATTTTATGAAAGCTACAAGCATTGCAACAAACACTGCAAGAGGGCAATACCATTAGTTTAGAAAATAAAAAGCAAATATCTACAGAGCCCAAAGCAAAGCAAAAATTATTAATGTATCAATACCAAAAATGCAAGTGCAGCATGTTTAGCTAAGGATATTTCCTACTGAGAGCCGAGCTCAAAATAAATGTCTTTCAGCATTTACAAAGGAATGAAATAATATTTTACAACTTGAGCAATGATAGTGAAACAAATATCTCCACTAGTGACAGAATTGTCACCCCAAGTTAAATTGAACATAAGTAAGTAATTCATGTTTCTATGCTAAGCATATAAATATTCCCACACCTTGAAGAAGACAGTCTGAATTTTCTCAACTAGAAAATATAGTAAAGATGAGGTTGAGTTTCCTTGTGCAGTGAATATATCATGAACTTTCTTAAAGGGGTACTTCGGCCCTAAGACATCTTATCCCCTATCCAAAGTATAGGGTATAAGATGCCTGATCACAGGGGTTCCTGCTGCTGGGGACCCCTGCAATCATTTATTCAGCACCCCGCTATCATCATCCTCTGGAGCGAACATCGCTTCGGGTCTGATGAGTCAAGATGACGCCTCAATGCAATCCTATGGGAGGGGGCATGGTAGCTGTCAGGCACCCTCCCATAGACTTGCATTGAGGGGGCAGATCGTGATATCGCACGGGCAGAGTTGTGACGTCACGATACTCCGGCCACATGATTGTGATCCATCAGACCGGAGTGATGTTCGCTCCAGAGGCTGATGATAGGGGTGTGCTGCATGAAAGATTGCGGGAGTCCCCAGCGGCAGGACCCTCGCGATCAGGCATCTTATCTCCTATCCTTTGGATAGGGGATAAGATCTCTTAGGGCCAGAGTACCCCTTTAATGCTAAACCTAAAGCAGCTTTGTCAATGGAATTGAGAGTTACTCCACCAAAATGTATAATCCTCTCCAAGAAGCCACCACCTCAAACCAGATGTCACAGATTACATGTCTCTTTTTTTTATTCCCCATAGCCAATAAGAGCCTAATTTCATTGTTAACAGTATGAGATGTAACAGTTTGGGGGGGGGGGGTCTTGAAATAAACAGATATACAAACAAAATGTGAAACTCCATGGCACATAGATTACGTGGGGATTTGAGAAGTGTTTATTTGCATAATCTATGCCAAATGTTATATGTGAATGGAGTCCTAAAGTGTACCTTTGCCATGTGGTGGGACAGAATATTCACAAAATTATGTGGAGTATTTGTGTTACTGTTTAAAGGGGTACTCTGCCGCTAGACATGTTATCCCCCATCCGAAGGGAGCAACATGTTTGATTGGGGGGTGGGTCCAGCCACTTGGAAACCGAGCCTACAGAATATTAATATTTTCTTGATAACTTCAAACAACTTTGTTATATCTTGCCTTTTTCCAATCCAAAGGTGATCCAAAGATTATCTCCAATGATAGTCAAGGCTTTTTAGTCATGATGGTTTAACATGGTATCTGGTGCACCTTGCATTTCAAGACCCTTTGGTCAATATTACCATTCCTATTGGCCTATTTCAAGTGGAATCCAGTCTGACACATGTTCCTCTGTATTAAGGTATATCCTTAAGCAAGAGTAGAGTGGCTGACCTTGTGTCTAACCCTTGTCTTGACCTTTGCATTTGTCACTTCAAGTTTGACCCTCTGGTTGTGAACTACATCCTATCTTCTGATGGAAGCGTTTTATCCTCTGGTGACTGAATTCCAAGTAACAAACCATATTTTGGTTATCTTTACGTCACCATTACATCTATAAAAGTCATTCCTATACCTGAAAGAATAAATATAAGCCAATATAAGTATAAGCCAAACCACACTAATAATAACAAAAATGGAGTGACTTGTAGGGTGTAAACAAAATACAATTTTTATTATACTTATTGCTGAAATAAAAAAAACATTCTAAATACAAAGATCTCTATTTGAAATCAGTTGACCACATATATTTTTGTGAAACCTACTGATTGTAATACAATTTGCTTTAATAGTTGTCATTCTCGAGCCATGGTTCCACTCACTTCCACATAACCAAATATGTGTCGGCATATTGTTGATAACGATGTGAAAATGGCAATAGAGCAGATGTTGTCTATCATTTTTGCATAGGAGTTATCCACGTCATATTATTTTCAGTAAAAGATCACATGTTGAAAAGATTAACAGGAGGGATTTAATACAGGGTTCTTGACCACAAACCCTGGGAACTTGCATTCATTTTGTGTCTCCTTATACTGATTTGTCTGGACAGAGTTACAGGGCATCAGTAATCGTCGGCATTTGATTAGAAATGCTTTTTTAGATATCCCTGTGTATCAAACCTGTGTATGCTGGCACATAGTGACTGATGTATGTGTTATTTAAATTTTAACCTAATATTTCAAAATACATTATAATGAATATTAATCTTTAAGTGTCAGACTGCTTTACCATCTGAAGGCTCCATAACTAATATTCTGTTATCTCTCAAAGAGAACCTGTCACATTTAAAATTGAGTCCAATATACTGGTATCATGTTATAAAGTAGGGGAAGCTGAGTGTTACGCCGAGCGCTCCGGGTCCCCGCTCCTCCCCGGAGCGCTCGCTACACTCTCCCCACTGCAGCGCTCCGGGCAGATCCACTGACCCGGGGCGCTGCGATTCCGCTTCCAGCCGGGATGCGATTCGCGATGCGGGTAGCGCCCGCTCGCGATGCGCACCCCGGCTCTCGTACCTGACTCGCTCTCCCTCGGTCCTGTCCCGGCGCGCGCGGCCCCGCTCCCTAGGGCGCGCGCGCGACGGGTCTTTGCGATTTAAAGGGCCACTGCGCCGCTGATTGGCGCAGTGATTCCAATTAGTGTGTTCACCTGTGCACTTCCCTATATCACCTCACTTCCCCTGCACTCCCTTGCCGGATCTTGTTGCCATCGTGCCAGTGAAAGCGTTTCCTTGTGTGTTCCTAGCCTGTGTTCCAGACCTCCTGCCGTTGCCCCTGACTACGATCCTTGCTGCCTGCCCCGACCTTCTGCTACGTCCGACCTTGCTTCTGTCTACTCCCTTGTACCGCGCCTATCTTCAGCAGTCAGAGAGGTTGAGCCGTTGCTAGTGGATACGACCTGGTCACTACCGCCGCAGCAAGTCCATCCCGCTTTCCGGCGGGCTCTGGTGAAAACCAGTAGTGACTTAGAACCGATCCACTAGCACGGTCCACGCCAATCCCTCTCTGGCACAGAGGATCCACTACCTGCCAGCCGGCATCGTGACAGTAGATCCGGCCATGGATCCCGCTGAAGTTCCTCTGCCAGTTGTCGCTGACCTCACCACGGTGGTCGCCCAGCAGTCACAACAGATAGCGCAACAAGGCCAACAGCTGTCTCAACTGACCGTTATGCTACAGCAGTTACTACCACAGCTTCAGCAATCATCTCCTCCGCCAGCTCCTGCACCTCCTCCGCAGCGAGTGGCCGCCTCTGGTCTACGCCTATCCTTGCCGGATAAATTTGATGGGGACTCTAAGTTTTGCCGTGGCTTTCTTTCCCAATGTTCCCTGCACCTGGAGATGATGTCGGACCAGTTTCCCACTGAAAGGTCTAAGGTGGCTTTCGTAGTCAGCCTTCTGTCTGGAAAAGCCCTGTCTTGGGCCACACCGCTCTGGGACCGCAATGACCCCGTCACTGCCTCTGTACACTCCTTCTTCTCGGAAATCCGAAGTGTCTTTGAGGAACCTGCCCGAGCCTCTTCTGCTGAGACTGCCCTGTTGAACCTGGTCCAGGGTAATTCTTCCGTTGGCGAGTATGCCGTACAATTCCGTACTCTTGCTTCAGAATTATCCTGGAATAATGAGGCCCTCTGCGCGACCTTTAAAAAAGGCCTATCCAGCAACATTAAAGATGTTCTGGCCGCACGAGAAATCCCTGCTAATCTACATGAACTCATTCACCTAGCCACTCGCATTGACATGCGTTTTTCCGAAAGGCGTCAGGAGCTCCGCCAAGATATGGACTCTGTTCGCACGAGGCGTTTCTTCTCCTCGGCTCCTCTCTCCTCTGGTCCCCTGCAATCCGTTCCTGTGCCTCCCGCCGTGGAGGCTATGCAGGTCGACCGGTCTCGCCTGACACCTCAAGAGAGGACACGACGCCGCATGGAGAATCTCTGCCTGTACTGTGCTAGTACCGAACACTTCCTGAGGGATTGTCCTATCCGTCCTCCCCGCCTGGAAAAACGTACGCTGACTCCGCACAAAGGTAAGACAGTCCTTGATGTCTACTCTGCTTCTCCACGTCTTACTGTGCCTGTGCGGATGTCTGCCTCTGCCTTCTCCTTCTCTACTATGGCCTTCTTGGACTCTGGATCTGCAGGAAATTTTATTTTGGCCTCTCTCGTCAACAGGTTCAACATCCCAGTGACCAGTCTCGCCAGACCCCTTTACATCAATTGTGTAAACAATGAAAGATTGGACTGTACCATACGTTTCCGCACGGAGCCACTTCTAATGTGCATCGGATCTCATCACGAGAGGATTGAACTTTTGGTCCTCCCCAATTGCACTTCTGAAATTCTCCTTGGACTTCCCTGGCTTCAACTTCATTCCCCAACCCTGGATTGGTCCACTGGGGAGATCAAGAGTTGGGGGCCCTCTTGTTCCAAGGACTGTCTAAAACCGGTTCCCAGTAACCCTTGCCGTGACTCTGTGGTTCCTCCAGTAACCGGTCTCCCTAAGGCCTATATGGACTTTGCGGATGTTTTCTGCAAAAAACAAGCTGAGACTCTACCTCCTCACAGGCCTTATGATTGTCCTATCGACCTCCTCCCGGGCACTACTCCACCCCGGGGCAGAATTTATCCTCTGTCCGCCCCAGAGACTCTTGCCATGTCTGAATACGTCCAGGAAAATTTAAAAAAGGGCTTTATCCGTAAATCCTCCTCTCCTGCCGGAGCCGGATTTTTCTTTGTGTCCAAAAAAGATGGCTCCCTACGTCCTTGCATTGACTACCGCGGTCTTAATAAAATCACGGTTAAGAACCGCTACCCCCTACCCCTCATCTCTGAACTCTTTGATCGCCTCCAAGGTGCCCACATCTTTACTAAACTGGACTTAAGAGGTGCTTATAATCTCATCCGCATCAGAGAGGGGGATGAATGGAAAACGGCATTTAACACCAGAGATGGACACTTTGAGTATCTGGTCATGCCCTTTGGCCTGTGCAACGCCCCTGCCGTCTTCCAAGACTTTGTTAATGAAATTTTTCGTGATCTTTTATACTCCTGTGTTGTTGTATATCTGGACGATATCCTAATTTTTTCTGCCAATCTAGAAGAACACCGCCAGCATGTCCGTATGGTTCTTCAGAGACTTCGTGACAATCAACTCTATGCCAAAATTGAGAAATGTCTGTTTGAATGCCAATCTCTTCCTTTTCTAGGATACTTGGTCTCTGGCCAGGGACTACAAATGGATCCAGACAAACTCTCTGCCGTCTTAGATTGGCCACGCCCCTCCGGACTCCGTGCTATCCAACGCTTTTTGGGGTTCGCCAATTATTACAGGCAATTTATTCCACATTTTTCTACCGTTGTGGCTCCTATCGTGGCTTTAACCAAAAAAAATGCCGATCCCAAGTCTTGGCCTCCTCAAGCGGAAGACGCCTTTAAACGACTCAAGTCTGCCTTTTCTTCGGCTCCCGTGCTCTCCAGACCTGACCCTTCCAAACCCTTCCTATTGGAGGTTGATGCCTCCTCAGTGGGAGCTGGAGCTGTTCTTCTACAAAAAAATTCTTCCGGGCATGCTGTCACTTGTGGGTTTTTTTCTAGGACCTTCTCTCCGGCGGAGAGGAACTACTCCATCGGGGATCGAGAGCTTCTAGCCATCAAATTAGCACTTGAAGAATGGAGGCATCTGCTGGAGGGATCAAGATTTCCAGTTATTATTTACACCGATCACAAGAACCTCTCCTACCTCCAGTCTGCCCAACGGCTGAATCCTCGCCAGGCCCGGTGGTCTCTGTTCTTTGCCCGATTTAATTTTGAAATTCACTTTCGGCCTGCCGATAAGAACATTAGGGCCGATGCTCTCTCTCGTTTCTCGGATGCCTCGGAAGTTGAACTCTCTCCGCAACACATCATTCCTCCTGACTGCCTGATTTCCACTTCTCCAGCCTCCATCAGGCAAACTTCTCCAGGAAAGACCTTTGTTTCTCCACGCCAACGCCTCGGAATCCTCAAATGGGGTCACTCCTCCCATCTCGCAGGTCATGTGGGCATCAAGAAATCTGTGCAACTCATCTCCCGCTTCTATTGGTGGCCGACTCTGGAGACGGATGTCGTGGACTTTGTGCGAGCCTGCACTATCTGTGCCCGGGATAAGACTCCTCGCCAGAAGCCCGCTGGTTTTCTTCATCCCCTGCCTGTCCCCGAACAGCCTTGGTCTCTGATTGGTATGGATTTTATTACTGATCTACCCCCTTCCCGTGGCAACACTGTTATTTGGGTGGTCGTTGATCGATTCTCCAAAATGGCACATTTCATCCCTCTTCCTGGTCTTCCTTCAGCGCCTCAGTTGGCTAAACAATTTTTTGTACACATTTTTCGTCTTCACGGGTTGCCTACGCAGATCGTCTCGGATAGAGGCGTCCAATTCGTGTCTAAATTCTGGAGGGCTCTCTGTAAACAACTCAAGATTAAATTAAATTTTTCTTCTGCATATCATCCCCAATCCAATGTACAAGTAGAAAGAATTAACCAGGTCTTGGGTGATTATTTACGACATTTTGTTTCCTCCCGCCAGGATGACTGGGCAGATCTCCTTCCATGGGCCGAATTCTCGTATAACTTCAGAGTCTCTGAATCTTCCTCCAAATCCCCATTTTTCGTGGTGTACGGCCGTCACCCTCTTCCCCCCCTCCCTACCCCCTTGCCCTCTGGTCTGCCCGCTGTGGATGAAATTTCTCGTGACCTTTCCATCATATGGAGAGAGACCCAAAATTCTCTCTTACAGGCTTCATCACGCATGAAGAAGTTCGCGGATAAGAAAAGAAGAGCTCCTCCCATTTTTTCCCCTGGAGACAAGGTATGGCTCTCCGCTAAATATGTCCGCTTCCGTGTCCCTAGCTACAAGTTGGGACCACGCTATCTTGGTCCTTTCAAAATTTTGTGTCAGATTAATCCTGTCTCTTACAAACTTCTTCTTCCTCCTTCTCTTCGTATTCCTAATGCCTTTCACGTTTCTCTTCTTAAACCACTCATCATCAACCGTTTCTCTCCCAAATCTGTTCCTCCCACTCCTGTTTCCGGCTCCTCGGACATCTTCTCCGTCAAAGAGATTCTAGCATCTAAAAAGGTCAGAGGGAAAACCTTTTTTTTAGTGGATTGGGAGGGTTGTGGTCCAGAAGAGAGATCCTGGGAACCTGAGGACAACATCCTAGACAAAAGTCTGCTCCTCAGGTTCTCAGGCTCTAAGAAGAGGGGGAGACCCAAGGGGGGGGTACTGTTACGCCGAGCGCTCCGGGTCCCCGCTCCTCCCCGGAGCGCTCGCTACACTCTCCCCACTGCAGCGCTCCGGGCAGATCCACTGACCCGGGGCGCTGCGATTCCGCTTCCAGCCGGGATGCGATTCGCGATGCGGGTAGCGCCCGCTCGCGATGCGCACCCCGGCTCCCGTACCTGACTCGCTCTCCCTCGGTCCTGTCCCGGCGCGCGCGGCCCCGCTCCCTAGGGCGCGCGCGTGCCGGGTCTTTGCGATTTAAAGGGCCACTGCGCCGCTGATTGGCGCAGTGATTCCAATTAGTGTGTTCACCTGTGCACTTCCCTATATCACCTCACTTCCCCTGCACTCCCTTGCCGGATCTTGTTGCCATCGTGCCAGTGAAAGCGTTTCCTTGTGTGTTCCTAGCCTGTGTTCCAGACCTCCTGCCGTTGCCCCTGACTACGATCCTTGCTGCCTGCCCCGACCTTCTGCTACGTCCGACCTTGCTTCTGTCTACTCCCTTGTACCGCGCCTATCTTCAGCAGTCAGAGAGGTTGAGCCGTTGCTAGTGGATACGACCTGGTCACTACCGCCGCAGCAAGTCCATCCCGCTTTGCGGCGGGCTCTGGTGAAAACCAGTAGTGACTTAGAACCGATCCACTAGCACGGTCCACGCCAATCCCTCTCTGGCACAGAGGATCCACTACCTGCCAGCCGGCATCGTGACACTGAGCAAATTGATATATAGTTATTTGAGCAAACATAATTTAACTTGTCATTTATTCATATAAATCTCAATAAGTAAAGGGGTACTTCAGCATTTGATAACATATCCCAAGGACCCCTCTGCCCCTACAGTCAGACCCCCGTGATCACACTCATCTCTTATTTTGTGGATAGGGGAAAAGTTATGAAACACTGGAGTATATGCTGGTGTACCCCTTTAACAGCTATCTCCTGCTATCAAACATGCCTACTGATTGATTCTCTTAATTTATGTTTGAGCCTAGATGCTATGATCTCTCAAATATACTATAAAAGAAAGAGTAGATAAGAGGAAATATGTCTCCCCTATACAGTGGGGATGATCAAAAGTTTGGGCAACCCAGGTAAAAATTTGTATTAATGTGCATAAAGAAGCCAAGGAAAGATGGAAAATCTCCAAAAGGCATCAAATTATAGATTAGACATTCTTATAATATGTCAACAAAAGTTAGATTTTATTTCCATCATTTACACTTTCAAAATAACAGAAAACAAAAAATAGCGTCTGCAAAAGTTTGGGCACCCTGCAGAATTTATAGCATGCACTGCCCGCTTTGCAAGCTGAGACCTGCCAGTGTAATGGATTGTTCTCAATCATCATCTGGAAAGACGAGGTGAGGTAAGTCTCAAAGGTTTTAAATGCCCAGACTCATCTGACCTTGCTCCAACAATCAGCACCATGGGTTCTTCTAAGCAGTTGTCTATAAATCTGAAACTGAAAATAGTTGACGCTCACAAAGCTGGAGAAGGCTATAAAAACGTTTTCAGATGTCAATATCCTCTGTTCGTAATGTAATTAAGAAATGGCAGTCATCAGGAACATTGGAAGTTAAAGCAAGATCTGGAAGACCGAGAAAAATATCAGACAGAACAGCTCGCAGGATTCTGAGAAAAACAATTCAAAACCCATGTTTTACTGCACAATCCCTCCAGAAAGATCTGGCAGACACTAGAGTTGTGGTACACTATTCCACTATAAAGAGATACATGTACAAATACAGTGGTCCCTCAACATACGATGGTAATTCGTTCCAAACGACCCATCGTTTGTCTAATCCATCGTATGTTGAGGGATTTGCACAATGTAAAATGTGCATTTAATACTCACCTGTCCCCGCCGCTCCGGACCGCGTCCTCACCGCTCCAGATGATGTCCCAGGGGCTCCAGATGCTGTCCCGCTGCTCCGGCGTCTTCTTCGGGATCCTCCGGCTTCTTCCGCATCTTCCCCAGGGTCCGGGCCTTGCTTTCTGGTGACGTTATTATGCTGTTGCGCAGGCACGGCGTGCGTAGCGATGTAATAATGACGCCGGAAAGCAAGGCCCGGACCCTGGACAAGATGCAAAAGATGCCGGAGGATCCCGAAGTGGACCCGGAGCAGCGGGGATAGGTAAGCGAACCTGTCCAGGATGCTTAAACTGCTATCCGACAGCAGCTTAAGCATTTTGCGCTGTCGGATAGCAGTTAATGCGATGGCCTCGACATATAAAAGCATCGTATGTCGATGTTGACATCGACATGTGATGGCCTCTGAGAGGCCATCGTATGTCGATTTGATCATATGTCGGGGCCATCACTTGTCGGGGGGTTACTGTATGGTCTTCATGGAAGAGTCATCAGAAGAAAACCTCTTCTATGTCCTCACCCCAAAAATCAGCATTTGAACTTTGCAAATGAACATATAGACAAGCCTGATGCATTTTGGAAACAAGTTCTATGGACTGATGCGATTAAAATTTAACTTTTTGGCCGGAATGACAAAGGTACGTTTGGAGAAGAAGGGGAACAGAATTTAATGAAAAGAACCTCTGTCCAACTGTTAAGCATGGGGGTGGATCAATCATGATTTGGGGTTGTATTGCAGCCAGTGGCACAGGGAACATCTCACGAGTAGAAGGAAAAATGGATTCAATAAAATTTCAGCAAATTTTGGAAGCTAACTTGATGCCATCTGTGAAAAAGCTGAAGATAAAGAGAGGATGGCTTCTACAAATTGATAATGATCCTAAACACACCTCAAAATCCACAGGGGATTACATCAAAAGGCGTAAACTGAAGGTTTTGCCATGGCCTTCACAATCTCCTGACCTCAACATGATTGAACATCTATGGATAGACCTTAAAAAAGCAGTGCGTGACAGACAGTCCAGAAATCTCAAAGAACTGGAAGACTTTTGTAAAGACTTTTGGGCAAAGATACCTCAAACAAGAATTGAAATACTCTTGGCTGGCTACAAAAAGCATTTACAAGCTGTGATACTTGCCAAAGGGGGCAGTACAAGATATTAGCTCTGCAGGGTGCCCAAACTTTTCCAGACACCCTTTTATTTGTTTTCTGTTATTTTAAACGTGTAAATGATGGAAATAAAATCTAACTTTTGTTGACATATTATAAGAATATCTAATCTGTAATTTGATGCCTTTTGGAGATGTTTCCATCTTTCCTTGGCTTCTTTATGCACATTAATACACATTTTTGCCTGGGGTGCCCATACTTTTGATTCCCACTGTATCTCCATAGATCACTCTCCAAAGCAGCAGCAACTTGAAGGACATTAGAGAGCTTTTAGCAACATCTCATTATGTATCTTTCCCTGCAGGTTCTTCTTCTCCTCCCTCAAGGCAGATTTTTAGCAATTTCTCAGAGTGAATGTGGGTTTGTGGTAAGGTAAGAAAAGGAAGAATTATACTGGATAAATAAGCTATAATGCAAAGTGCAGAAGGTTGGAGACCATGTAAAGTTTAATTTATTGTTGTTATTATTATCACTATTATGCAAAAATGACATCAAATATGATACAAAGTAACTAATCAATATAATCCAATAGGGGAACTTCATGCATTAATTTATTTAACCTATTTTGTTTTACACTGTTTAGAAGCATTTTTTTTAAAGCAAATAGCATGCCTTAAAGAATAGATTTAATTTTAAAGGAGAAAATATTGTCTAATATCTACCATTTTTCAGTTTGAAATTTTAGTTTTTCCCTTTCTTCCTATGTAGACAAGCTGCTTTTTCTAGATGGAGTCTATAATCAGACAGCCTTGTCCTGACAGCTCCCAGATGGCAATATTTTATTACAGAGACAAGTGTGCTTTTGTAGATCCAGATATGTCTTGAAGACTTTTATCAGTCAGAAAACTGCGGCCAGAAAAATGAAAATCAAGAGCGTAAGAAGGTCGAGGGCAGAAAGTCAACAAAAATGGACAGGGGTAAATTGAACATTCTATGCAAAAACATTTTTTTTTTCACTCTGGATGAGCTAGTGTTTTTATTTTTTTTTCTGTAATTATGACTTTTGAAATTGTCAATAACTAAGGCAACAGATAAATAACGATAGTTACACTCTTCCGTTCACTCAGATTCCTAAAAGAATAAAATAAATGAAAGTTATGTGAAACCTTAATTATGTAACATACAATACTTTGATGTTGAAAACAATTCAATCAGTAAGAATACATGGAATGAATAGGTATTTGATACCTAAGGCTAACTGTTAGACTATTAAAAAAAAAAAAAAAAACTCCTTGAAGAAGTAACAGACCATATCGGGTTATTTCAAGCTTAATATTTATTTGAAAATTATTACTGTGCTTACATGGTCAATTAAGCTGACTCTCCTGGCTAATTTGTAAAATACCTAGTACATGCCTCTTAAATTGTACTTAAATAATTTGATCAGTGTAATAACTTTTACTAACTTGTTCATATTGTGTATTTATTAAAGATCACCCTTTATTTACTTTGATTTTAAGTCATAATGACCAATAAGTACTCGTTATACATTCTCTGTCTTAGAGAAAAAGAGCAAGAAATATAGAATATTTAACATAATATTTAGCATTTATTAATGATAATATGGCTTAATATTATCCTTAAAGGAGTAGTCCAGTGGTGAAAAACGTATCCCCTATCCTAAGGATAAGGGATAAGTTTCAGATCACGGAGGTCCGACCACTGGGGCCCCCCGCGATTTCCTGTATGGGGCCAGGATAGCCCGTGGGAAGGGGGCATGTTGACCACTGCACGAAGTGTCTGCTGACACGCCCCCTCAATACAACTATGGCAGATCCGTAGTGCTGCCTTCAATAATCTCCGGCTCTACAACAGCGATGAATTGAGGAGGCGTGTTGGCCGCCGCTTTTTGCGGGGTTCAACACGTGCTATCTGGCCTGCGAGCCGGGGCCCCATACAGAGAGATCAAGGGAGGTCCAACTGCTGGGCCCCCCCCCTGCGATCTCTCTGTACAGGCCATCGGCTCGCTGGCCAGATAACGCGTGTTGACTAGAGATGTTGCGAATTGTTCGCCGGCGAACAGTTTCCGGCGAATTTATCATGTCCGCGTTCGCCTCGCCGGGCGAACATATGTGAAGTTTGATCCGCCCCCTATACTTTAACATTGCGGTAAACTTTGACCCTGTGAGTCAGAGTCAGCAGACACATTACAGCCAATCAGCAGCAGTCCCTCCCTTCCAGACCCTCCTACCTCTTGCATGGACGCCATTTTACCCTCATTCGGCATGCTGCAGGCTTAGGAAGTGGAGGGTCAGAGAAGCTGCTCCTGCTGTATAGGGAAAGCGATAGCTAGGTTGCTGCTAGGTGGGGTATACAGATTCCAGTTTACTCCTAAAGCACTAGTGCAACATATGCTTTAAGGACAGCACCCAAAAAAGCCTTTTTTAGGGCTTAAACCTATCAGTCCGTGTGTCTTGCAACAGCTGGAGGCACCCTGGTTGGGAGGGAACCGCTGATTAAAAGGGGTACTCCAGTATAAAACTTAAGTTCCTTCAAGCAACTAACTACTACAGTATTCAAAGGGCTGAAAGATATCAGTCCGTGTGTCTTGCAACAGCTGGAGGCACCCTGGTTGGGAGGGAACCGCTGGTTAAAAGGGGTACTCCAGTATAAAACTTAAGTTCCTTCAAGCAACTAACTACTACAGTATTCAAAGGGCTGACAGATATCAGCCCTTGTGTTTTGCAACAGCTGGAGGCACAGTGGTTGGGGACCACTGCTTAAAAGGGGAACTCCGCTGGCAAGCTTTTTTTCATTAAAGCAACTAACTACTACAGTATTCAAAGGGCTGAAATATATCAGTCCGTGTGTTTTGCAACAGCTGGAGGCGCCCTGTTTGGGGACCACTGCTTAAAAGGGGAACTCCGCTGGCAAGCTCTATTGCTCATTGTCACACTAGTGCAAATCATATTTGGTGTGACAGTTGTGCACATTAAAAAAAGAAAATACCTTTTTTTGGCTGTTAAATAAAACCAGTCACTGTCAGTTCACATCACAGTTTCCAGTCTTTTTGCCTGGAGGGCAAATTGTGTCAACCTAGTGCAAATCACATTTGGTGTGACAGTTGTGCAAATTAAAAAAAATACCTTTTTTGGCAGTTAAATAAAACCAGTCACTGTCAGTTCACGTCACAGTTGCCAGTTTTTTTGCCTGCTGGGCAAATTGTGTCACCTTAGTGCAAATCACATTTGGGGTGACACTTGTGCAAATTGCTGGGATTCCCTTTGGCCCTAGAATGGCCAGTGTTCAGAGGCCACGTACCCTGAACCCCCAAAGTTCTGAGGACTTAGTTGACTGGCTATCACAAGACACCCAATCTACTACAACTTCCGCTCGGAACCTTGACGCACCATCCTTCTACTCCTCTAGCTTAGCTTCGGGCACCTCTCATGCTACCACTTGCCCGCCTGCCGTCACCACCAACACTAGCACCACAGCAGCTTTACTTGATCCGTCAGAGGAGTTATTTAAACATCAGTTTGAAGACATGAGTGATGCGCAACCATTATTGCCAGAGGAGGTAGTTAACAGGGATATGTCTCAGTCAGGCAGCATTACACACATGGACGTACGGTGTGATGATGATGTTGTACCCGCTGCAGCTTCCTTTCTTAAGGTGTCAGATAGTGGTGAAGGTGTTGATGATGACGATGTGTCCGTGGATGCCACGTGGGTGCCCTCTAGAAGAGAAAAAAGTTCAGATGGGGAGACAGAGAGGAGGAGGAGACGAGTTGGAAGCAGGGGGAGGTCGTTGCAAGGAGCTAGTGGCACAGTCAGACAGAATGCATCGGCACCCGGGTTCAGCCAGGCGGGACGCCAATCAATGCATGCTGTTGCCACCACCAGAATGCCATCATCGCAGAGCTCAGCAGTGTGGCATTTTTTTTTGTGTGTCTGCCTCTGACAACAGCGAGGCAATTTGCAACCTGTGCCAGAAGAAACTGAGTCGTGGGAAGTCCAACACCCACCTATGCACAACTGCTTTGCGAAGGCACAAAGTCAAAGCCACCATCCTCCTCCTGGTCCAGCATCTTCAGCCAGGTCAACCACTGCTGCCCTCCTTGCCCCCTCTCAACCATCCGCCTCTCCATCTCTCGCCTTGAGCAGTTCCTGCTCATCTGCCCACAGTCAGGTGTCTGTCAAGGAGATGTTTGAGCACAAGAAGCCAATATCTCAAAGTCACCCCCTAGCCCGGCGTCTGACAGCTGGCTTGTCGGAACTGCTAGCCCGCCAGCTTTTACCATACAAGCTGGTGGAGTCTGAGGCCTTTAAAAAATTTGTAGCCATTGGGACACCGCAGTGGAAGGTACCCTGACAAAATTTATTTGCACAAAATGCAATCCCCAACGTTTACTCCATCGTGCAAAAGGAAATTATGGCATGTCTGGCAGACAGTAGGGTCCATCTGACCACTGATACCTGGTCTGCAAAGCATGGTCAGGGCAGGTATATCACCTGCACTGCGCATTGGGTAAACCTGGTGATGGCTGCCAAGCATGGAATGCGTGGCTCTGCAGAGGAGTTGGTGACACCGCGACGACTTGCTGCCACCTCCTCTACTCCTCCTACTCCATCCTCTTCCATTCCACTAACATCCTCACTCGAGTCCTCTTCCACTGCTGCGTCTTGCTCCACATCACCGGCACCCCCCCCCCAGCTCCCCAGGTGCTATACCACATCCCGGATACGGCAGTATCACACCATCTTGGGGTTGACTTGCCTCAAAGCGGAGAGTCACACCGCACCAGCACTCCTGTTGGCCCTGAACGCACAGGTGGACCAGTTGCTAACTCCGCACCAAATGGAGTTTGGCAAGGTGGTTTGTGACAACGGAACAAATTTGTCGGTGGCATTGAGGTTGGGCAAGTTGACATATGTTCCGTGCTTGGCACATGTGTGTAATCTAATTGTACAACGCTTTGTGCTCAAGTACCCAGGCTTACAGGATGTCCTGAAGCAGTCCAGGAAGGTGTGTGGCCTTGGCGCACTTGTCAGATATCCAGCGGTGAAACAACATGCCAGTGAGGCACTTGATTTGCGACAGCCCGACACATTGGAATTCAACACTCCTAATGTTCTACCGCCTTCTCCAACAAGAAAAAGCCGTCAACGAATATGTGTATGACCGGGGTGCTAGGACATCATCTGCGGAGCTGGGAATTTTTTTTGCCACGTTACTGGAGGCTCTTGTGCAATGCCTGTAGGCTCATGCATCCTTTTGAGGAGGTGACAAACCTGGTCAATCGCACTGAAGGCACCATCAGCGACATCATACCGTTTGATTTCTTCCTGGAGCGTGCCCTGCGAAGAGTGCTAGATCAGGCAGTAGATGAGCGTGAAGAGGAAGAGTTGTGGACACCATCACAACCAGAAACAGCCTTATCAGCGTCACTTGCTGGACCTGCGGCAACGCTGGAAGAGGATTGTGAGGAAGAGGAGTCAGAGGAGGAATGTTGCTTTGAAGAGGAGGGGGGTGACCAACCACAGCAGGCATCTCAGGGTGCTCCTTGTCACCTATCTGGTTCCCGTGGTGTTGTACGTGGCTGGGGGGAAGAAGATTTTACCTTCCCTGACATCAGTGAGGACGAGGAAGGGGACATGAGTAGCTCGGCATCCGTCATTGTGCAAATGGGGTCTTTCATGCTGTCGTTCCTGTTGAGGGACCCTGGTATAAAAAGAATGAAGGAGAACAACCTGTACTGGGTGTCCACGCTACTAGACCCCCGGTATAAACATATGGTGCCTGACATGTTACCGTATTACAGCAAGGCGGAAAGGATTCAGCAGGTCCAAAATAAATTAAGAAGTATGCTGTATAAGGGTCATGTCACAGCACAACAAGGATCTAACAGGGGAAGAGGTGAAAGTAATCCGCCTCCTCCTCCCACGAACACACCGGCAAGGACAGGATGCTTTACAGACATGCTGTTGATGGAGGACATGCGGAGCTTTTTAAGTCCTACGCATCGCCACAGCCCTTCGGGGTCCACCATCAGAGAACGACTTGACCGACAGGTAGCAGACTACCTGGCCTTAACCACACATATCGATGAACCCCTTGACTACTGGGTGTGCTGGCTTGACCTGTGGCCTGAGCTATCCCAATTTGCGCTCGAACTTGTGGCCTGTCCCGCTTCAAGTGTCCTGTCAGAAAGGACCATCAGTGCAGCAGGAGGTATTGTCACTGAGAAGAGGAGTCGCCTTGGTCAAAAAAGTCTGGATTACCTCATCTTTATTAAGATGAATGAGGGATGGATCCAGAAGGGACTGACACTGGGCGATACATTTGACTGAACAACGCCTGATGAGATGAGCTGCCTTGGGCTAAAAATAGTCCACACGCTGCTGTATTTGAACTCTGAATGCTGGTTGACTTTCGTGACTTATTCGCCACCAAGTAGGGTTCAAGCCGCATTGTTTTAGGGCACTTTCTGCATGGCAAAACAAACAGAAATTTTCATCCATGTGTACATGCCTAATTTTTCTGGCCCCTGCTGCTGCACTTGTTATGGTGCTGCAATTTTTCTGGCCACTGCTACAGCTGCGGCTGCGACAATACCCAATTTTTCATCCATGTGTACATACCTAATTTTTCTGGTACTCTCTGCTGACATCTCTGTCCATTTTAGCAACCGTGGATATTAGATGTATGCTAAGGGTAGCATGGTGGCTCAGAGGTTAGCACTGCTGCCTTGCAGCGCTGGGGCCTTGGGTTCAAACCTACTATGTGCTACTTCAAGGGGGGCTCTAACTATGTGCTGCCTAACTTGGGGGAATCTTATGTGCTGCCTAATATGGGGGAATCTATGTGCTGCCTAAAGGGGGGATCTAACTATGTGATGCCTATAGGAGGGCTCTATGTGTTGCCTAAAGGGGGCTAAAGCATGTTATTCCAAACCATTTCAGAATGTTAGGTGATTTATGCCCTTTATGGATTAAAACCAGACTCTGCATCAACTATGTAATTTTCCATGGGAGTTTTGCCATGGATCCCCCTCCGGCACGCCACAGTCCAGGTGTGAAACAACTTTTAAATCACTATTGTGCTCAGAAAAAGTCCCTGTGGGTTTTAAAATTCGCCTGCCCATTGAAGTCAATGGGGGTTCGCCCGGTTCGCGAACTTTTGCAGAAGTTCGCGTTCGCGGTTTGCAAACCGAAAATTTTATGTTCGCGACATCACTAGTGTTGACCACCGCACGAAGCTGATCTGAAACTTATCTCCTATCCTTAGGATAGGGAATACGTTTTTCACCACTGGACTACCCCTTTAATAAATGTAGAATGTGTATTTATTGGTCATTATGACTTACAATCAAAGAAAATAGAGGGTGGTCAAACCATATTTAAAGGCGTTATCCAGGAAAAAACTTCAACTGGCTCCAGAAAGTTAAACAGATTTATAAATTACTTCTATTAAAAACTCTTAATCATTTCAGTACATATGAGCTACTGAAGTTGAGTTGTTCTTTTCTGTCTAAGTGCTCGCTGATGACACCTGTCTCGGGAATTGTCAAGAGTAGAAGCAAATCCCCATAGCAAACCTCTTCTACTCTGTGCAGTTCCCGAGACAAGCAGAGATGTCAGCATAGAGCACTGTGGCCAGACAGAAAAGAACAACTCAACTTCAGCAGCTGATAATTATTGGAAGGATAAAGATTTTTTTTAACAGAAGTAATTTACAAATCTGATTAACTTTCTGGAGCCAGTTGATATATAAAATACATACTGAACTGGAATACCCCTTTAATCTAGCTACTCCACCACTTATAATAGAAGGAGAGCAGCACCCTAGGAAAACAAGGATCGGTGCACGCAGAGTCCAGACCCGGGTCAGGGATCCATATGTAAGCAGAAATTGGAAATATCCGCAGCACACTGAGTAGTAAAATCCAAACAAGTTTTATTCCATCACAGTGAGGGTGTCCAGAACAACGTTTCAACCAGCTCCCTGGTCTTTTTCAAGCTCAGTATACAATGGAATCTTATTGATGAAGATCTGGGTACATTTTTGGAGGTACTTTTTCCGGTGACCCCTCAATTATACCTGTTACCTAAAGTTCATAAAGATCTGAGAAATCCTCCCAGACGACCTATTGTGTCCGGGAGGAATTCCATTACCTCACGGATCTCCATTTTTCTTGACAAATTGTTACGACCGTTTGCAGTTAATGTACGGTCGTACATAAGGGAAACTAACGATTTTTTGCAAAAAATTTCAGGACTGAATGTACCTAGTGGGGCCATAATAGCATCATTTGATGTGGTCAGCCTCTACACCTCCATCCAGAATGAGGGGGGTGTAGAGGCTGTCAGTGATTGTTTGCGGAGGGCAGAATATACGGGTGAAAAAATTGATTTTCTGATCACATTGTTACTACTGGTGCTTGAGAATAACTATTTTCTTTTTGATGGTACTTTTTATTTGCAACGTCGGGGTACTGCAATGGGCAGTAATGTGGCCCCGACGTATGCAAATATTTTTATGAGTTTTTTTGAGGAACAACACGTCTATGTGTCCCACCACTCCGGGTTTATTCTTGAGTGGTGGCGATACATAGATGATATTTTTTTGGTTTGGACGGGAGATATTAACGCACTTTTGTCTTTTCAGGCCTACCTTAATGGTAGAACAAGAGACATACAATTTACCCTGACTTATTCAACTAGTTCTATCAGTTTTCTTGACGTACTCGTCACATTGGAAGGGGATCGCCTGACCACTGATCTGTTTGTTAAGGACACAGACCGGAACACTCTTTTAAGGTACGATAGTTGCCATCCCCGGCCGATGGTGAACTCCTTGCCCTTTAGTCAGATGCTGAGGGCAAGGAGGATCACAGACACTTCTGATAAGCTGGATAGAGCATTAGACCCAATGACTGACAATTTTAGAGATAGAGGTTATCCAATGCAGCTGATACAGAGACAGCGTGCTAGGGTGATGACTGACGGCTCACAACGGACTGACAGAAGTCAGACGGAAAGACTAGCTTTTGTTAGTACATATAATGACTTTTCCCCTGAAATAGGCAAAATATTACGAAAGCATTGGCATCTCTTTTCAGGTCTTGGACACTTTCCAGAATTTTTACAACCTCCGCTAATGTCATACAGAAGAGCTACAAGTTTGAGAGACAAATTGGTACGTGCAGACGTGTCACAAAAGAAAGGACAGAGACAAACTTTTTTTTATATCAGAGAAAAAGGGTTGCTTTCCGTGCAGAAATTGCATTAACTGTAAATATATGCAAAAAGGTGACAGATTTATACATCCCAATTTGGGAAGTGAGTATCCCATCAATTTCTATCTAAATTGTAATTCCTCTTATGTGATCTATGTATTGTGGTGCCCATGTAGTCTCCTATATGTTGGGGAGACCACATGGGACATGAAGACGCGATTAAATCAACATAGATATACCATCAGAAAACACAAGGATGATCTACCTGTGCCCAAAGACTTCTTAGAGGCGGGACATGGTGAGGGTGATCTGAGATTTATGGTCATCCTCTGGGAAGAGGTGGTGATAGACAGGGACTACTCAAAAGAAGAGAATTAAAATGGATCTTCACATTGGGCACACTCAGGCCAGGTCGCCTAAATGTTGAATTTAAAGTGTCATCACGGATTGTTGGTAGATAGGGGGTCGTGTCACGGTTCTTCTCCCTCTGCCTTTGATTTATCTGCATCTGTATACTCAGTATATACATTGTTTGATGTATTAAGAATGGTTTATTAATATTCTTTATTTCTTGCTCCTTTTGCAGTATGCGGCTGGGAGGATATGCTCAACTCACCGGACTATTTCAAGAATTGAAGAATATTCCTTTTTTTCTGCATTTAATAAATTGTTTAATCTAATCATGTTATGGAGTAGTCTGTGATTGCATTATAAGCATGGGCAGCAATTTACGCGTTGGACAGTGTGATTTGGGAGAGCCTAAAGTATTGCTTTATCTTTTACCTTTATCTAAAAATATTTTAATTTTTTTAGTTTTTCATTTCTTTTTATTTTTCATTCCAATTAATTTCTTTCACTTTTTTTTATTTTAATTTTCTTCTTATTTTAATTTTACTTTTATTGTTTATCTATTAATGTTGTTTTGGTTTTTTATTTTATTTTATTTTTTATCTTTTTTATTTTTTCTATATATTTTTTTCAAAACATTTTTTTATAAAGTGCTGGGCGCTACTAGTCCGTAGAAGGGTTAACTTATTTTGGCCCATTGCTATAGGGCCTTGAGTGTGTGGGTACCTGGGCATAATGTGACTGAAGGGTCCACTGGGAGGTCTAAAGGTGACGTGTCCTTGTCATCAACCAAGTAATTGGGTGAGATGGGACATGAACCCAATGGTGTATGCCATTCGTCACAATTGTGCTGTTTGACATGTGCCAAATATATCGAACCCAGGTTTTGCCAGGCTGTGGTATCACCACTATTAATGAATTTATGATACCCTTGTACTATTGAATGTTATTTATTAATTTATTATTTTATTATTTTATTTTTATTATTATTTTTATTTTATTTGATTTAGTTTTATACATTATTTTTTTACTTTCTTCTAGTTCAGTTATTTTTCTCTTGTGTGGTGCTTTCTTTGATGGATTCTGTTATTCTATTGAGGCTATAAATTTCCCATATCTGTTCATGCGTGTGATATACTGGACCTTCTGCGTCTGCGCGGCGGGTGCCTTCTGTCGGGACTTAGTCTCGGGGGTTGGTGTCCGTTGCACATGCGCCGAGGACTAGTGACGCGTTGCCATGCTAACGAACGCGCTCTGATTACGTCCAGGGAAGCGGAAGCTGTCTAGCGGACGTGCTCTGAACACGCCCATAGATAAGACCAGGAAGTTACATCTAGTGTTGCGCCATGTACAGCGGCTTGGTTCGCTGCGCATGCGCATTTTCTTTGTTTACAAGCCAGAGTTTGTCCGGGTGAGTGAGCTTCCCCTAGCAACTGCTTTGTTTTTAATTTGCACACAGGTGTCTGATCTATACAATCGGACACCTATTAAGGTATTGGTGCACATAGCACAGTATTAATGTACACTTTTGAATTAATTATGGATTGATTTGTACAGTTTCACAATTTTGGTATGATGTATTCAATTATTTTTTAATGATTGATTCTTTTTCACATTATATTTGATGTTATGGATTTATTGACACTTATCTTGGTACTTGATGAGTACCCTTATAAATTGTGTGTTGTGCACATTGTATACTGAGCTTGAAAAGACCAGGGAGCTGGTTGAAACGTTGTTCTGGACACCCTCACTGTGATGGAATAAAACTTGTTTGGATTTTACTACTCAGTGTGCTGCGAATATTTCCAATTTCTATTCCACCACTTAACTGCTTTAAGTGAGAAGGCTAACTTGTTTGCCTGTATTTGTGAGAGGGTGCGGGGTTATCACTATAAGAACCTGCGGCGTCACTAGCATGATACGCCGCGGGTTCTTCACGTGATAGGGCATCAGCTCGGGACAACACAGGAGTCAGCTGATGCACAGGAGTTCCGGTTCAGCGCAATGGTAGGAGGCCGGGGTGGCGGCGTCCACCACAGCCCTCTCTCTGGAGGTAAGCCGGAGTCAGCCCTGGCCCCGGTTTCAGCACGGCGTCCCACGTGCTTCACGGGCCGTGAGTGCGCTCCCGTTGGCAGCCTGGCAGCACGGGTAATCTGGCCCAGGCGGCGGGAGCTGTTACGGGCGGCTGCACTTGTGTAAGTTAGAGGGGGATGTCTAACGGTAGGACCTCATTCCCCCCACGAGCTCTAGATGCCCGGGTTGGGTTAAGGGGGAATGCATTTCATCTGGGGGGCGATTGCTTGCAGCCCTCCTCTACCCCTGGTGTCCCAATGTTGCGCGTGTGGCATTGGTGGGGGGGTCACGTCGGGGGGGCTTTTCATTTGCCACCTCCCCCTTCTCTCTTTTCTGACCCCAGGCTATATTATGGATAACTGTGTGTGGCAATACAAAACTGTATTTTAACTATATGCGGCCACCAATACTGCACGTCTTACTATACGTGAGGCTGTGATTTTCTATTCATGCGCTGCTCCCTCCAGGCTTGCCGTGTTTCATGATATAACGGAAAAAAGTGGCAGATGTTGCAGTATAGTCCTAATTGTATGAATTCAGAGGATTTTGCTGTGTAGATAGGTTCACGTTATTGTTTTCAGGCATATCAATGCACATGGGCATGGTTGTTCTGGGCACATGCTCCTATAAGTCATTCTACGCTTGTGGTCACATAGTTCTTTTGTGCACACGTCCCGCAAAAAAAAAAAAAATATAATAATAATTATATATGTGTGTGTGTATATATATGTAAGTATGTATATATATATATATATGTATATATATATATATATATATATATGCATATATATATGTGTGTATGTACATAAGCAGCGTTTATTGGAATCTATCGGGGTGCGGTCTTCGCTTTGGTCCTTTGGTGGTGCAGGTGGGTTAGGTTAATCTTTGGTAGCTGTGGGTGTTATGGTATTGTGCGGCACACACTCGTAGTATATGTACAGTGCACACGCTTGTAGCTCTTGTGTTGTACACATGCTCGTTGGATTTATACTGTACACACGCTCGTAAGATTCATACTGTACACACGCTTGTGGCATTTGTGCTGTACACATACTTGTGGCATTTGTGCTGGGCGCACTCTTGTGGCGTTTGTGCTGTGCGTACGCTTGTGGCGTTTGTGCTGTGCACATGCTGGTGGCATTTGCACTGTACACACGCTTGTGACGTTTGTGTTGAACACACGCTCGTAGGATTTATGCTGTACACACGCTCGTGGGATTTATACTGTACGCACGCTCGTAGGATTTATACTGTACACACGCTCGTAGGATTTATACTGTACGCACGCTCGGAGGATTTATACTGTACACACGCTCGTAGGATTTATACTGTACACACGCTCGTAGTATTCATACTGCACACACGGTCGCAGCATTTATAAAGTACACAGTCGTAGCATTTTATACTGTATACATGTTAAAAAAAAAAAGTCATATAGTTCTGTGCACACGTGCCATCATTTATTCCACGCACAGTTATGGGGTTGTTCGGTGCACACGCTGCTATGATCCATTCCATGCATACAGTCATATAGTTGTTTTTTGCACAAGTTCCCTTGATCCATTCCTCGCATACGGTTGTATAGCTGTTTTGTGCACACGCTCCTGTCATTTATTCTACGCATACAGTCATATAGTTGTTTCGTGCACATGCTCCTAGGATTTATTCTAAGCTTCTGTCATATAGTTGTTCTTTGTACATGTTCCTATAAATTATTCTTAATCATATAGTTGTTCTGTACACACGTTCCCATAATTGGTTATCGCATAGTCGTTTGAGGCACGCTCCTACATTCATTCTACGCACACATTCATGTAGTTATCCGGTGCAACGCTCTTATAATTTCACGCTTACGGTCATTTGGTCATGGTGTGCACACATTCCATAGTTTGTTCTATGCACATGGTCACATTCTGTGTGTGTATATGTGTATGTGCATATATATATATATATATATATATATATATATGTATACATATGTATATATGGTCTTTATTTTATTAGATTACGACACCGCCCTCCTGTTGATAGGAGGGGCATGTCATGTGTTTATGGTAGTGTGTGCACTTGTAGCCATTGTGCAGTAGCAGTGTTGCTGCATGGCACGCTGGTGGTATTGCACATGCAGCCATGATATTCATACTGTACATCCACTCGTAACAATTATACTATTTTCTTACAGGCGTAGCATTCATGCTGTGCGGTACGTGCGCTCATAGGGTTGTATTGCTCGAAGCGTTCATGCTGCATGTGCACTGGTAGCTTTTATGCTGAGCATGCACTGGTGGTATTAGGATGAACATGTGCTCTTGGTGTTGTGCTGTTCGCACGTTCGTAGCATTTTGTCGCACGTGCTAGTCCAGCATGGCCAGTGTTATGTGCATGAGTACGTGGTCATAATTAGGTCATGCGTGCATATAGTTTGTACATGCAGACGTTTATCAAGTTTGTCTTGGGCAGACGCTTATATAGTTTGTTCTGGGCATACGCACGTACACTTTGTTTTTCACACACGAGCAGATAGTCATCCTGAGTATAGGTTCATCAAGTTTGTTCGGTATAGTAGATCATAGTTCTCATACTCAGACGCATGGTGTCGTAGTTGGCCATATGTGCATATAGTTTACTCTGGGCATTCGCTCAGTTCGTTTCTTAGCATTATCTCACATAGTGTGTTTCAGGTGTATCCACATTTAGTTTGTTCCGTGCAGACAGTCACATAGTTCATTGTGCATACTCACGTACAGTTCACATACTCAGAGTATTTCAGCGCTTGCATCCATGGTTGTTCTGTATGTATGTGTGTATGGGTATGTATATATGTGTATATATATATATATATATATATATATATATGTATGTTCATGTGTATGTATATATATATATATATATATATATATATATATATATATATATATATATGTATGTATATGTTCTTCCTCATGCTTGGTTGCAGATGCTCAGTTGTTAGACGCCATATAAGTTCAGTGCATACGCTCGTGACTTGTTTTGAGCATTCCCGCATATGGTTTCTCTGCATATAGTTCGTTCATGCACACGTGCATGGTTCGCTCCGTTTTCACGCTCATTGATGCTCTGGATACATGCCTAGATAGTTTGTACTTTGGATAAACGCATGTGTTTTGTCCCGGGCACACACTCACATAGTTATTAGGTGCATACGATCATATAGTTTCTTTACACATATGACCATCATTTGTTCTCGGCACATTCATAGTTCGTTTGCACTTACAGTTTATTCTGTGTATACGGCAAGAGAGGTATCCTGTGCATTCATAGTTTGCTCTCGGAATACGCACACTTACTTAGTCCTAGGCACGAGCTCATATTTGGTCCTGATATACGCTCATATTGTTGTCAGGTGTACATGCTCTTGTAGTCCTGTGCTTACAATCACTTAGTTGTTCCCGGGTTAAGCTCAGGCAATTGATTCCATGCTTGCAGTCATAAGTTGATCTGGTTATATGCTAACAATTTGTTCCATGTGTATGTTAGTCAGTCTGTCCTGGATATACGTGCGGGTAATTTGTTTGTGCTTTTAAATTTCTCAGGGCATATACTCATCTAAGTGGTATGCTCACCCTCACTGAGCCTGTTCTGCAGCCTCGCTTATATCTTGGTTCTATGCATATAGTGTTTAGATTTGTTTTGACCACACGTGCATAGTTTTGCTGTGCGCCTGCTAATATAGTTTGTCCTGACACACGCACATATAAGTTGTTCAGGTCATTCACTCATTTAGTTTATTCAGGCTACACTATCATTATATTTATTCAGGCCACTCTGTTATAGTGTGTTCTGTGCATACGCCCATATAGTTTGTGCTGTACATAGTCACATACTTTGTTCAGGGTATACATTTACATAGTGTGTTTGGCAATTCGTTCAGATTGTGGGATCGGTGCATTCAGTCTTAGTTTCTCAGGGACATACGTGTTGATAATCTCCTCTGACCACACGTTCTGTCAGCTTGGTTTGTAAAAAGTAGTGTTTCACAGACATGGTGCAGCAGGGTAGACAGCGCTCGTAGGTATTCATGTATAGTGTTACGCATCAGGGCATCATACAATCATACAGTTTGTACTGGGCATGTGTATGATACTGGGTAGGTGTTCATATAGTTTGTTCAGTACATACGCTCGCTCATGCAGTTCATTATAGCCTCATGTCACACATGGTTTGTGCAGTACAAATGCTCATATAGTTTGGTCGGTGTTCACGGTCATGGTGTGTTTTGGAGATGTAGTCTTAGTGTTCTTGATGTACAAAGGGTCTGGTTAGTTATGCCGAGCTCACGTTCATATTTTCATGTTCTGGTATGTGTCAAGGGGTTATGCAAGGTATGCTTATAGCATTCATACTCGGTAATGGCTGATATGTTCGTTCGGTACATTCGTTACTTTGGTTTAGGCTTACAGTTTCAGATTGACCAGTCACGTCTACAGGTCGGTCCGGATACAACCCGACACGGCTTCAGGTTGGTGACAACGTGATTACATACAATTGCGTTTAGTTAGTAGCTGGGTTAGGCTACAGATACATAGTTTTATTTCCCAAAATAGGTCACTTCGTGATTATGAATGGTCTCTACTTCAAGTTGATAGTAATAATTTTAGTTACGTGTTTAGTGGAGTTTTCCATTTTCGGCTAGACTTGTCACATCCACAGGTTGGTTCAGTCATTACCCGACACGACTTTGGGTTTACGACGATATCTTATACATTTGCACATGTTTATTTAGCATTTGGGACATGTATTCAGGGAAATAGCTTGATTTCTGTTGACGTTTCGTCGATCTCAGCTTCAGGTTGTCGATGATATTGGTTGAGTTTCACGATCATGCCTGTTGTAAAAGTGGTTTCATTGCCTGTCACGTCCACAGGTCGGATTAATTACAACCTAACACGGCTTTAGGTTGACAACTAGGTAGTCATCTGGGTTTTCATGTTTAGCACTTGGAATTGTGCATACAGACCTGGTTGATTCTGTTTAGATATCTAGTTCATTCCTACTTGCATTGGTTGGGTTTTGGCCACTATTTGCTGTATTTAGCTCATACTTTCAAGGTATATCTGGCTTCCAGTACCATGTCACGTTATCTCGTCTGACAAGGCATCTTTGGATATGTCTAATGCCAGCGGCGCTGCTCTGCAAAGCATTAACATGGAGGTTAGAGAACCCTCTAGCCATCAAGCCTTGACGGCTGGCCTGGTTAGACGGTTAGGAGACGCCTCATAATTCTCGATGTGGATGTCAGGTCAGCTTAACGTTAAAAGCCGCTCTATTCTCAGGTGATGATGGCTTCTGTGGGCATAGGAATTCACATACAGGTGCAAGGTCGAATTTACATCAGATTGTGGGGACACAGATAATAACGAGTCCAAATCGTATAGCTGCAAACGTCATTGCCCGGTCAGCTTGTTTTTCATGGTATTTTCCTAACCCCCACTAGTGGTGCCCAGTTCGAGTGTTGCAAGCTTTCCTTCCGCACGCCTAGGAGCTAGTGGGGGTCGGCCACTGTTACTGGGGCCGCACTCACTACTACGTCATTTGTTAATCATACATATTTGCATTAAATCCTTAGGTAGTGGTTTGTTAATATAGCATTTTGTTTTAAATATTGAATTTTTGCCCTCTATTTATTCAGGTATACCTACATGCAACAGTACATGGCACAACTCAGACTGTCTGTTAGTTAGTATCATTATGCGGTTAGGTTAGGTAGGTACGCTACGCATTGAGACCCTGAAAACAACTATTAATTAACAATAGTTATGTTCCCTCCCAACAAGAAATTTTGTCATTGATGGAAAGAAATACTATATATATATTTATATATATATATATATATATATATATATATAGTTATGTATTTTATTTTAATTTTTTTTATTTTATTTTCACAATTCTTTGCTTGTTGCATGAAAAAATATATATTAATTACAGATAAATAGGTATGTGTCTTATTCACTATTGCTCCCCCTAAAACATTAGAGGGGCAGAGTATGTATGATTCATTTAATGTAAAAACTAGGGGAAATGAGAAAAAAATAAAAAAAGGAGAGAAAGAAAAAAGAACATAAAGAAGATATACCTCTTTGGTTGTTTAGACATATTGGACCTTTTAGCTGATAACCAAGGTTTCCATATCCTCTCAAATAACGGATGTGTATTGGTTATCCAGCTGGTGAGAACTAGGCTTGATATTTGATTGACGTTATTAATCCACTGGGTAATCGTTGGTGAGACAGATTGAAGCCAAAGTAAGGAAAATACCATATCTAGACATAGGCATTTGCTTTTAACCACTTAAGGACACAGGTCACAGTCCGACCCCCCCCCAGACAAGCATACTGGAGCCCCCTTCTGGTGATCCTGTCTGGAGACCCCCAGAGGGATATCAGCCATGGATTCCTAAGTTTTTTGGCAACTCAGGAATCCAGATTGACATAGTCGGGTACACTGAAATTGACTTTTTTCGTTTTTATTTCAGTGACGTCTTTGTCAATCTAATGGTGGAGCAAACAAACTGGTATGCCCAACAGTTCAGTGCCCAACACCCAGATACATTTTTGGCTAGGCCCAATGAATAGTACGGAATCTATGCAGCTGAAAGGAGGATGTTTTGGGGCCTTGTGCTGCCTATGGACCTAGTCAAAAAAACAAGTGGCAGGGAGTACTGGAGTGGAACTGTCCACTACCCAATCCCCACTTTAGAGTATGGCCATGACAGCGGTTAAAGGCCATTTGGAAATGCCTGCATTACACTGATAATGCGGTATGTGTAATCCCCCCCTCTTAGCGGTCATGGATCACTTCGGGGCCAAATTTTTGGAGGGCTACATACCCCTGAGGGAGCTCTTTGTAGATGAGTCTCATCAGTTTTAAGGGGAGACTCATCTTCTGCCAGTATATTCCCTCAAAGTGGGTGTAGTATGGTGTGAAACTCTACAAACTTTCTCAGAGTACCTCTGGGTACACTTACAAGTTTAGATTATATGAGGGACGGGATTCCCATATTGAACCCCCAAAATGTCCCCCCACTCTGGGTGTTAGCGGGAAACTCCTTTGGGACCTTGTGCACCCATTGCTGGAAAAGGGTTACCATGTGGACAACTTGTATACTAGCATCACTCTGTTTACATCCCTTGCTGCCAGATCCACGTCTGCTTGTGGGACCGCGCAGAAGAACCAGAGGGGCCTCCCTCTAAATTTTCTGCAGACACCTATGCAAAAGGGTGAGTCCTGTGCCCTTACCCATGAAAACCTGTTGCTGGTCAGGTATAAAGATAAGAGGGATGTCCTTACACTGACCACAATTCATGGTAACGGCAGCTCACCTGTCCCTGTGTGAGGTACCACAACACCAGTCCTCAAGCCCGATTGTATTCTAGACTACAATCGGTATATAGGGGGAGTTGATCTCTCTGATCAAGTCCTCAAGCCATACAACACCAAACACGGGTATGGTACAAAAAAGTTGTGGTCTACTTGGTACAGGTTGTCATGTACAACTCTTTTGTACTGTTCCAGTACACTGGCAAAACAGGGACATACCTTCAGTTCCAAGAAGAAGTCCTAACGATCCTGATCTTTGGTGACCGGGAAAGAGGAGGCCGGAGTTCCCAAGGAACTGGAGTTATAGAGGCGAGGATCGGATGGCAGAGTGTGTCACAAGAGGGGGATATGAAAGGACACCACCACTCAATGTGATACTTGCCCCGGGCTTCTGCATTAATACTTCCACGGAGTACAAAATTTTATTTTTTCCTTTCAATTTTCCATAATTTGACCCCAATGTACCAAGTCCAGAGTACATTCCAAATTTTTACCAAATAAACCACTAGATTGCCCAATAGGGTCACAAGGTTTTTTTTTCTTTTTGTTATTTTCTGCTGAATATATGTAACTGTCAGCATAGGCCTCAAATGCAAACATAGCTCTATGACTCTTGAGCCCTGTAGTGCGCCCGCACAGCATTTTATGTACACATATGGAGTATTTCCATACTCAGAAGCAATGGGGTTACAAAATTTGGGGGGCATTTTCTCCTATTACTCTTTGTGCAAACAAAAAATTTGTAGTAAAACCGGCATTTTTGTGAAAAAAATATATATATTTTGTCATTTTACGGCCCACTGTTCAAAACACCTGTGGGGTATAAATGCTCACTGTACCACTTGTTATGTTCCTTAAGGGGTGTAGATTCCAAAATGATGGCAATTGAGGGGGGGTCCCGCTGCTCTGGCACAATGGTAGCTCTGTAAACGCTCAGGGCCCCTGACCGATTCCAGCAAAATTCTCCAAAAGCATAGCAGTTTACATCCAAATATGAGGTATGTCTTTTCTTCAAAGAAATGTATTTACAAATTGTTTGTGACATTTTCTCCTGTTATCACTTGTGAAAATGAAAAAATTTGGGTCACCGCAGCATTTTAATGAAAAAAATCTAAATTTGCCTTTTCACATCCCAATTTAATGAACATTTATCAAACACCTGAGGAGTGTTAAGGCTCACTGTACTGCTTGTTATGTTCCTTGAGGGGTGTAGTTTCCAAAATAGTATGCCATGTGTTTTTTTTCTTTGTTCTTTTCTTTTGCTGTTCTGGCACCATAAGGGCTTCCTAAATGTGACATGCCCCCCCCCCAAAAAAAATAAAATAAAAAAATTCTCTCTCCAAAAGCCAAATGTTACTCCTTCTCTTCTGAGCATTGTAGTCCGCCAGCAGAGCCCATGAGGTCTACATATGGGGTGTTTCCATAATCCTATTACCTCTCGTAAAAGTTGTAAATTTGGGGAAAAAAAACAGCATTTTAGTGAAAAAATAATAATTTCCAATCTAAATTTACCGAAAAGTCGTCAAACACTTGTGTGGTGTGAAGGCGCACTGTTCCCCTTGTTATGTTCGTTGAGGGGTGTAGTTTCCAAAATAGAGTGCCATGTGTTTTTTTTTTCCCCTGCTATTATGGCACCATAGGGGCTTCCTAAATTTGACATGTCCCCAAAAAAACATTTCAGCAAAATTCACTCTCCAAAATCCCATTGTCGCTCCTTCCCTTCTGAGCCCTGTAGTGTACCCACAGAGCACTTAACATCCCCATTTGAGGTATTTCCTTACTCAAGAGAAATTGTGTTAGAAATTTTGGGAGGCTTTTTCTCCTATTACCCCTTATTCAAAAACTGGGTCTACAAGAACATGCGAGTGCAAAAAATAAAGATTTTTAATTTCCTCCTTCACTTTGGTGCTATTCTTGTGAAACAACTAAAGACATTTTGAATACTTTGAGGGGTGCAGTTTTTATAATGGGGTCATTTACGGGGTATTTCTAATATAAAGGCCCGTCAAATCCACTTCAAAACGGAACTGGTCCCGGAAAAATTCCGACTTGCTGCTGAACTTTTAAGCCATCTGATGTCTTCCAAAAGTAAAAACATGTCAACTTTATGATGCCAACATAAAGTAGACATATTGTATATGTGAATCAATGTAAAACATTTTGGAATGTCCATTTTCCTTACATGCAGAGAGCTTCAAAGTTAGAAAAAATGCAAAATTCTCAAATTTTTCATGAAACTTTGGAATTTTTAACCAAGAAATGATGCAAGTATTGACGAAAATTTACCACTAACATAAAGTAGAATATGTCTCGAAAAAGCTTTCTCAGAATCAGAATGGTTAGGAAAAGCATCCCAGAGTTATTAATGCTTAAAGTGACAGTGGTCAGATGTGCAAAAAAATGCTCTGGTCCTTAAGGTCATTTTGGGCTGTGTCCTTAAGGGGTTAATTGGCTGCATCACAATTATAAAGTTATTAGGTAAAAAGACATTACGTGCCAATCCAAATTTTTCAGATTGTTTGACTTAAACAATAAATAAATACATAAAACATCCAAAATGACACCAACCATGCTAGAACTACATGAAAAAAAAATATGGCTGTAAAATGGGTCACATTATTAAATGAACTACTTAAGGACCGGGCCATTTTTCATTTTTGCACTTTCGTTTTTTCTCCCTCCCCTTCTAAAAATCATAATGCTTAAAATTTTCCACCAACAGACCCATGTGAGGGTTATTTTTTGTGCCACCAATTTTCCTTTGTAATAACATCAATAATTTCACCACAAAATCTATGGCAAAAAAAAAAAGAAATAAAGATTAGTTGTGGGAGCAAAATTGAAAAAAAAAAAAAAAACACAATTTTGTAACTTTTCAAATCCACACAGTGCACTTTTTGATGAAAAATACATTATATATTTTTTCTGTAGGTCCATGCAATTAGAATGATACAACATATGAAGGACCAGATATTGCAGAACTACACGCCCAGCATCCCTGACTGTCTGGGCATGCTGGGAATTGTAGTTTTTCAACAGCTGTAAGCACACTGGTTGGCAAACACTGAGCTAGAGTCTGTTTCCAAACTCAGTGATTCCAACCCATGTGCCTCAAGCTGTTGCAAAACTACAACTCCCAGAATGCACTGACAGACTGTACATGCTGGGAGTTGTAGTTTTGCAACAGCTGGAGGCACACGGGTTGGAATCACTGAGCTAGAGTCTGTTTTCTAACTCAGTGGTTCCTCACCAGTGTGCCTACAGCTGTTGTAAAACTTCAACTCCCAGCATGTATAGTCTGTCAATGCATTCTGGGAATTGTAGTTTTGCCACAGCTGAAGGTTTGGGGTGCCCCCCCCCATATGAATGTACAGGGTACATTCACACGGGCGGTTTAAAGTGGGTTTCCTTCTGCAAGTTTGAGCTGCGGCAAATTTTCCGCCGCAGATCAAACTCCCAGCGGAAAACTTACTGTGAACCCCCACCCATGTGAATGTACCCAAAACACACTACACTAAAACATAAAAAGTAAAACACTACATATACACCCCTTTACACGTCACCACCCAATAAAAATGAAAAACATCTCATACGGCAGTGTTTCCTAAACAGAGCCTTCAGCTGTTGCAAAACCACAACTTCCAATATTGTTGGACAGCCGTAGACTGTCCTGGCAGGCTGGGAGTCTTGCATCAGCTGGAGGCACCCTGTTTGAGAAACATTGTTGTAGGGTTTTGGTGGAGACAAGCCCCATCCTTGTAACTGGGTCCGCCCCTATTGCAAATTCCTAATTTAGGCCTCAAATGCGCATGATGCTCTCTCATTTCAGAGCCCTGTCGTATTTCAAGGCAGCAGTTTAGGGCCACATATGGGGTATTTCTGTACTCAGGAGAAATTGTGTTACAAATTTTGGGGGGGATTTTTCTCCTTTTACCCCTTATGAAAAGGTAAAGTTGGGCGCTACACCAGCATGTTTGTTACGCTATGCGCTCCGGCCTCACACGCTAGCCGTGAGCGCATGGTCCCCTTACCTTCTGCTGCTGAAGGGGCTGGGACTCACACTGCGGGACGCACTCGCATGCGAGCCCCAGTCAGTCCGTCACTCTCCGGGTGTTTCCCCTGCCTCTGCTTCCACCTCTCTGCTCCGGCACACGTGTCCCCGTCCCTTAGGGTGTGCGCACGCCAGAGCTTTAGGATTTGAAGGGTCAGTACGCTCATTAGTGTAACAAGCTGTGTCTTGTTGATAAATTCTTCCACCCTCCTCAGTTCTCTGCCGGATCTTTGTTGCCTTGTGCCCTAGAGAAAGCGTTCCTTTGTATTGCCCTGCCGTGTACCAGATCTCCTGCTCTTGTGACCTTGACCTTTCTTCTCTGCCGCCTGCCTACTGAACTTCTGCTACGTCCCCACTAGCAGCTGACCTACAGCTATCCTGACTACGAGTTGTCTCATCTCTCCTGTGCTTCGCATCTCCTCAGCTGCCTGTGTGGTCGAGCCGTTGCCGGTGGTTACGAACTGGGTGTCGCCTGCAGCATCAAGACCATCCTGCTTTGCAGCGGGCTCTGGTGAAGACCAGCCGCACCTTAGACTCCGTTCCCTGGCACTGTCCAAGTCCTCTGCCACACAGGTCCAGCAGATCCACATACACCGGAGTTCCTGTCTTCTGAAACGTGAGTGTTACAATGTGATTGTAAAAAATTTTAATGTTTACACTAACATGCTGGTTTTGTCCCATACTTTTCATTTTTACAAGAGGTAAAAGTAGAAAAAGACCCTCAAAATTTCTGAGTACGGAAATACCCCATATGTGTATGTAAAATGCTCTGCGGACAAACTACATGGCTCAGGAGTGAGAGAGCGCCATGTACATTTGAGGCCTAAATTGGTGATTTTCACAGGGGTGACTGATCGTTACAGCGGTTCTGACATGAACGCAAAAACAAACACCCACATGTTACCCAATTTTGGAAACTGCACCCCTCATGGAACGTAACAAGGGGTATAGTGAGCCCTAACAACCCACAGGTCTTTGACAAATTTTCGTTAAAGTTGAACATGAAAATTTAAAATTAGTTCTTTTTCCCCCTGAAATGCTGGAGTTACCCCAAATTTTTCATTTGAACAAGGGGTAATAGGAAAAAAGCCCCCCAAAATTTCTAACCCCATTTCTTCTGAGTATATAAATACCCCATATGTGGATGTAAAGTGCTCTGCGGGCGAACTACAATGCTCAGAAGAGAAGGGGCGCCATTGGGCTTTTTGAGAGAGAATTAGGCTGGAATTGCAGGCTATGTGTGTTTACAAAGCTCCCCTCCACAAGTGACCCCATTTTGGAAACTACCCCACTCACATAATGTAATAAAGGTTACAGTGAGCATTTACGCTGACAGATTTTTTGAACAGTCATCCGTAAAAATGAAAAATTTTATTTTTCATTTGAACAGCCCACTGTTCCACAGATCTGTCAAATGCCAGTGGGGTGTAAATGCCCACTGCACCCCTTATTAAATTCTGTGAGGGGTGTAGTTTCTAAAATAGTATGCCATGTGTTTTTTTTTTTTTTACTGTTCTGGCATCATGGGGGATTTCTAAATGCGACATGCCCCCAAAGTCCATTTCAGCTAAATTCGCTCTCCAAAAGCCCATTGTTGCTCCTTCCCTTCTGAGCCCTCTAGTGCACCCACAGATCACTTTACATCCACATATGAGGTATTTCCTTACTCGAGAGAAATGGGGTTACAAATTTTGTGGGGCATTTTCTCCTATTACTCCTTGTGAAAATGAAAAGTTTGGGGTAACACCAGCATTTTTGTGTTAAAAATTAAATTTTCCATTTTAACGTCCCAGTTTAATGAAAGTTCATCAATCACCTGTGGGGTCTTAAGGCTCACTGTAGCCCTTGTTACGTTCCTTGAGGGGTGTAGTTTTCAAAATAGTAGGCCTGGTGTTTTTTGTTTTTTTTTGCTGTTCTTGCACCATAGGGGCTTCCTAAATGTGACATGCCCCCAAAAACCATTTCAGCAAAATTTGCTTTTCAAAAGCCAAATGTGACTCCTTCTCTTCTGAGCATTGTAGTTCGCCCACAGAGCATTTTATGTCCTAACATGGGGTATTTCCATACTCAGAAGAGATGGAGTTACAAATTTGGGGGGGGGGGGGGGGGCATTTTCTCTCATTAACCATTGTAACAATGGTAAATTTGGGGAAAAAATGCACTTTAGAGAAAAAAAAAATTCCATTTACACATCCGACTTTAACGAAAAGTCGTCAAACACCTGTGGCGTGTTAAGGCTCACTGGACCCTTTGTTACATGCCTTGAGGGGTGTAATTTACAAAATAGTATGCCATATGCTTTTTTTTTGCTGTTCTGGCACCATAGGGGCTTCCTAAAAGTGACATGCCCCTCAAATATCATTTCAGAAAAACTCACTCAAAATCCCATTGTCGCTCCTCCCCTTCTAAGCCCTCTACTGTGCTCGCTGAGCACTTCACATACACATATGAAGTATTTCCTTACTCAGGAGAAATTGGGTTACAAATTTTGGAGGGCTTTTTCTCCTATTACCCCTTGTAAAAATTCAAAAACTGGGTCTACAAGAACATGCGAGTGTAAAAAATGAAGATTTTGAATTTTCTCCTTCACTTTGCTGCTATTCCTGTGAAACACCTAAAGGGTTAACAAACTTTCTGAATGTCATTTTGAATACTTTGAGGGGTGCAGATTTTTTTATAATGGGGTCATTCATGGGGTATTTATAATATGAAGGCCCTTCAAATCCACTTTAAAACTGAACTGGTCCCTGAAAAATTCCGTGAATTTTGTGAAAAATTTGAAAATTGCTGCTGAACTTGAAAGCCCTCTGATGTCTTCCAAAAGTAAAACATGTTAACTTTATGATGCAAACATAAAGTAGACATATTGTATATGTGAATCAATATATAATTTATTTGGAATGTCTATTTTCCTTACAAGCAGAGAGCTTCAAAGTTAGAAAATTGCAAAATGTTTCAATTTTTTCCTCAAATTTGTCAATTTTTCACCAAGAAATGATGCAAGTATCAACAAAAATTTACAACTAACATAAAGTAGAATATGTCATGAAAAAAAAAGCTCGGAATCAGAATGAAAAGTAAAAGCATCCCAGAGTTATTAATGCTTAAAGTGACAGTGGTCAGAATTGCAAACAATGCTCCAGTCCTTAGGGTTATAATGGGCTCCGTCCAAGGGGTTAATGTTTAGTCCTCCTTAGGTACTTGAAGAAGTAGACCACATTAACTGCTCTGCACTCCAACATCATGTCATATGGGTGGCATGAATGGGTGACCGCAGTGGTCCCTGTAGTATCCAGTGGTTAATCTGCTGGGATCAGAGATATCCCTGATTAAGACTGGCTGGCATCTACTGTATATCGAGCAAGTTACAATCCCGAGGCCATTCCATACTTCTTTGATAACTAAAAAACATAAAAAGATTGGAGCGTGGTCCTAGTGTAATACCGTTATATCGTAGTAAAGTAAAGATGAAGTCAGTTCAGCTCACCAAGGTTGGTTATGCTAAGAGCACAACATCTCTATTGCATGTATAAGGGTCAGCAGCCCTGGAGCTCCCGATCTCATCTAGATTCTGGCCGTAGGTAATGAGTAGAACAATTTTTTTTTTTAAACCTCCATTCCTGCAGCTACTCCCAAAAGGCTATTAATTTATTATTAAGACCAATAAAATTAGATGCAGTATTCAACTAGTTTCGGACTCGTTCCAAGCCCTTTCTCAAGATGTGCATGATTGCATTAATTTTGTCTCTGGACCAGTTATAAATTGTGGAAAACAGGTGTAAAGAACGTAGTGCTCATGAGGGAATTTTGCTATTCAAAGCACATATTCAGGTTTTGTGATTGACAGCAATGTTATGAAAAATGTTAACTTAATCATAACTTCTAACATATTGTAAGTGAATTACACTTCAGGTAAGTTATTGATAATTGTTTAGAAAACATATATATGTACAGATAATTTCTAATGTGTAAGCAGTTTTCTAAAGTACCTCTGCAAATAATGCATAGCAAAACAACAAAATTATGTCCGGAAACCTGAGCAAGTGCAGCAACCATATTTTAAGAAGGGGAAGGGTTAAATAGCATGCCTAAAGGATAACTGATAAAGTTTCAGCTCTTCATTTAAATTGCTTTGGACCTCTAGTCATGAAGAAACCTCTGTGAAGTAATGTAAGTAGCAATTACATTAGGCTGGATGTTTTAGCTTTGTAAAGTGCAGCCAACTACTTACTATAAGTGTTTAAAGCGAATAGAGAGAGGATTTAATTGCAGCTTCAAGTAGGTATGATAATGGGAGATGCTTCAATCAACTCATTGAGATTCACAGATTCTAAATGACCATTTGAGATGAAAGATTTCATTGAAAGTAAATGAAAACTAAAATGTTCCGAAATGTATCTTAATAAGTGCCCAAAATATTGACAAACAGAAATTCATATGATGTATTTATAGTCCAAACTCACTGAATGTTTACACTAAGGGTATGTTCCCATTCAGTATTTTGGGACACATTTTGAGATGTAATCTACATGGATTCAAGAGACACATGAGTGCAGGATTTTTACTGCTAATACAGTGACAGCTTCCCTTAACAAATGTACCTCATGGTGGAGTATCTGTGAATACCTTTTTTAAGTTATTGATCAGCCCCCAAAATGGCAGTAGATTGGCATATGGTCTATCTATTTTCAATGAAGCTGCTGGAGATAGACCAGTACAGCAATTGACTATTTCTGACAGCTTCTTAGGGAATGAATGGAGTGTGTGCTGACCCACCACATCATTGGGAATGTAGCTTCCCCATGAACAAACACTTATCCCCTATCCTGTAGACAGAAGATATGTATTTTTTTTTTAAATCACTGGAATACCTCTTTAACACAACTCCTTTCGTTTTATTAAAATGCTTTAATTCTTTCTCTTCTACACAGGAATTACTGTAGAACTAGATTTGGAAACCCTTCTAGAAGATACTATGGCCATGTTTTGTTTCAGTCAACAAATCAAGTCACATAAAACACATATTGTGCCTGCAAATTGCCTCTCTGAAATATACTATAACAGAACACATTTTCTCATTTAAGAAGCCATACAAGATACCACTGATGAAGATATGAATGATGGCATAGAAATCTCTGAAAGCAATAAAAAGCCTATTTTACATGAAAAAGCAAGTGAGAATGCAGTGGTATAGTTCTTAATTTATCCAAATAGAGCTACTTAAACTACAGAATTGCGAATACAACAACCAAGATGTTCATCATACAAACTATATGAGGAGATGAATGATAGTATTTGTTTGAAGCAGTAAATGATCCACTTATAATTATGCTACAAAAAACTTCATTTAATTGGGTGCGTATTAACAAAAGGAAATAAATATGTTAGAAGACTGAAGATGAATATAAAAAGATAAGGTCTTCTGAACAGCACATTAAAGTTACATTTTACACTGAATATCTCCTATAATATACTGATATTACATATAAAATGGTGTCTGATGAGCAAGAATGGACAATTTTTATATAATGAAGATAGGAATATCGATAACACGTACTATACAGCTAGAACTATACTGATAATACTGCTAATATTGAGATTATGTGTTATGGCCAAATGAACTGCAGGAAGGTGGATAAAATATACAAATAACAATAACATCTCTATAATGTACTGGTAGTAGATGGGTCACACTGACATCTTTGCCAAAAGTCAATTTTTGAAGTGCTAAATCTGCCCTTGTCAACTCTAAGTACTATTGTAGTAAATTGTAAGCATCTACTAGCAACAACAGCTCAACCATACAGTGGTAGTTTATCTAGATTCTAAGTAGGACTGCTGCATGTTGATCTTCATGGCATGTCACTGTCATCTATCTTTTGTTTTATCTCTCTGTTAAGAGCTGCACACTGAATCTGGAAGTGACAAGCACACATAACATGAGTAATGTCCAGCTATACCTTTGGAATGCTATGCCCAACAGGTGTGATGGTCAGGTGTCCCTGTAATTGGGCACACCTTCTGATCTTAATCAGCAACCTCATATCTCATCAGACACTGTGTTAGGCAGCAATGCATAAAGCATTGCATGACTACTTTAGACTTGGGTTACAGATTGCCTGGGTTGAGTGCAGAGCACTTGGCCAAATGTATCTATTAAAAGTAAACCCCAAAAGTCCCAGCTCCATTTGCACAGTTTCTGTGGCACTATACACTGTTTATAAAGGATGTCCCAGAAGCCATTGTGTAAGTGACCAGCAATGTTAATGCATTGCTGGTTACAAACAAAAGTCAAAAGAAAGTGTGTAGGACAGTAAGAGTGCTATAGCTTGATGGAGTTAGGCCCTGAGATGCTGCACCAATGTGATAACAAGAGCAAATGTGCTGGCTATATCTGTAAACGCTACATTTTAAAATGAGAACAGCCTTTAACCCCTTAGCGACCACGGACGTACATTTACGTCCTGTGTATGACCGCGAGCATCGGAGCGGTGCTCGCATCATACACGGCAGGTTCCGGCTTCTATCAGCAGCCAGGGACCCGCCAGTAATGGCCAACATCGGCGATCGTGTGGATGTCCGCCATTAACCCCGCAGATGCCGTGATCTGTACAGATCCCGGCATCTGTGGCAGTGCGGCACTTTGAATGGATGATCGGATCGTCCGCAGCGCTGCAGGTCAGGGGAACTCTGGCTGCCATGCTGGATGATCTGATCGCTGTGGCAGTGCTGCGGGCGATCTGATCATCCATTTTAGTGTCCGCAATACTGCAGATGTCGTGATCTGTATTGATCACGGCATCTGAGGGGTTTATGGCGGACATCCGCGTGATTGCGGATGTCCGCCATTACAGGCGGGTCCCTGGCTGCGCATGACACGAGCATCGCTCCATGCTTGCGGTTATGCATAGGACGTAAATGTACGTCCTGGTGCTTTAAGTACCAGCTCACCAGGACGTACATTTATGTCCTGCGTCATTTTTTTTTTTTTTTAAATGAACTGATGCCAGAAAGTTAGACAGATTTGTAAATTACTTCTATTAAAAAATCTTTACCCTTCCAGTACTTTTTAGCAACTGTATGCTACAGAGGAAATTATTTTCTTTTTGAATTTCTTTTTTGTTGCTGACACCTCTGTCCGTGTCAGGAACTGTCCAGAGCAGCATTGGTTTTCTGTGGGGATTTTCTCCTGCTCTGGACAGTTCCTGGGCATCAGGTGTCAGCAGAGAGCACTGTGGACAAGCAAAAAAAGAAATTAAAAAATAAATGAATTTCCTCTGTAGCATACAGCTGCTAATAAGTACTGGAAGGGTAAAGATTTTTTAATAGAAGTAATTTACAAATCTGTTTAACTTTCTGGCACCAGTTGATTTAAAAAAAATAATAATAATTTCACCGGAGTACCCCTGTAAATTATAATAATACAAAAGGAATGAATATGTGAAAAAAATTGTTAAAATAATCAAATATACTAGGGTATAGAAAGACCCAACAGTAAAATGCATAAAGCAAACTGCAGTGCCATATGACTAATAATAATAAATAAATTAAGCCCCCTATCCAGATCAGTACTGCTCCCCTGATGTACCGCATAAGAAAAAATACAGAATATAGGAAATAATGGAGAGATGAGAGTGGGAGACCACAGAAGATAAAGTGATTCTAGGCCGAGCCTATAAAACAAAAAAAGAAAAGAGAAACTAAATAGTTTCCTGTGGAGCATACAGCAGCTGATAAGTACTGGAAGGAGAAAGATTTTTAAATAGAAGTAATTTACAAATCTGTTTAACTTTCTGGCACCAGTTGATTTAAAAAAAAAAAAATGTTTTCTGGCTGAGTACCCCTTTAATAAATTGGCTATAGAATGCAAAGTATTCATGCCTCTTGTACCCTAATGCCCTAAATACACTCCTTGCATACATAGATACTGGCTGGTCATAGATTGTAAGCTCTTGCGAGCAGGCTCCTCACTCTTCTTGTTTGAATTGTTAGTAAGTTTTTTACTTTGTAATGTCTGATGTTCTTTATACATGTACCTTCTATAGGTATATTCACATTAAGCAGAAGTAACATTTTGTGGTATACAGGATATGAGCAATCCAGGAAAATAAATGCAGGGCATATACTGTTTTTATTGTGGGTCTCAAAAGTGTGGTTGACCAATCATATAATTGACTATTTAAATAACAATTGTTATAGAAACTGTGTGTGAACAGTTTCTAAATAGCAGCCATTACTTAATAATTGACCTGTAACATTTTGTTTAGAGCTATCCAATGTAGAACCACATATATAAAGGACATTATTGTATTATCCTTTATTTTGTTGCTTGCCCTTGTTTTCACTTTGCTCTGATAATAGAAATTCAAAGGTTCATGCTGTATCAATCAATATGAAAGTAGGTGGCAGAGCCAAGAGAAAGTAAAGCACTACATTATCTCCTTAAATTATCACAGTACATTCCATTACCTTGATTGTACAGGAACATGTGTAAAATAAAAATGCTCTAGCTAGAGTTTGTACCATACGTTAGTACAAAATAATGCAATTGAGAGGCAGTCTATCATGGTCTGCAAAATATATCAACTATGAATTTCATTTTCCCTAAATGTGAGATGAGCAGGAATTACTACCTTAACTGGTAATACCATTTTTTACATCTATCTGTATTTTAAAGGAGAATTCCAAGTTAAAATTACTTATCTCCTATTCTCTGGGTAAGGGGGTGAGTATAAGATCAGGAGGGGGGGATTGTTCAAACCACTGGGACCCTCTCATATTCTTCAGAACAGGGCCATATGTTTTTGTTATTATTAGAGTGATGTGTCACATATGTGTTGGGCGCGAATATTCACATTTCAATTTTTTATTGCGAATATCGCAAATTTGCTAATATTGCGAATATATTCGCTATATATTCAAAATTGTGAATATTCGTTTTTTCCGCATATGCGCATATTTGCATATGCGAATATTTGCATGAGCGCATATTCGCATGTGCGCATATTCACATATGTGAATATTTGCATATTCCTTCTTTTTACTTGTGGGCCAATTAGAATGATGCAAATACACTTGTCAGAGGTTATCAACATATCTAGCAACCAACAGTAAAGTCGCCCACCCCCTCACTGTTTTCTTCCTCAAATACACAAATATTCGCATATGCGAATATTCACATATGCGAATATGCGAATATAATGAATAGGTGAATTTCGCAAATATAGGAGGAATATTCATCTATATATTCACGAAATATTGCAAATTCGAATGTGGGCAATGCCGCCCATCACTAATATGCATGCTGCCACCATATTCATTCTCTATGGGAGCTGCTGAAGGTAGCTGAGCACTATACAGTGACCCCCCGACCTACGATGGCCCCGACATACGATAATTTCAACATGCGATGGCCTCTCAGAGGCCATAGCAGGTTGAAGGCAGCATCAACATACGATGCTTTTTATGTCGGGGCCATCGCATAAACGGCTTTCCGGCAGCACAGACTGCTTCAGCTGATGCCGGATAGCCATTTACGGTGCACCGTGTGGTCCGCTGAAGATCACTTACCTGTCCTTGGGTCTCCGGCGCGTCCTCTTCGGGATCCCCTGCATGGTCGGCGCTCTCCATCGTTGTCATAACGCCGGTGCGCACGCCGTCCCGTCATCCAATAAGAGCGGATGTACATGACAGATTTTTAGTAAATCTAGAGAATTAAATACCTACTTGTGACCTCTGCTACCTGCTCTATTACATACTGATTGATGCATCAGTTTTAGATGGAAAGACAGATATATAAGTATAAATAGCTCATATTCTTCCTAGACTTGCTCCTTAGGACAAAGTCTCACATATCTTCAAGAATTGTAGAGAAATATTTTTAGAGTAGGAGAATAGCCAAACTACAGTAGAATGTCATTGTTACTAAGCTAAACACTGTTTTGTTCTTACTAAAATAACAATTTGAAATGTATACCTACTGGAAAGTACAGTAGCATAGCCATTTAATCTGTTTGATAAAAGCAATCACATTAAAACATTGAGCAAATGTATTTGGCTTAGCACTAAAGAAAACTATTATCCTTTCTACATTAAATGCTGTGAGCACTTTAGCATATCTTTTTTACTCAAACAAAAATAAAAGGAATCCTTGTGAATACAGTTCTATAGGTGGCCATACATGGCTATTTCGGCCAAACGTTTGTTATCTCTCCTGACCTGTTGTGCACAACCAAGGGCTTATCTCTCTCAAAACAATATTAAAATCCAACATGCCCATGCCCTTATTTCCACAGACATCATCTGTTAGAGGATTGGATGGCCACCATATATTCAGCTGAACCTGACGAAGTTGATGGCTTTGGCCATATTGCTATAGTCACATGTTAACTGTCTCCGTACTCTCTTTTTTAAACTTAGGCTAGGAACTTTTAAACTTAGGCAGATGGGCCGCATTCCTGCCAGATCCCTATTCATATCACTGAAGTGACCAGAGTTAGCTCGTGATGCTGGTCAATTCATTTTCTCATTTTGGATACAGTGGGAAAAGAACAGCAGACCATGGTTTTCAGTCCAGTTCAAACACAGGATATGGTAAGAAAATGAGCCAACAAGAGTTTATAGCTGACTCTGGTCCCCTCATTGAAATGAATGGGGTATTGCACAGATCCAGCAGAAATATGTTTTTGAAATTTCTCTGCCGATTGGGCTGCCATATGCCCCAAAGTGATGTAAATGCAGCCTTACAGACAGTGTAAAGAGTAATACAAAGGTTGCAAGCCTGCATATTTTGGCCACACTATAATTTAAAATGCTTACTTTTTTTCATTTTTGCAGGATACAGTCTGGCCTTATGGTGCTGAAGTGATATCTCTACTTAGTGGGTGTGCTTTAGAAGCTCCTAGGCAAATCTTATGGCATTGGGGCTATCAATAGTCTGTAAGCCAGCCTGTTGCACTGCACTTAACCATGTGACTAGCACCTTATAGAAGCATTATCTAAAAGCAAACAAACTACTAGGTATAGAAACACAAACTAATTTCACGAATAGTAAGTGTATAACCATGTGAGTAGCACTTTATGTAGTTTTTATTGGTACCATTTTTGTTCAGATGGAAGCAATTCTGGCTATTTTTCCCCCAATTTTGCATATGGTGATACTAAGTATGTTGTTTTATTATTATTTTTATAGAATTATTAATAAGGGTACTAATTTATATTTTTACTGTTTAAAAACATTTGTTTTATTATTTAGTTAAAAATTAATTAACATTTTCCATGTCAGGATTAGATTACTTATACTAATTCTTAGATTGCTTAAATTGATCAACTCCATGCTATTGCTTGGCATTGATCACTTAGTTTGGTTCTCTGCTGGTAGAGCCTGCCTGAGGCAAGCTGTATATGCAGATCTTAACATGGCAGGCACAGAAACTTTCAGAAGGGCTCCAACTGCCGTGGTAACAGATCGGCACTTCGCTAATATGTTGCAGAGGTACTGATTTGGCACCTTAGAAGTGCCATTCCTGTAAATCCACGTTTTTAATGACTGACATTAGCGTCATTACTGTTGATAAAGCAAATTCAGTTCATGAGCTTGCTTTATAGAACTGTAACAACTGCATAATGTATATTTTCATCACAGTACACCAAGGCACAGAAAGCATAACATTTTCAATTTTGCACCTAAAAATCCATATGATGGCTTATTTTTTGCACCACCAATTCTACTTTGCAGTGATATTAGTCATTTTACCAAAAAATCCCCGGCGAAACGGAAAAAAAAATCATTGTGCGACAAAATTGAAGAAAAAATTTCATTTTGTAACTTTTGTAACTTTATTCTGTAGGTCCATATGGTTAAAATGATACCCTACTTATATAGGTTTGATTTTGTCGCAATTCTGAAAAAAATCATAACTACATGCAGGAAAATGTATACGTTTAAAATTGTCATATTCTGACCCCTGTAACTTTTTTATTTTTTCGCGTACGGGCCGGTATGAGGGCTCATTTTTTTGTATGAGGGCTGAAGTTTTTATCGGTACCATTTTTGTGTTTTTTATGGGAAAAGGGGGCTGATTCAAACATTTATTAGGGAAGGGGTTAAATGACCTTTGTTAACTTATTTTTTTTTCACTTTTATTTTGCAGTGCTATAGCTCCCATAGGGAGCTATAACACTGCACACACTGATCTCTTATGCTGATCCCTGCAAAGCCATAGCTTTGCACGGATCAGCGAGATAGGGGCTCGATTGCTCAAGCCTGTAGCTCAGGCTTGGAGCAATCAAACTCTGATCGGATGTGGCGGAGACAGGTAAGGAGACCTCCACCTGCGTCCCAGCTAATTGGAACATCGCGATTTCATCGCGATGTCCCAATCAGCCCGACTGAGCTGCCGGGAAGCGTTTACTTTCATTTACAGACGTGGCGGTCAACTTTGATCGCCGCGTCTGAAGGGTTAACAGCGCGTGGCACAATGATTGGTGCCGCACGCTGTTAGCCCAGGGTCCCAGCTATCGTTAGCAGCCGGGACTTACCCGGAGTTTTTCACACAGGGACCAGGCTCAGGGTGTACAGGTACGCCCTGAGTCCTTAAGAGGTTAATTTAAGATAATAGTAGTTCTATATAGCCCTGATAAATTTTGTAGCATTATACAATACAAAGGGTACATCACATGGCAGGGTAGTGTCTGAGTTGTGAACTAAAATGTAAAAGTGCTTGATTTGCACAATGGTGGTCATTTTCTATGAAAAGAGGTTAGTACACATATAGCTGAATGAGCCATCCACCATGTCAGTGTCTGTTCAAGTACAGATATGAAGTGCATTAGAGTGCAATGGGTGTGGGAAATAGCATTAAAATAAGGGATAGGTTACTTTAGAATAATGTAAGAAAGAAGAATAAAATGGAATGCATCAAATTAGGCAAAGTTGTAGATAGAGATAAGCAAGCCAAGCCTAAATTTGTTCAAAATGTTGATAAACATAATCATAATGCCTTTCAACCAGCTCATCCAGCCAATCAGGAAGCACTATAGGGTGATGCCACTATATGCATAGGAGTCATTTTAGAGACAGCAGATGTTAGATGAAAATTTCTGTGAGGGACACCAAGCAATGACTGAGACAGATAGTAGGATCCTATAAATATAATAATTGTAGTAAAGCAGCAGAGTGTTCTACATCTGTTCTGTTAATACAAAATAAGCTTAAATTGGAAGTTAAATACAGTTTATTTTATACTAATTATGATAAAGCAGTGCATAGAGAGTTTTGTGTGAATTGTCTGCACTGTCTAGAATGCCAATCCTGTTGCTACTCCCCAAAATAGAAATAATTTTTCACACTTTTTCAGGTACAAATCATGTTACCACTTCCAAAAAGGGACATTTTTTTGACATCTTGGAAAAAGCCTATGCACCTCTTTGTGTATATAAATACCGTCAGGCACCAACCTCTAAAAAAGTGTAAATGAAAAAGCATTAAGAAAAATCTGCTAATGCGGTGTGTGTTTTATTTAACCTGTTAGTAACCTCCAAGTATAATTTATTTACTCATAGCTATACATGTTGCCATAATTGAAATAATCTTTGTCTTACAGCTCAGAAGTAAATAGATACAGTGGATATAAAAAGTATATACACACCCTGTTAAAATGCCCAGCTTTATGTGAAAGAAAAGAATTAAAGAATGAGACAAAAATAAATCATATCAGAATTTTTTTTTACCTTAATGTAACCTATAGCATAAAAATGTAACTGCAAAACCAACTAAAATCTTTGATGGGGAAAGAAAAAAAATAACACACTATAATCTGGTCGCATAAGTGTGCACACCCTTAAACTAATGCTTTGTTGAAGCACCATTTTATTTTATTATGGATGTGCAGCTCTGTGGAGAGTCTAATCTGTGAAAGTGGCGAATTGTAAATTGTATGTATATAAATTGTCTATAGTGAAAGGGCAACCATTGCAGTGACTGGCACTAGAAGAAAAGAGGTAACATAGTAACATAGTTTGTATGGTTGAAAAAAGACAAGAGTCCATCGAGTTCAACATAAAACCCAACTGTTGATCCAGAAGTAGGCAAAATAAGATTGGATAGTGGATATGCCCCGTTTTGAATAATACCTCAGCTTTCACTGTCTCCAACCACAATAAAAAGGTTGTATTGACATGGAACGAACTTGTGGCTTGTTCAATGCACCTTTTTATGTGCCCTTTTACCAAAAGGCGCAAATAATAAATATTGTATACCGCTTTGGAAAGTGTCCACAGCTCGATTTTACAGTCAATTAAAAAAAAAGGGTATATATGTAAAATGGCACAACAAAAAGGCACATTAACACACTGCGCCCAAAGATGCGCCTTTATGCCTGCACAAAAACAGCAGAAATGCAATAATAAATGTCCCCCTTATGGGCCAAATTTACTGATGAGAGGGACTGTGTAGAGAGAAAATAGAAGAGCACAGCAAATGGAAAAAGAGGAGATGTAGAACCAGCAAAAGCTGCACTGAATGACTATATATACTTATTGGCCCTCATTTATTATTCTAAACCCGACTTTTTTTGTCGGGTTTTTTTGGCGCATCTTTGTCTGCGACATGTCGCAGACATCGTGCGCCAGTCTGCGACACGATGCAACATTTTTTTCCCGACGGACCCGATGTGGATTCTCCCAAACCCGAAAAAGGGGCGTAATCCGACATTTCTGAGCTTTCCCACGTATTTATAAAGGTTTCCAACCCAAATTTGTTGAATTGTTGTGGATTTTTTCCCGACAACTCAGAGGAGTTGGAAACCAAAACCTACAAAACCCAAGTGCGACAAACAGGATGCGACATAATAAATACAAGGGGGAAAAAGCAGTCGGGTAAGAAAGCAAGATAGACTTACAACCCGATTTTCTAAGTAAATGAGGGCCATTGAGTGTTCTTAGACACACATATATATGGTTTTATGCATTATGCTGACAAAACCATTAATTTGATGCTTTTTGCAAATTTGTAGGACACACACATTCCTATGATTTACTAAGAAATATATGAGGATTACTATTAAGTATAAAAACAAACAATAAAACAAAAGTCACAGTAGGCAGTGCCCTTTGTCATACCTCCCAGAGAATGCAGAGATAATAAGGCTATTTCTGTACTGTTTTCCCTGCATGAAGCTTCACATAATAGGAGAACGAATGCTAATGTATTCATAACATATTCTACACCACTCATCCATTTCACTGTTTTGATATTTGTCATTAAAAAGTGAAAGCATGTTTGACTGCCAAGTCAGCATTTACCATATCCCAATTACTCAGATTTAATGCATTCCATCTTTATGTAAATGTTGTTGAATATAAAAGACATTAGTGATTCCACACATTAAGAATGATTCTGGTAGTGGAGTCATGACTTTTCTCAGAAGTATTCATTCATATTTTATCCACCGCCTACCTTTGTATTTACTGCACTGGCAAATAGATAATTCTTAGAAAACGTAAAAGAGATACAACATCTTTAGTTCTGAATACATTCTACTTTCTAAAATATACTGAGAAATATATGCAATGTCAAACATGCACTAGGCTGAGACAAATAATCGGATGGTGACTGTATTTCAGCTGACAACATTAATCATTTACAGTATTTACTAGATACGTATTAGACTGGTGAGATCCAACCATATGTCCAGACTCCTCCCCTTCCTGATCTGTATAGTCCTGCTATCAGTATGGGATCAGTATAGGATCAGGACAGCATGGTGGTTAGCACTGTTGCCTTGCAATGTTGGGGGCTACAGGTTTAAATATGCAAAGGAGTTTGTGTGGGTTTCCTCCAGTTACTCTAGAGAAAATCTACACTCCTAAAACATATTGAGAGATATGGAGACAGAGACTAATTTGAATAAGAAAACAAAAAAACTGCATGTACTATGAACTGACACCAACCCACTTATGAGTCTAATGAGTTTATCTGCGTGATTCACAGCACTACCAGTCTGATTAGATGACCAGCTGCAATGATGAAACTCCAAAGCCAGAGGATTCATGGCTGTATTACACAACCAGTTTGCTGAAAATGAATGTTTGCAACATCAGCAAAAATAGGCAAACAGAAGGCATATACAAGAATGTCTACGTTATTCTCTAATAATAACGTATTCTGCTATATATAATAAAAAACAAAAAATCCTGGAATGCTACTTTAAAAGTTTGAAGTGTATCTGTAACAAAATGTTTTGACATGTCGTAGAGACTGGGTGCCTCTCCCTGATCTCTGTGCATGTGACCGAGGAGACTTATATTGGGAGTCCATCCTGGTTAAATGACACAGGGCTGGGAAAAAAATGGGCTTAGAGTGCACTTCTCCTAACTCATTCTAGCTATCAGTTGGGGTATGAGCACCTACACCACATTCAAAACTTTTTACATGCCTCTTTGACATGTCAAATGTTTTTTTAAAGTGACAGTACCCATTTTAAAATATCATGAGTTATTCAGAAATCTCCATGATATTAGAACATATTCTTTTAGGTGCAGTTTATAGTCTTACTGCTGCACATGTGTTCTGCACCTGTCTGATTTTCTGTCTGATTCTGCAGTTTAGAAACTGTTATTGAAAAGTGATTCTGTGAAAAGTTTCCCTGGTAGGATTCAGCGTTCCTGCCATAAAATGGCAATTTTCATATTTTTGCTTCTGACACATTCTGATACTTTTTCTGAGTATATGTAATGATTGGTCACCACATTCTGACCTACCAAAAGTCTTGGGGGTATATGAGTACTAGGGGCCATTGTTAGGACCCAGGAAAGATGACGTCTACTAAAGGTGTAGCGACCAATCAGCTTAATCAAAAGGAAATATTTCAAAAGTGTTGTTCAAACAGATGTGTATATATATATATATATATATATATATATATATATATATATATCTCAAAAAAATTCTAAGGGTTTCTCATCTTCTCATCTGCCTGATCTCCTGACTTTGCCATGCTAGCAGTAGGCAGGTCTTTACTGATCCTGTGCCTCACACTGTGCCTCCTGTGCATGACGACACATGTGAGGAAAAAGATCATGTGGAGTATCTATCGGTACAAATAAGAGGAGGGAGAAAAAGTAAGACATTACTGATAGGGTTTTTACAAAAGCTTAAGCATAACAGTAGGAGAAAACCTACTAAAAAGACTAATAGATGAGGCAACAAAGGAGGATGAAGTCCTTATTATGGGAAAATTCAACTTCCTTGGTATAAACTGGGAAGCAGAAACCTGTAGGTCAAGTGGTACTAAAAGACAATGGGGGAGATTTATCAAAAATTGTGCAGAGGAAGAGTGGTGCAATTGCCCATGGCAACCAATCAGAATGCTTCTTTCATTTTTAAAGAGACATGAGCAACTGCACCACTCTTACACAGGTTTTGATAAATTTCCCCCAATTACCCTTTAAAACTAGTGCAGGGCCTAACCAGAATGGAGGTTCTTTTGGACCTCATTTTAACCAATAGCCCAGACAGAATATAAAAAGTATGTGGAAATAGAGAGTTGTGTAGCTCACTTAGCCACTAGCCCGAGGTTAACTGGGTAGGTCTATATCCCAAAGACCTAAGGGTGCGTAGAAATAAATAAATATATATATATATATATATATATATATATATATATATATATATATATATAAAATAGATTATAAATTATATAGAATTCAGTCCTCTAGAGACAGTAAAGATGAACAAAAAAGAGAGAAAGAAGAAAAGAAGAAAAAGGACAGGAAAAGTGGAAAAATGGGAGTTGGAATAGAGAATAGAAAAATAAAGAAAAAGGGCGAAAAATGAATGTATTAACTATGCTACCCGAATTAGGATGGATACAAAAGTTCTAAAAATATAGACATTTATTATATTATAATAAATATCTATATATTATATATCTATATTGGGCCCTTGCAAAAGATGTCATAAAATTAAGGTAAAATAGTGAGATATAAACATAGTACAATCAACAGCTGAATAATGGTATAAGAGTCTATTAGTAGAGATATTGAGCCTGTGGTTCCAATACAGTAATGTCCGTGCAGCAATGGATTTGCAATAGTATAAGGATTTAACTTTTAATCCTATTGATGGTACAGGAAACAATGTTGCCAGAGTGATCCCAATAGAGATATACAGGGTGGGCCATTTATATGGATACACCTTAATAAAATGGGAATGGTTGGTGATATTAACTTCCTGTTTGTGGCACATGAGTATATGTGAGGGGGAAAACTTTTTAAGATGGATGGTGACCATGGTGGCCATTTTGAAGTCAGCCATTTTGAATTAAACTTTTTTTTTTTCAATAGGAAGAGGGTCATGTGACACATCAAACTTATTGGGAATTTCACAAGAAAAACAATGATGTGCTTGGTTTTAACGTAACTTTATTCTTTCATGAGTTATTTACAAGTTTCTGACCACTTATTAAATGTGTTCAATGTGCTGCCCATTGTGTTGGACTGTCAATGCAACCCTCTTCTCCCACTCTTCTCCCACTGATAGCAACACTGCAGGAGAAAAGCTAGCACAGGCTTCCAGTATCTGTAGTTTCAGCTGCAGAATGGGAAAAACAGAAACTGGAACAGGACCCTCAATTTACGCAGAAGATTTTGTTCAGTGATGAGGCAAACTTTTATGTGAATAGTCAAGTTAACAAAAAAAAAACACCGCTATTGGTCTGACACTAACCCACATTGGATAGATCCCTGCAAGACTGTTGGAACACAAAAATTGATGGTATGGTGTGGTATATGGGGTACAAAGATAGTGGGGCCATTCTTCATCAATGGAAACCTCAAGGCCACTAGATATGCAAAATTGCTACATGATGATGCGTTTCCCTCTTTATGCACTGAAGCTGGCACGTTCCCTGAGTTTTTCCAGCAAGATGGCACACCACCACATTATAGGTGTCAGGTCCGAGCATTCCTAGATGAACAGTTTCCTGGAAAGTGGCTTGGTCATCGTGGGCCAGTTGAATGGCCCACAAGGTCTCCCGATCTGTCCCCCTTAGACTTTAATCTTTGGGGTCATCTGAAGGCAATTGTCTATGCTGTGAAGATACGAGATGTGCAGCACCTGAAACTACGGATACTGGAAGCCTGTGCAAGCATTTCTCCTGCGGTGTTGCAATCAGTGTGTGAAGAATGGGAGAAGAGGGTTGCATTGACAATCCAACACAATGGGCAGCACATTGAACACATTTTATAAGTGGTCAGAAACTTGTAAATAACTCATGAAAGAATAAAGTTACCTTAAAACCAAGCACTTCATTGTTTTTCTTGTGAAATTCTCAATAAGTTTGATGTGTCACATGACCCTCTTCGTATTGAAAAAACAAAAGTTGGATTCAAAATGGCCAACTTCAAAATGTCCGCCATTGTCACCATCCATCTTGGAAAGTTCCCCCCTCACATATACTAATGTGCCACAAACAGGAAGTTAATATCACCAACCATTCCCATTTTATTAAGGTGTATCCATGTGAATGGCCCACCCTGTAGTATGGAGATGTTGGGATAAGAGTGATACCTGCAGTCCGCTGTATAAGGTTACTCACGATTACAGTAGCTGGCGTTTTAAATATTTGCGGCAGATGTCGTGTTCGGAGCTGGCATGGTGTGGCGTCCGGCCTTGGGTGAGGTGATTCAGCAGTCCCAGCAGGATGAGAACGCCAGTTCATACACAAGTCCAGTTACCTGCCTCCATCTCCAGAGACTCTTTTGGCTGGACGCCTATCCGTGCCCACCTGCACCCTGCTGGGACCGCTGAATCACCTCACCCAAGGCCAGACACCACACCATAGGCCTGAAAGTTTAAAATCTATTGTGGGGAAAATATTTGAGGAGTATATTAATAAAAATAACCATATATCATAGCGCCAAATAGGTTTATGCGGGATCGGTCCTGTCAGATTAATCTGATCAGCTTTTATGAGGAGGTCAGTTATAGATTAGACCGGGGTGAAGCTTTGGATGTTGTATATCTGGACTTTTATAAGGCTTTTGATATTGTGCCGCACAAAAGGCAAGTACATAAAATGAGGTAGCTGTGACTAGGGGAGGACTTATGTAAATGGGTTAGCAACTGGCTCAGTATTAGGAAGCAGAGGGTGGATATCAAGTGACTATGTATTACAGGGGTCAGTACTGGGTCCACTTTAATATGCTTATTAATGACCCTGTATAGGGATTACAGAGTAGAATTTCGATATTTGCAGATGACACTAAACTGGGTAAGGTGATCGTCACAGAGGAGGATAACATAATATTACTGAGGGATCTTGGGAAGCTTGAGGCTTGGGCACAGACATGGCATATAAAGTTGTATGTCGATAAATGCAAGGTTATGAACTTGGCTGAGGCAACAAGTGTATGAATATGCACTAACTAGTAAAACACTGGGTAAAACTACCACTAAGAAACGCTTTGGGGGTACTAGTGAACATTAAAGAGTATCTGTCACAAATACATTTTTAATATAGTGTTACTTGTATAATTACCAGACTCCACAGATTCTCACAGAAAGCCACAAAGACTGACACCTGAAGGAGAGCCTCTCTGAAATCTGCACATACTGAAACATGCTTGAGGTCTTCTATTCATCACAATGTTGTAACAATGTGAGGGCAGAAGTGGCCCCCCAGCAGGCTTCAGTAATGTCATGCCTGCTGGGAAACGCCTACTTTCTCCTGCTGGGAAATTGCACTATGCGAGCAGGAAGAAAGGTAAGATACAGTGCTTTTTAAAGCTCTGATATTGTTTTTTAGGGCAGGAGGGGTGTTAGGAGTAGATAGGGAACATAGCTTGAGGTAGTAGTGAACAGTTTATTTGGTGACAGGTACTTTTAAAGCTCTACTTTAGATACCAGTGCCAGGCAATGGTGGCCAAGGCTTGTAAAATCATGAGATGCATCAAGAGATATATGTAGGCTTGTAACAATATGAACGTTTTGCCAAATTTTGACAACCTGTAAATAAGAAGGTTAAACTGGAATGAGAGTAGAGGAGGGGGATCAAGATAACATTGGTATTTTTGGATTAAAAAACCAAGACAGGTTAAAGGAAAGAAGGTTTAACCATCAATACAGATGGCCATTCTTTACTGTAAGAGGAGTGAGACTATGGAACTCTCTGCCACAGGGTGTTGTGGTGGTTCATTTATTGAACAAGTTCAAGGCTTGGATACCCTTCTTGAAAAATATAATATTACAAGCTATGGTTTATAGATTTCTAGAGATAGGACATTGATCCAGGAAATTATATTATTTTGATTTATTCTATATTATTCTAATTACATATTTGGAATCAGGAATTTTTGCCCCAATATGAAGCACTTTTTTTGCCTTCCCCCTAACACACCTAACACCAGGTGTAAGGCTCAAAAGCACTAGAAAAAGGCAATAACAGAAACACACACACATATTACCCATGGGAGCATACAGAAGACTGTCTGCATTGATCACACAAAGACCATGCAATAATGTGGTAGACCGGTATATATTGAGTTTATCAAATTGCTAAGGCTCCTAATAGTGCCAATACTTTGTAGTTACATTATTTTTCACTTTTTAGAGATGAATATTTGCTTTCTACAGAGATATTTTAGAAGGTAAATCGTAAAAATAAATTTTTCACACGTTCTTTACAGCAAGTTCATCTAGAATTCAAATACCCAAAACAATTACTCCAACATTCTTACCTTTCTAATTCTAATAATTTATACATATTTATACAGCTACTAAAGTAATACATGGGTTTCTTTCATATGCAAATGACATTACTGCAGTGAATAAATAGTACACTCGGTAGAAATATCTTTCATGTAAAATGAAACATAAATCAAACAGACACAGAGCTTTGAGCAGAAACATGAGTAAACTCATCACAGTCATTACAGACAGTTAAAGTACATCCTTGAATAAGCATCAAAGAATGTCACGTTTTAGATTGTTTCGTTTCACAGTTAGAGTACACAACACAGATGTTGTCAACTCTATTTTCTAATAGGTGCAAGCTAGAAGGTAAAAGATCTTTTTGCCTTTCACTTGTTATCTGCCTAGGGAATGAGTAGCTCTTCATTACTTTATGTTTCTCACGAGGGATTGGGAAAGACTGCTCCTCAAGCCTGAAATGTAGTTACAAATACACATTCAGTAACATAAATGTATAATCCCTCAAATTTTATCCTCAGCCACTCCCTAGGTCAACCCCTTAAAAAGAAACTGACAGCTGTTCACCCGCACTTAACCCAGTATATTGGGTTATAGTGTGGGGGAAGGGCTTTAAAATGGGTCACTCACAGTTTTATACATATTCACATTTCTGCCTGTTCCATGGTCTTTGTACAATGCGCTCTAGCTTGCATTAGAGGAGGTGAACATACAGTGGACGTTAATATACTTCCTTAACATGGATCTTTAACATAAACTATTTTCTTCAGCTAGGTATATCAATTCCTATACTATATCGCCACTGAAGAAGGGACTTCCCGAAATGCGTTTGGCACTTGCAAGACCCCATACGACCTCGCAAATAGACTTCATTCTTCACTTGTGCATTTACAGCTGCAACCTCTCCAATTTTGGACCACTGTGCAAGCGCGTGCATACCTCTATTTAACTGCACGAGGACGCTGCTTCATGACACTCACCCCACCACCTTCCAAAGCTCTGGCCAGACGCCACTCTGTGCCATTCTGCGGGATCACTAGCGAAGGCTCCGGACATGCAGACATCCATCTACCCAGGCCGGCTGTTGGCCTGTGCCAGTCTGAACTTCACGAGGACATCGCGTGACCTTCATATGCGGAGAATCCATGGATGGTGAGTGGTGCAGTGCACGGGTGAATGTTCCCTTTTATTATCTCATATTGCGGACCTTACAGTGGATACTTGTGACTACAGTGCACTACAGTGGATCTTTAATCTGTGACTATATATTGATCTAACTATTATTCCAATACCTGCTGCTGTTGAGAGGAATCTCATAGATCCATCAAGAGACATTTATTAAGATACTTTTTGCGCTATACATCCAGTTATAGGTGGCTATTGACATGTGGTCACAGAAACTATAATTATTTTACTCTTTCCATATCTTTTTAGATGCAAATCATAAAATGTTGCAGTATCTTGTAATACCTTTTTTTATTGGACTAACAGCATTTTGTAGAGACAAGCTTTCGGTATTCCTCCCTTCATCAAGTCCAAAGCAAATCTAAGCTCACAAGTAGAAGACACAGGTTACATATCACAAATATGCAGGGGTAGCACTCGCCGCATTTCACTGGAGAGTGGCAATAGTCGAACATCCCTTCGGCGGATATTAGCTACTCACAAATGGCACCCTTACAAACTCCAGCTACTGCAGCATCTCAATGAGGATAACCCAGATCGGTGCACTGAATTTGCAGAATGGGCAAAACAAAAATTGGAACAGGACCCTCAGTTTATGCAGAAGATTTTGTTCAGTGATGAGGCAAACTTTTATGTGAATGGTGAAGTTAACAAACAAAACCACCACTATTGGTCTGACACTAACCCACATTGAATAGATCCCTCCAAGACTGTTGGAACACAAAAATTGATGGCATGTTGTGGTATATGGAGTACAAAGATAGTGGGGCCATTCTTCATCAATGGAAACCTCAAGGCCACTGGATATGCAAAATTGCTACATGATGATGTGTTTCCCTCTTTATGCACTGAAGCTGGCACGTTCCCTGAGTTTTTCCAGCAAAATGGTGCACCACCACATTATGGGTGTCAGGTCCGAGCATTCCTAGATGAACAGTTTCCTGGAAAGTCGATTGGTTGTCGTGGGCCAGTTGAATTGCACCCAAGGTCTCCCGATCTGACCCCCTTAGACTTTTATCTTTGGGGTCATCTGAAGGCAATTTTCTATGCTGTGAAGATATGAGATGTGCAGCAACTGAAACTACGGATACTGGAAGCCTGTGCTAGCATTTCTCCTGCGGTGTTGCTATCAGTGTGTGAAGAGTGGGAGAAGAGGGTTGCATTGACAATCCACCACAATGGGCAGCACATTGAACACATTTTATAAGAGACAGAAACTTGTAAATAACTAATGAAAGAATAAAGTTATGTTAAAACTAAGCACATCATGTTTTTCTTGTGAAATTCCCAATAAGTTTGATGTGTCACATGACCCTCTTCCTATTGAAAAAACAAAATTTGGACTCAAAATGGCCAACTTCAAAATGGTCACCATGGTCACCACCCATCTTGAAAATTTCCCCCCCTCACATATACTAATGTGCCACAAACAGGAAGTTAATATCACCGACCATTCCCATTTTATTAAGGTGTATCCATATAAATGGCCCACCATGTATTTTTTCCAATATATATTTGATATTTTTCACTGTTTTTATGTGTGTCTCCGGCAAGGGCCCTGTCGGAACAACTATGTTATGTCATTTTATTGTTAGTAATAATTTACTGATTTCCTGGTCATATCTTGTGTATTTTTAGAATTTATATACCTGGAGGACTGTTTTGCTATATTATATTTATTCATTTTTGGCACGACGGGTACGAGCAACACAGACCACCTCGGTATAGAATTTTTAGTGGTGTGAGCCTCTTTATATTTTCTTTTCTATACTGTTATTTTCTTCAGCGGCAGCTCCTATGTCGCAAAGTACAACCTGTTAGAGGAATATTTGTTTGCCTCAAACATCAGGAGTATTAATCATACTCTATATACAAACCACAACAGAACATAGGGTAATTTCAGGCTTCACAGATCCAGAACTATAGCAGTTGCAGTGTGCAACTCTATGCACTAAACAGGTACTACTAGGCAGTGATGCTAAATAGTAGACCTCCCTTTAAAAATAACTTAAACCTCGAGCTGAGCAAATCTCCTAATATTCATTTTGGGTCTAATTCAATAAATCTCACTGTCAAATTTGTTTCGGAAAGAGATTCTATTCTGGAAGTGCCTAAAGTAGATACAGGAGCAGTGACTCCTGTCAAAGGCAGAAGTCCTGCTCCTGTATTGTACACTGAGCGACTGGGCTGGGAGCAGAACACCTGGCCCAACAAATTTGGTAAGCGGTAATGTATTACCTTCAGACAGCTCAATGTACATGAGCGGTATACAAAAAATCCAAAACAAATTACAAAAAAGTTCAGATTTTTTTGTGAAATTCTGTCAAAATTGAATTAAAGGGGTACTCCGGCACTTAGACATCTTATCACCTATCCAAAGGATAGGGGATAAGATGCCTGATCGCGGGGGTCCCGCCGCTGGAGACCCCCGTGATCTTGTATGCCGCACCCCGTTAAAATCAGTCCTCGAAGCATGTTCGCTCCGGGTCTGATTACTGTCGATCATGGGGTCGGAGCATTGTAATGTCATTGATACGTATAGCAGCACCCCTTTTCTAATTGATGTTGCCGAGCCCGCTCACATTGTAGTGATGGGTGCAGAGCCGTGACTTCACAATGCTCCGGCCCCGTGATCGACAGTAATCAGACTCGGAGCGAACACGCTCCGGGGACTGATTTTAATTGGGTGCGGGGTGCAAGATCTCGGGGGTCCACAGCGGCAGGACCCCTGCGATCAGGCATCTTATCCCCTATCCTTTGGATAGGGGATAAGATGTCTAAGCTCCGGAGTACCCCTTTAAGATAAAACAATATATTTTGATAACAAGGGGAAGTATTGATAAATATGGTAAATTTCTGTTTGGTGCTTTGAGTAGGAAGTCAATAGCCTATCCCAAACAGATAATGCCATGAAACATGTAGCATGCTAATTGTAGTGCTGAGATTATAGTTGATTTTTGATTATAGGGATTATAGAATATCATGTGAAGCATCAGAAACTCAGCCCAGGTATGACTTCTCTAAAATGGTGATCAGCTTTAATAGCAGAGTGGCAAATTTTGGGCACAGCAGAGAAATTAGAGAAATCATTTTAATGGGCAACTATGTGATGTAAAGTTTTGTAAACCATTACACGTAAGTATAATTTTTTAAGCAACTGATCAGTGTTTTTTCTAAGTTTTAATTTTAATATTTGCAAGAGTATTACATATTTCAAATGAAAGAAGGGCGCACAGTTGCAATTTCTTTATTTGTTATTGTATTATTAATATGATTCTAGATTTACAGAGCAATAGTTATTTACCATAAGGCATTAAAAAGTTGCTAGTGCTGTAACCAATTAATATCAGATGTTATGCCTTCTTGTAAAGTCAAATAAGTCAGGGTTACTCTTCAATACATTTCAAGTAGACAGTTATGAAGTCTTGAAAGCTTTTCATACCAGCATATCTAATGAACTGCATGATGGTCTACAGATATTTTTATGGTTTATTAATAAGATTCTGTGCATGTTATGTAGTAGCTGGAGTTGGAGAAATACAAATGTAAAAAATTGTAATGTTAGTGCAGCAATCTGCATGTGTAGTAACAGGTAAGGGTCTGCAATTGTCTTCTCCTTATCTTAAACTTTATCCAATTACTATATTATTACACACTTTTTCTTGAAAATTTGAAATAAATAAGATCTCAACATTTTTAAGGATTCAGTTATTCATTAAATCCTGACATTATATTGTAATGTCTTATGAATAATCAAAGCAAATTAAAGGTTGTCAGTATGGGGGACAGGGTGGATATGTATAAAGATTAGAAAACCTCCAAATATTCACTATTCGGAGATTTCTTTCCAATCAGACACTTTTGTTTCACATTCAATGCTGTTTTGGATTTAGTCCTGCACTTCCTGGGCCAGGTGCAGAGTACCCAGACCATGGAGTATAAGGAGTGAAAAAAGAACTGTAGACAGAATTAACTTATCCCCTATCTATAACATAGGTGATAAGTAGCTTATCGTGGTGGTCCGACTGCTAGGACCTCCAGAAATCACTGGAACGGAACACGACTCTCAGTAAGGAGGGTGTGCGGTAGATGGCAAGCTCTCCATTCATTTCTATGGGAATGCCAAAGAGACCCTAGAATATCAATCTGCATCATCAGCACTCCCATAGAAATGAAAAGAGTGTGTGCTGTATACCGGAGAGAGCCTGGGTTTCATTCTGGAGATCACAGGATCTCATCGGTTGAACCTCCCACAATCAGCTGCTTATCCCCTATCCTGTGGATAGGGAGTTCATTACTTTTGGCTGCAGTTCTCCTTTCAGTTGTGTTCTTAACATATTTAGTAAGAGGCATTTGCTATATGCCTCCTGCTCAGTGAATACTAGGTGCAAAGAGCATAAAGCACTGTATAAGAGCCTTACTGTCAAAATGGCCTTGCTACTATGCGGTCCTTGTGGTTAAGTAATGCTCGCCTGCTTCCTCCTCCTGTCTGTGTGTGTGTCCGGTCCCTCAATGGACCTGATTATCTCTGTATCTGATGTGGTTTAATGTATATTTACAGTCATTCTGTATCTGTGTATACTCTGATATCCTGCCTATTTAAGTCCCGTGATGAACCTTATTGTTGCTTTGGTTATCTGACTAAGAGAGAAATGCGTTGGGACTCGAGAGACAATTTATGATTTGATTCATGTTGAAGGAAATCAAGTACATACTTGGGAAGCTTGATTAGGGTTATTTTGGGATCTAATTTGCTTGGCCAGACAGCATTTTATTGTGTTTTTTATTTTTGTTTCTGTCTCACTTTTGTTTGTCACACAATTTTGTGTGTGAGGACAATTTATTTTAAGTATAACCAACTGAACACTAAGTTATAATAGAGCTCATAACTCAATATTTCTGTGATTTTCTGTCTGTGGCCTGGACCAGATCAGAGTGTTCCTCTGGTGCATTTAGTGACCAAATATCACTTAAATGCTGCATGAAAAAAGAGGGTACTAGGTGAGTATTATTTTACTTAGGGGTTGAGTAGCCAGACATACTGCATATGCCTCGTGTTTCAGTAAGGACTCCTATCAAAGACTGGTGCCCTTGATGTGAATCCAATTCATTCTGATCACTAGTTTTGACCTTATGCAGCTGCCATTGTTGCAGATGACAAAACAGGCAGATGCAACTGAAATATGGAATACATAGCACAAAAAAAGAAAACAAACTGAGAAAGCAAAGTAAAAATATAGGAATACTGGCTATTACAATAGTGTACATAGACACAAAGAAACAGCCCAAAGGTCGTAGGCTGCAATCCCAATAGATCCTGACACAAATTATGTAAAAAAAAAAGCAGATAAATATTTACTGAAACAAATACAATAGTGGGCGCCAAGAAAACTGTAGCTGTCAATGAGTTGCTGAATGTACCCTTTAAAAAATAGTCTCTCTGTAATTTTTTTTATTTAGTTGTTACCGCTGTGCTGCAAACTTGTCTACTGATGTGAGATGCCAAGAATCCTGCAGCTGTCTGTGTGTTATTCGAGGCTTTGGCCAGTCTGGCTATTTAGTTCTATTTTTATCCTTTTCCCTTTTCCTATTTTCTCTAGTAAAATTAAAAGTTTTGTTAGCCTTTATGATTCTTTGTGGCATTAGGAAGCACAATACACACATAGTAATACATTTATACAAAAGGAATTGCTGAATATATAATTCTGTCTATCAAGTTTAAACAACGTATAGAAAAAAAGTAAAATAAATAATTTACCAAATGGCAATAGACTGGCAATGCAGTGCAGCTTTGCTGTGGTGTCAATACTTTGTAACAACAAAACCTTGACAAAACCAGCATGTATGGCTCCACTATCAACAGGCCATGGTCAGTTTGCCCTAGAAGTGGTAATTACTTTCTAGCTCCTAGTGGTGCAAGGTTAATTGTTTTATATATTTTAGGTGTCCCTTTAAAATTGCACCCAGATCAGGGGGTATGTCAAAGGTGCTGTTGTTATGTGAAGTTGTCTATTCTGCTCATGGAATCGCTTCACAATAACATTATCACATTATCAGCTCTCGTTTATTGTTTCTGACAATTTTACAGAAGCAAACAGCTAAAGGTGACAGAAATTCTTCTTGATCACAGTATAAAGGTCTCCAATACAATGACTAGTGCTAAGGGGAAAAAGAGGCAAAGTAAAAGACTATGAAATACGATAAACTGGTGAGAGGAGTATTACTAAATAGGAGTAGTGTGCATGTACCAGGAGGGGGTGCCAACACGTTATTGTGACTTGAACATGGTATTTAGAGCAAGGGTAGTGAACTAAATCTTGACCTAAAATAAAAGAAAGATTAAGTGTGAAATTTATCAATCTGTCTGAAACACTAATTGTCTGTTTTTTTCCATAACAACCAATCACAGCTCAACTTACATGTCTTTTTTTTTTATATATATATCAACTTACATGTCTTAAGGAGCTCTTTAACCCCTTAAGGACTCAGGGTTTTTCCGTTTTTGCACTTCCGTTTTTGCCTCCTCACCTTTTAAAAAATCATAACCCTTTCAATTTTGCAACTACAGACTCATATGATGGCTTTTTTTGTTGCGCCACCAATTCTACTTTGTAATGACACCAATCATCTTACCCAAAAATTGACAGCGAAACAAAAAAAATAAATTGTGCGAAAAAACTGAAATAAAAAAAAAACCGCTGATTTATAATTTTGGGAGCTTTTTATTTCTACGCAGTGCATTTTTTTTTTTTATAAAATGACTCATTATCTTTATTCTATAGGTCCATATGATTAAAATGATACCTTACTTATATAGGTTTGATGTTGTCTTACTTCTGGAAAAATCATAACTGCATGCATGAAAATTTATACATTTAAAAATGTCCTCTTCTGACCCCTATAACTTTATTTTCTGCATATGGGGATGTATGAGGGCTCATTTTTGCGCCGTGATCTGAAGTTTTTATTGGTAAAAAGTTACCACAATTATGCTATTTTGGACTTTAGAAATTTTTTACGTGTACACCGTTGACCGTGTGGTTTAATTAATGATACATTTTTATAGTTCGGCGTTTATGCAGGCGGTAATACCACATATGTTTATATTTCATTTTATTTACATAGTTTTTAATGGGAAAGGGGGGGTGATTAAAACTTTTATTAGGGAAGGGGTTAAATCACATTTATTTACAATTTTTTACACTTTTTTTGCAATGTTATAGCCCCCATAGGAGACTATAACATGCATTACATTGATTGCAGACACTGATCAATGCTATGCTATAGCATTGCATTGGTCAGTGTTATCGGCGCTCCACTGCTCCTGCCTGGATCTAAGGCACGGAGCAGTGAATCGACTATCGGACAACGAGGAGGCAGGTAGGGACCCTCCTCGTATCCTAACAGCTGATCCTAACAGCCCAGTGGTTCCGATCAGCACGACTGATAGCCGCCAGGACTGACCCAATATAGTTACATAGTTACATAGTTAGTACGGTCGAAAAAAGACATATGTCCATCAAGTTCAACCAGGGAATTAAGGGGTAGGGGTGTGGCGCGATATTGGGGAAGGGATGAGATTTTATATTTCTTCATAAGCATTAATCTTATTTTGTTCCAGGAATGTATCTAATCCTGTTTTAAAGCTGTTAATTGTTCCTGCTGTGACCAGTTCCTGAGGTAGACCGTTCCATAAATTCACAGTCCTCACGGTAAAGAAGGCGTGTCGCCCCTTGAGACTAAACTTTTTCTTCTCCAGACGGAGGGAGTGCCCCCTCGTCCTTCCTTTGGGGGGGTTTAACCTGGAACAGTTTTTCTCCATATATTTTGTATGGGCCATTAATACATTGTCACCACGTGACCGTGTGTTATATCGCGGGAGCCGGCGCAGGATGTAAATATACGTCCTGCATCTATAAGGGGTTAAAGTAAAAGGTGAGCTGTGATTGGTTGCTGTGGGAAAAATCAGACAATTAGGGTTTCAGGCTGATTGATAAATCTGGGCCTATAATTTTGTCGAATGGTCTTAAATTGGAACTGTCATAAAGCTAGGAGAAGAATGTGCCATGCATGTTCTTTCATGGCTCTGTACTACTTGACTGTTATGGTCACAATGCCTACATAATAGCTCTGCCACACACTACTTTACCTGCTTGCTCTAGCGATTGGTCGGAGTCTAACCACTCAAACTTGAATGGATCAAAACTTTTTACATGTATCCTACGCCATGTCAAACGTTTATTCAAGTAACAAGAACACTTTATAGCTAAGTTCACATTACTGTTACGCTTTGTCCCGATATTGGTCTGTTGGGGATCCGGTAGTTTACCGGTGTTTAGCAGAGCATGCACTATTTTCTTTTGTCCGCTAATTTCAGTTGCTTTGACGGAATTGCCGACGGCAATGTGAAAGAAGCCTAAGGCTAACACCATATACATTGACAGTTCATGGAGGAATCTGATTTACATTATGTACCTGGAGCTATTTGCTCTAGAATGTAAAGTAAGATGAGTAAAATGTCTCTGCTTCCATGCTCTGTGGCAGTACTGCTGGTTTCAGTTCATGTCTGGTTTGTGATGTTGGATAACTGATGTTAATTAAAACCAAATCAGAATAGATTAGTGAGAACAAATTGCGGATCAATAAGCATTACAAATATATTAACACCTTTAGTTATAGAATTTCTGTCTTGCACCAATATAGAGTGGATGTTGCCAAATATCTTTTCATGTATATTCAGCTCAGTAGTTAGTTGTGATTACATACATTTTTTACATTCATTTCAACATTTCCTACCACCTGGGAAGCTATGTTCACTCATTTAAAGACTGTGGACACATTTTAAAGCATCTTTTTATTCTTGCTAAGTACATATTATTATGCACAAAACATTTCCCTATACATGTTTATTAAAATGTACATTGCTATTACTGCCTCTTCAGTTTTCTGTGCAGTTTCTATTTTATTTCCACCCTTCTACACAACCTATATAATTCCCTCCTACAGTCTGCCTTGTATCTGCTCTCTTTTCTCTCTTCAGCCTGTGTGAGCTGCCCTCTGGGGTTTTTCTCCCCTCTTTTGTCTATCAACTATCTTTCTGTGCTAAGTGCTCATTGGTTCTATCTCTGGGAGACTTGAATCTTACACTGATGGTGTAATCTTATATCTGAGTAGCATCTAAATGGTAGCACATTTTTTGAAATTTGCTTTATTTTGCATTCAGGAAACAACTTTGGAAAAAAATAATTGTGTTCATATTCTTTAATCACCTGCCACATCTAGCTATGCTGCACTGGTCATACTCACAATACTCCAAATACAATTCAAAATATCCCTGAGGGCCCCTAGGGTCAATAATAACAATAATTGCCAATTTCCTTTTGGTGCTTATGACCCTAAGTGACTAATAGCCTGAACTAGGGACCCCCTTATTTTAAAACTCTTTCTTTTATTTCGCTTCTTATAATACAAAAAAATACCCAGTGTAGAAAATAATACTTATTAGTGGATTAAAAACACAATTTATAGTTTGGTGGCTACATCCAGAGTTATACTCAACATTTATCTAGTGGTCTACATGAATCCCTATTTGGTAAATTCAGTCCCTGTCTGGTGAAAGGCCTATAAGAACGTTCGATCCTTTGTGTATTAACCCTCATGGACACTTCAAGCTATAATGTTGCTCTCTAAAGCCAACACTGCAGCACCCCCGATGTTTCACTGGCCTCAGCCGGCTTTATCATAGGCCAGGCTACTAAATTCACAATCTTTGCTTAAGGGCTACAACAATGACATGCTCACATATTGACAATACCACAGCCGCCAATTACTGGCTTCAGCAGTAAAGAGCTGGAGACCATTAAACCAGATGTTGCAGCAGTAATGTGGGCATATGGGCACATCATAACTGTAGCTATGGAATCAAAACTGGCAAGGAGGACAGCTGTAGTAGCAACAAATGTGTTGGTGAACATAGCTTTAATTATTATTTCCATTCCAATTTCACATAGTAAAAATATTAATTATTAAATCAGACAACCTCTTTAGTTAAATGTGTATTCTTAACTAATCAATTATAAGATTTAAAAAAAAAAAAGCCTCCTAGTCAGGATGGAGCTATGTGACCATATATTATTTGATCATCCATTACTTTGAACAGGTGCCATGTGATAATATATTTTACCTGTGCACATAGCTTATTAATAAGACAACATCTTTGAACATACATAAAACACAGCTTTACAGTGTTAGCTATGTAAAAAAAAAAATCTCAATATACTCCTCACAATGAAGCTAATTCTTTCATTGGTGTCTTAGAAAAACAAACAAACAATTATTAAAAGAAAAATTATTAAACAATTTTTTTTCCTTAGTATTTTTGAACATCTGCAGACAATATTGTAGAATTTATCAGTTTAACATCAAATACAGCACATTGAATCGCCCCATGAAAGATGTACTTTAAATCATCACAACAGTAAATCTCGTAGCTGTTCACATTCATCACATTTTCTATACATGTATATATTAGACTCTATCTGTACAGCAAATGTCATGCTAAATAGACAGTTACATTACCTCACCTTACCTGCAACGCATATGCACACATCATTTGTTCAAACACTCCATATCCGTGGAAATGGGAAATGTAATTCTTGATGAGGCAAAGGCAAGTACACTTGCTCTTTCCGACCAGGCAGTGCTGTGGCTGCTTGATATCTACTCAAAGCCACAATCACCTTCTGATCTGAGGAGCAGGTGACTGAGAGAGATCCTGTAACATCATGGCAACATTACATCTTAATCATAAAGATAGTGATGTGTAACATTTCACCTCATGACATTTCATTCACTTAAACAATCTACTTGACCTTTCCCTAAATGCGACATGTACCATCATCAATTTCATTCTTTTCTGAAATGGCAATATTCAAGCATGTAGGAATTCATAAAGTAGAAGCATTATAGAGATTCATAAGAGCTGAAGGAACTATTGCAGGTGCTGGTACAGCTGTAGTAAAGTTACAAAAGATAATCACAAGCAGTATGGAAACATATGTTAATATACTCATTCACAAATAAAATTATTAGGCACTGGGTCCTGTCACCAAAGGGCTTAAAAAGGCTTTTGGAGAGAGAATGTTGACTGCTCCTCATGCTCTACTGCGCACTCAAAAACATTTTGCCCAGTTAAAGGGATACTCCGGTGAAAACTATTAAAAAATCTTAATCCTTGCTGTACTTATTAGCTGCTGAATACTACAGAGGAAATTCTTTTCTTTTTGGAATGCTCTCTGATGACATCACAAGCACAGTTCTCTCTGCTGACGTTATTATAATAATAATAATGCTTTATTTATTGTTGTCCTTAGTGGGATTTGAACCCAAGTCCCCAGCACTGCAAGGCAGCAGTGCTAACCACTGAGCCACCATGCTGCCCTTAGCTTACATCTGCTATGCATGATTGCTAAAATGGACAGAGATGTCAGCAGAGAACACTGTGCTCGTGATGTCATCAGTGTTCCAAAAAGAAAGGAATTTCCTCTGTAGCATTCAGCAGCTAATAGGTACAGGAAGGACTAAGATTTTTAATAGAAGTAATTTACAAATAGGTTTAACTTTCTGCCACCAGTTGATTTAAAAGAAAAAAGGTTTTCACTGGAGTACCCCTTTAAGAGGGAGCACATAATTAGACTAAAAGAAGCAAGATGGTAATTTCAATTGTCTAGGCCATTCTTACCAATCTGTCAGGGGGTGTTGAAGTGGTTATTTGGGGAAATGCACACATCACAAACAGGCTTTGGACAGCGAAAATGTTTTCAGTTACTTTGGCAAGGCATATAGGGGGAGATTTATCAAAACCTGCCCAGAGGAAAAGTTGCTTGCTTCTTTCCTTTTTAATAAGGCCTCTGCAAAATGAAAGAAGCAAACTGATTGGTTGCTATGGGCAAATGGGCAACTTTTCCTCTGGACAGGTTTTGATAAATCTCCCCCATAAGGCATATACATTTATCATTGTTTGCTTTGGTAAGCAAGTTCTCAAAGCATTTTTTTTTTTTTGCTTTAGATTTGCTTATGTGCTACATATTTATCTAACTATCAAAGGTGGTTAATAAATCTGGAGCACATAAGCAAAACAAAAAGTCGCAGCTGAGACTTTTTGTAAGACTTTTTTGTGACTTTTTAAATTTGAGTTTTGTACTCCAGGCCAGACTTGGAGCAAGGGTGTGCAACTTTTGCACATCATAAATTTGTGACCCCTGCAAAGTGAAAACTGAAACTTGCTTAGGTAAGGCTGTTTGTAACTTTTTGCTTACTCAAAAGTTGCCCAAAAAGTGCTTAGGCATACATGCAAATTTTTGTGCACCTGGAGTAAGCAAAAAAAGAAAACAAAAAGGCTCTAAATACCTTGATAATTGGCCCTCATATAGTTTTTTGCACAGATCCTGTTAACCAGAATAGGACCTGTGCATGCAACCCTTTGGGTTTTGAATGGCTGCTTCTGCAACTGTACTGCTTGTCATGCATCCTTCCTTTCTCCTCACTCGCACTTTAAGAACAGAAGAACATAATTACAATGACCCTTTAGCTTTTAGTTTCAGGCTGTGCGAATAGTTTACATATTATATGTATGATAAAGTATAGATATATAGAACCATTATTATATATTTACAGTTACACGCAATCAATGATAAAGTGATGACAACCTTGTCTATAAATATGTGTCCACCTTAATCTTTACTCAAATTTAGTTCAGGGTAACAATTTCTTGTGATGTAAATTATACACAGCATCATGACATGCTTGCTAAACAGAGTATTGAAAAGTCATTCGACCCGTTTAACACTAAAATAACAGCAAAGGGAATTAGTGAGGTGAGTAAAACATTCTTCTTGACCATTTAACCTTCACCTTGAAAAACCAAATTGTCTTAAACACCCATGCAATTGGAGAACTAGACTTGACAATTCTTTTGTATGACTCAAATGAATCTTTTCTAAACTTCTTTGTAGACTTACAAAGATTTCTCTTTTTATTGCATGCACTCTATTTCATACTTTCTCAAGCATGGAGACCTCACAGTCACTAAAATGGGTTATGGCCCCTGTCACTGGAGCGGCAGTGTGCATACTCAACTGAAGCTCCAATCAAATTGAGCAGAAACGAGACACTTGGGACTTTTATGCTGGCGACTATTGCAAACAAAGTGGTAAACCACTGGGGATTGTTGATAAATGTGATTTGTGGGAAAACCCCTTTAACTTGTGCCAAGTTGTTAAACCACAGTAATCCCTAACACTTCTTTAAAAGGAATTAAAATGTTACCTTGGTAGCCTGACATAAAAAGAACAAAAGTTAATTTTACCATGTTATTGTTTTGCACTATATAATAGCAGATTAAAAGCCTAAATAGTACATGGAAAATAACATTAATTTCATTCTGCCTAGGAGATAAATTACTTTGGTAACCTTCTAACAATGTTCTTATTTTCTATTTGTTGAAACAATTTTAAATTCTAATTGGAAAGAAAACTCCGAGGTTCCTGCAGAGGCAGATCAAAGTCCCTAATATTTAACCCATGTAGATTTATTAGTGCAGAAAATCATTATAATTATAATATGGTCTTTTTCTTTTGTGTTTGGATAAAACGAAAAAAAAAAAAAAAAACTGAAGTAAAACAGGTAAGTTAAATAAAATCTACAGGGAAAGTTTTCTGCTCTCCAATATTATGTTCTTAACATACTTTTTTCCTAAACTATGTAAATTTCAACACATTCTTAGGGTAGGGTCACAAACAACGTATAGGCCGCATATTTCATGCTGCACAAAATCTGCTGCAAAGCGGGAAATCCGCTGCGTATTCTTCTGTTAGCTGACACACAGAGCTACCCGGCAGCAGCCCTGTGTGTCCAGTGAGGTTTGGAGGTGGAGCAGCTCTTCACAGTTATGAAGGCCCCACCTCCAAACCTCATTGATAAAACATGGCTGCCGCCAGGTAGCCCTGTGTGTCAGTTATAAAAATATGCAGCAGCTTTCCCAGCACATATTGCACAGCATGAAACACTCTGCATAGACATTGTGTGTGATCCTACCCTTAAGGTTTAAATAAGAAACAAAAACATGTTGTTTCGTAAAGTCTGACATACATTCAAATACATTCTTTTCAACAAAACAATAATAAACATATACCAAAAGACCAGAAGCTTTTTGACTAAGGCAATTAAGCTACTCACAACCAGTAACCTAGTCAAATAAGTTACTTTTTGTTTTCCATAATTTAACACATTTATAATGTAAAAGTATTTTAAAGTTTACTAGACTGTTTTATCTTTTTGGATGCTATGTGAAAGCAACAAGACCGCATTTGGTCTTAAAAATTTTTTTTTTACAATATTTCTTTCTCACAATATGAAGTTTTTGCTCTGCAACTGATATAAACTGATTACTTTAAAAAATGATAAAACTTGTGAATACTGATGAAAATTCAGTAGAAAGAACAAGTATGTTTTATGTAAAGGATTGTTTGAGCACATAAGCACCTTCTGTATCTTCTCTACTTGAATCACGTATGATCATGATATTACTGGACATGTGGCCTAACACTACATAAAATACAGCATTGCAGTTTAACCTTTAATTTTTTTTTTCAGTCTCAGAGGCAATCTTTGCCTGCAGCAATAAAGATTGTCTGCTATCAAATACAGCACTTTATAACGCATTCATAAGGTACACAGTGCTGAAGGCTTATTCTTCACTTTTATCTGATTAATGGCAAAACTTAGACTTTTAAAAATGGTGGAATGAGAAAAAACATAAAGCAAACAAGTGAAAAAAGAAGGACTGTGTGGAATCTATTTACCCACTTAAAAGTATTGGGATGGTTTTCAGATCCTTCAGATGGTTTTCCCCACCATTCTGGACTCAGTGTCCCATAATGACAAAGTGAAAATACAATGTTAGAAATCTTCATTTAAAAGGAAAATGTATTAAAAATAATTAAAAAAAATCAGCTAAATATTGCACTGACAAAAGTATTCAGACCTTTAACTGAGCACTTAGTAAAGCACCTTTACAGTGATAACAGCCACAATGAAACAAGAATTGCACACCTTGATTTAGGGATTTTCTGCTATTCTACTCCTCAGGTCCTCTCAAGCTCCCTCAGGACTGATGGAAATATTCAGTTGAGTTCAAGTCAGAGTTTTCCTTATGCTACTCCTTTGTGGTCTTGGCTATGTGTTTAGGATCATGTGTTTTGGGGAAAATCCATCAAAACTTATGCAGAGGAAGAGTGGTGCAGCTGCCCATAGCAACCAGATTGCTTCTTTCATTTTTGGATAGACCTCTGAAAAATAAAGAAAGCAATCTAGATGGTATGGGCAACTGGTCAACTTTTATTCTGCAAATGTTTTGATTAATCTCCCCCATTGTCTTGTTAGAAGGTGATCTTCGGCCCAGAGAATATCTCTATTAGAGATGAGCTAACTTTTGAAAAATTTGATTTGACCGAGTTGCCAAATTTTTGGAAAAAATTTGGTTCGATACAAATTTATTTGTAGTGAATCTATATTAAAAACAGCTATTTCTGGCCTACAGAGAGCTTAAATGGGGTATAAACACTTTGTTGTGTTCTAACACGCATATGGAGTGTGCTGGGGTAGTGAAATAATACTGTCATTCAGTATGACATGCATATTACAGGCATCACATTTAGAATCACTGCCGCAGAGCGGCACAATGACAGAGCCTGGAGGTGGAATCAGTATGAGGAGATCATATAGTGGCAGAATGACACAGCGTGGAGGTGTTGGCAGCATGATGAGACCATATAGTGGCTGAATGCCACAGCGTGGAGGTCTTAGCAGGATGAGGAGACCCTATAGTGGCTGAATGACACAGCTTGGATGAGGCTGAAGCTTGATAGACCATATAGTAGCTGAATGAAACAGTGTGGAGGTGTTGGCAGCATGAGGAGACCATGTAGTGGCTGAATGACACAGTGTGGAGGGGTTGGCAGCATGAGGAGACCATATAGTGGCTGAATAACACAGCCTGGAGCTGGCAGCTGTATGAGTAGACACTAGGGCTTCACAATCCCTTTTATTAAAAGATACATTTTGAAATTTAAATTGAAGATTTATGGTAGCTAGTGCTATCATAATTTTTTTTAGGTCCAGGCCCAAGCCCAGCAGCATCAGTAAACCATATATTGCCTGAGTGACACAGCCTGTAGTTGGCTGAAGCATGAGGAGACCATATAGTGTCTGAATGGCACAGCCAGAAGTTGGACGCAGCATGAGTAGACACTAGGGCTTCATAATCCCTAAGATTAAAAGATGACTTCTGAAATTTAAACTGAAGATTTTGGGTAGCTAGTGCTACCATAACAATTTTTTTATTCCCAGACCCCGGCCCAGCAGCATCAGTAAACCATATATTGTCTGAATGACACAGCCTGGAGTTGGCTGAAGCATGAGGAGACCATATAATGTCTGAATGGCACAGACAGGAGTTGGCAGCAGCATGAGTAGACACTAGGGCTTCACAAACCCTAAGATTAGAAGATTAATTTAGAAATTTAAACTGAAGATTTTGGGTAGCCTGGAGTTGGCTGAAGCATGAGGAGACCATCTAATGTCTGAATGGCACAGCCAGGAGTTGGCAGCAGTATGAGTAGACACTAGGGCTTCACAATCCCTAAGATTAAAAGATGAATTCTGAAATTTTAACTGAAAATTTTGAGTAGCTAGTGCTACCATAACAAAAATGTTATTCCCAGACCAAGGCCCAGCAGCATCAGTAAACCATATATTGGCTGAATGACACAGCCTGGAATTGGCTGAAGCATGAGGAGACCATATAGTGTCTGAATGGCACAGCCTGGAGTTGGCAGAAGCATGAGGAGACCATTGAAATTTATGATTTTGAAATTAAAATGTAAGATTTTGAAATTTAAATTAAGGATTTTGAAGTTGAACTTTTAAATCCCAAGTTTTAGTGTCCCGGGCCCCGGCGTGTGGGTACAAAGGACCAAATCTAACAAGGAGTCACATGTCACATGGCAGCACAATGACAGAGCCTGGAGGTGGCATCAGTAGGAGGAGACCATATAGTGGCTGAATGGCACAGCCTGGAGTTGGCTGAAGCATGAGAAGAGACCATATAGTTGCTGAATGAGACAGCCTGGAGGTGGCATCAGAATGAGGAGATCATATAGTGGCCGAATGACTGCCTGGAGTTTGTGACAGCATGGGGAGACCATATAGTGTCTAAATGGCACTGCCATGGAAACAGGGCTTTTCAAATAAAAATTCAGTGTTTTATTCACACTTGGCAAACAGCAAACAGTCTTAAATGCAGATCAAAGAAAAAGTGACAAAAGTCCACCTGCGTTCCTTAGGTGTGTGTTGATCATGCAATGTGGCATCAAGCAAGTCGTTTCCAAACCAGCAGGCACTCTGCTCACCAGCTTCCTCACTCCACAATGTAGATCTCAACACTCAGCTATCTGGCAATGTGAGCTGCAACATGCAAATCCCTCTCAGCTGGTGGAGCAGCTTGTCTTTAAGGCCAACAAATGGCGGCCTGGATTGTGGAGAATGGCCCCCACCCAACACTTGACCATTCCCAGTAAGAGTCATCCCGGATTGGCTTTCCAGCCATACTACAGCAACAGTGTCAGTCTGCATCGCAGCACAGACACTGTACAATTATCGGCTCTTACTTCACCAAGGCCAGGAGCCTTTTTGACACATACCGACCATCAACCACAATGTCCTTCACCTTCTCACAGGCCTCACAATCTCTAAGAATAAAAGATTAATTTTGAAATTTCCATTGAAGATGTATGGTACCTAGTGCTACCATAAACATATATAGGTAATGTCCTAGGCCCAGCAGCATCACTAAGCCATGTAGTTTCTTAATGACACAGACTGGAGCTCCCTGAATCATCAGTAAACCATATACTGGATGAATGTCACCGCCTGGAACTGGCTGAAGCATAAGGAGACCATACAGTGACTGAATGACACAGCCTGGAGTTGGCTGAAACATCATAAGATATCATATAGTGGCTGAATGAGACAGCCTGGAGGTGGCAGCAGCAGCATCAGGAGTCCTGAAAGTGACCTGGCAACAGAGTGGTGCTGTGGGTGGCAATACCAGTACCTGGTGACGAAGGTGGGTGAAAAATGGTCTGATGTGGAGGAATGTTTGTAACTGGGGAGCAGCGCCTTAAATCTGTTTGGCACTATCCATATTTGTGAAGTGTTGGTGTGGCACCATGGCCAATCTACTCTCATGCATCAGGCATTGGCGTTTTGAAATCCTGGCTGATCCATGCCTGATTCATCTTCACAAAGGTCAGTCTCTCCCCATTTTTCATCAACAAACAAGTTCTCCTTGGGGTGACTATGTCCCCCGCCGCACTTAACACCCGCTCTGATGGCACACTACTGGCCGGGCAGGATAGCTTTTCCAGGGCAAACTCTGCTAGTTGCGGCCTCAAATCAAGTTTGGCTGCCCAGAAGTCCAGTGGATCTTCAAGGTGTGTTGGCATGGGCATGTCAAGGTACGCCAACACCTGCTGGTTAAGGTTCTGCTCCAGGTGTACCTGGGTGAAGAAAGCTACTCATCAGCGACTGTAGACTCAGGCTGCTGATGATATACCTGGTACTGCTCCTGCCACCCCACCCTCCCCAACAGCCATGGCAGTGGAAGGGGGCCCCCGATTCAGACCTGCGAAAGGATGGACGATGGACGATGGCGCCAACTGACGACATAGGATGCCTCTGTTGTGGGTCATTTTGTCCTCCCTCTAAGTGGGTGTAAAAAAGGCCCCTATTTTGTGACGGTAAGGAGGGTCCAATAAGGTGGAGATCCAGAAGTCATCCCACTGCCGAATGGTGACAATTTGGCTGTCTCTACGCAAGCAAGTGAGCATGCATCGTGCCATTTGTGCATGTGACTCGGAGGGACTCCCTGCCTCCATCTCCACTGCCTACTGCCACGATGTGTCTGGGTCCTCTGTCTCATCTTCCTCATCACCCTCTAGCTCCTCTGGCTGCTCCTGCTCCCCCTCTCCTGTCAGATTACTAGATATAAATGCCCATTTGGCGAAACCTAAACTGTGCTCCACTGTGCCCCTCCCCCTCATCCTCCTCCAGTTCAGCCCCCCACAGGGCTCATATATCCGTGAGATGTAGTCACCACGTCTCTAGTGCGATATTCGCATTCATTGTGAATCGAATATTTCCTGAAATTCATGAATTCGGGTTCGTCAGCTTCGATTCGCTCATTTCTAATCTCTATACTTCGCTCTATTTGCTCCATTGCTTTGTTCCACCGGTTTTTCAAAGGTCTTCATTCCCAATTGTTTGTTTGTGTTAATTTAAAAGCCCTTTATTCCAATTGGGATTGCTTTAGGGATAAGACAAGGGAGTCCTTTTTCACCCATTTTTTTTTATTGTGGCCCCTTGCCCACCTATTCATAATAAATGCTTTACGGAATTTACCTCTTCCCTCCCCAGGGTGTATGGGTAAATACTGGGAAGGGGAAGCAGCTACAGAGCAGAATTGTGATGACATCCTACTCTGTACCGTGCAGCCCCCAGCTGGAATCAACAGCCAGGGGCCTCAGCTAATGGGCTGTAGCAGCGAATGCCGCTGCAAGGCTACTAACCCTTTAGATCCCATGATCAAAGCTGATCGCGGGACCTAAAGCTAGCGACTTAATGTTCTCAGCTGGTTGCTATGGGGGATCGGGACCACCGCGGGGCAATTGCATGGTCCCGCTCACCTTAACTGACAGCTCCCTACCTTCCTCTGTGCCATCGAATCTTCGGTCTGTGGCTCCTGCCTGCTTTGGCAGGTTAGAGCAATCGACCACAGATAACACTCATCAATGCTCTGTAATAACACAGCATTGATTGGTGTTAGGAATCAATTGATTCCATGTTAAAAAAATATAAAAGATAATTCAAAAAAAGTAATAACTGTGTATAACCCCTCCCCCTAATAAACCTTTGAATCACCCCATTTTCCCATTTTATAAATAAAATAATGTAAAAATAAATAAATACATAAACAAATGTGACATTGCCACATGTGTAAATGCCTGAATTATTAAAATATAATGTTAATTAAACTACACAGTAAATGGCGTAAATGGGAAAAAAAAATACCAAAGTCCAGAACTGTGCATTTTTGATCACTTCATATAGGAGAAAAAATTCCATAAAAAGTGATCAAAAAGTCCATTAAAAACAAAAATCTAAAATTACAGTTAAAAACTACAATCAGGGCAACAATAAAAGCCCTTATATAGCCCCATATGCGGATAAATAAAAAAGTTGTAGGGGTCAGAAAGGGACAATTTTTTTTTTTTTACTAGCAAAATGAAACAAAATGCATATAAATTGGGTATCGTTGGAATCGTATGGACCTACAGAATAAACATAATGGCCCTCATTTACTAAGAGTGGAGTGTAGGTTTCTTTGTGGGTTTTATTCCCCTACAATTTTTTTCCCACGGTATTTACTAAGGTTTCCCTACATTTTTCACTTTCCCCACACTTTGCTTTTTTTTACACATGCTCTGATCTGTCGGGTTTTCCTCAGCTCAAATGCACCACATTTTATGTGGAAACCTTAGTAAATATGTTGGGTTTTTGGGAAAATGTCGGGAACATGCCCATTTTGGAGACCACTCCCCCTTTCCCCAGGGATCACGCCCCTTTTTCGGGTTTTCTTAGCAAAGTGGAGAGTTAGTCGGGTTTTTTTCAATTCTTGCACAAATTCTGTCGCAGACAGAATTTCTGGCGCACTGCAACAGAATCTAGGGCACAACTCGACAAAACATGTCGGGTTTGCAATAGTAAATGAGGGCCAAAGTGTAATTGGTAAAAACTCAACCTTCTAAAAGTTGCATAATGGCACTTTAAAAAAAAAAAATTATTTACATTTTTCCTTATAAAGTACAATAAGTCTTGCTAACAACAAGTCATATGGATAAAATAAAATTATGAAAAATTGGAAGAGTTATGGATTTTAAAGGATGAGGAAAAAATGAAAACACAAGATACAAAAATTGCTGCATCATTAAGGGGTTAAAGTGAAAGCGAAAAAAGCACAAACACGCACTTTATGCTCATAATATTTTCTTCCCTTTATTAGTGCCCCTCACCTCTATCCTTAACGTGTATCATGTCATTGAGAAATGTTCCCACATCTCTGGTTTGAAAGTGAACTACAACAAATTATCATTCCCCATCACATAGTTAAATTGCTTCAACTAAATTTTAAGATGTCATAAAACATTTTGTATACCACTGTGCTTTTGGGAACTTTTAGTGAAGCAGAATTTTTTGGACTCTTCTATAGATCTGTGAATCCACACAATCTATGAGCTCTACAGGCAGTTCTTTGCCCTCTCATAGCTTGGTTTTTACTCTGAAATGTGAGACCTTATATAGACAGGGGTGTATCTTTACAAATCATGTCCAATCATCTGAATTTACCATCTATGACCACAGTTAAGGCATGAGAAATAGAAGACCTACATTTTAAATGTCATAATAAAGCATCTAAATACTTATTTCTATGTGAAATGGCATTTTTTTAATAAATATATAAAAATGACTAATATTCTGTTTTCACAGTTTCAGTTATTGGGGAAGCAAACTGATGAGGGAAAGCTTGATTTAATTTCGATTTTAACCATTTTAAGGCCACATGATAACAAATTGTAAAAATAAATGAAAGGTCTAAAGACTTTCCGAATGCATTCCGAGTGTCTACCATCTGTTTATCTATCTAGCAGCTACCTTATATCTGTCCATTTATCTAATCTATCTTTCATCTATCTGATTAACATAAAACAAGCAAGAAAAACAAGGAATGCACTTATTATCTATTATTATCTATTATCTACTCATCTGTCTATCCAGATAATTCATATCTATTCATCCATCCATTATTTGATTTACCTAATTTAAGTAGTTTGGAGTAGCCATATTAGTCCAGTGATGCAGATACGGAATCATAGAACTTAGTGTAATAATGTTACATGTTATGGTTACTAGATACTGGAATTGGGTTGCTGTTCTATTATTTTTTCTGACTGCCATATTAGAAAGGATATCTTTTTAAGATAAGGAAAATTGGCTTGTGCCTCATGGGGGTTTGACATCCTTTGTATCTACACTGTAGGAAAATAGATTGCACTGAGTGGACTGATGTCTTTTTTAGCCTCGCAGTGTACATGAACACCATTAATCCCTATGAGACATCAAATACACTTTGGTTGATAAACTCATAATATGAACTTACAGTCACTGTTAAACTAGAGTGAATTTAATAGCTTCATCTATTGGATCATTAATACATAGATAATCCCTGAGCAGTATATTGAGTTAGACCACTGTAGCAAATTAGCACTCTCTTACACTTTACCTATTGACTTAATTCTAAACACATTATAATGTCATTATAATAATGTTGACAGATGTTATCTTTTGTGCTTAGAATCAGTTCCCAAATTTCATTTTCTAATACAAATCGGTAACCTGCAGGTACAAGAACATGCTTGTATACTCATAAATAAATCCCATAGCTTCCATATGGGATCTGTGAGAATGCATGTTGTGACTACAACTACAACACAAAGAGGTGCAGACAAGCATAGTATTATCACACATATTAATATTATTCATGGTGCTCTCCAATGAATGGTCCAGAAGTGTCATGCATCACAATAAAGAACATTGCCTGCTTTGATGGAAAACTATTGGGGATCTATACACCCTATCCTTTTTGGTTTATCTTTGTTGGTGCCTCATCATATTTAGCATGTATAGACCAAAACAAATCAATAACATTTATGACTATTATATCAAATATACATGCAGAGTCCTAAAATCTAATCTCAAATCCAAAGGACCTATAGAAAAACAATTCTCAACATTTGAACAACAAAAATGCATGCCCAAACTCAGAGAGCATTTTACTGTTTACAGATGTGTCCACCCTCACATTTTCCTTACATTTGTTCCGAGTTAAAATCGCATATCCCCTATACACAGGATAAGGTAAAAATATATCAGAACCTGGGGGGGTGTCTAAGTGCTGGGCTCCCTGCGATCTCCAGAATGGGGCCCCCGAGTGCCAGCAGTCTCCCTGTGATCTGACACTTATCCTCTATACTGCCAAAAAGAGATTAGCAATGTTAACTTGCAATACCCCTTTCCTATAACCCTAATACCCATTCAACACAATGCCTCAAAATGCTCAAAAAGCTTACTATTCTTAACAGTGTGTCTCCACAAATTGGAATACACGGTGTTTACATATAGTAAAGAAGATCAAGAACTCAAGTTTTGTGTGAAACTAGTTATCTCACACCATATATCTCTGAATTCAGAGGTTATAGATAAGATTAAAAAGGACACATCTATATGTGCATTCAATCAACTGACGTTGCACGGACAAGCTGGTGCTATACAAATGAGAAACAAAGTGTAAAATTTGTGTCAATTCCTGCTATAAATTCACAACACATAGAATGATTTGCAGATTTACATAATTTGCTGCCAAGAAATAGGGCTGCTTAAGACTTTATTCAATGCGTTGTGTTGTATTATACTTTTCTTGTGGCGTTTGAGTGTAGAATCCCTCAGTTTCATATTGAATGCTAAACCTTTTTAATCTTTGGTAAAATAATAATCTAGAATGTTTTGTTTAAAGTTTGTGATGTAAAATTTGTCTTTTGTTTTAATAAACGCCTAACATGTTTCTCTTATAAAAGACATTAGTCTGAATCTTACATAGAAGGACATGGTAACTAGATTTCGTCTTAAATCCTGATAATTAATGTGTGACTCCAATTAAATTTATCTCCAACCTCTTCACCCCAAAAAGTATTTATTATTTTAATTCTGAAATCACAACAGGCAGATCAGTTCCAGACTTTAAAAAACAGCTGCTCTTAGCCAGTCCAGCTGAATAAGGTGCTTTCCTACAATCAAACAAATGATACAACCCTATTTATTATAAAATACATAAAACTATAAGTACAACTACTATATATATATATATATATATATATATATATATATATATATACACACACACACACACACACTATATATTACTGTAGTTGTTGTTGATGATGCTGATGCATTGCTGTTGTTGTTTCTGGGTTTTTTTTTGTGGTGTTTTGTGGTGTTTTTTTTATGTTGATTTTGTAATTATTATTATTAGTAATAGTATTATGAAAATGTTTATGACTTTCTTTAGGCAAAGAACTAGGTATGCACTGCTAAATATGCACCACAATACACTTTACTACTGTTAAGTAATAATTTATATTGTTAAGATGATAGATGCTGTCCTATCTTGCCTGCCGTATCGTTATACCTAAATGCCCTGGATAATCCTGGATAAATTATTGGCAACTCTATGGCATCTAAAACGCTGGGCACATGCCCTGCCAAAGTCTTAGTCTTATGATTTCCAAAGCTACACCCCTGCATCCAGCTCATTTAAAATTGAATAGTTGTCAATAAATCAGGGTGACCAGTATGAAAAAAAGTTAAAGGCATTTTACCAATTTGCAAGATGGTTACATCAGAATAACACTAAACCTGTTATAAACAAAAGGGAAAAGAGTGCTCAGTTTATGACTAGTAGACACTTAGGAAAGCTGGCTCAACATAAAATTTTAGTATTTGACTATTTAGTTAAGCTTTAAACCCTTAAAGGGGTTCTAGGGTGCTTAAACATCTTATCCCCTATCCAAAGGATAGGGGATAAGATGCCTGATCGCGGGAGTCCTGCCACTGGGGACCCCCCGGATCATGCACGCGGAACCCCGTTTGTAATCTGTTTGCAATATGTTTAAGCACCGGAGAACCCCTTTAAGGACACAGGGTTTTTCTGTTTTTGCACTTTCATTTTTTCCTCCTTACCTAAATCATTACCCTTTCAATTCTGCACCTAAAAATCCATATGATGGCTTATTTTTTGCGCCACCAATTCTACTTTCTAATGATATTAGTAATTTTACCCAAGTAATTTTACAAAAATATAAAAATCATTATGCGACAAAATTGAAGAAAAAACACAATTTTGTAAGTTTGGGGGGCTTCCGTTTCTATGCAGTAAATTTTTCGGTAAAAATGACGCTTTCTCTGTATTCTGTAGGTCGTTGGATTAAAATGATACCCTACTTATATAGGTTTGATTTTGTCTTACTTCTGGAAAAAATCCTAACTACATAACTACATAAACTTAAGACATTTAAAATGTTCATTTTCTGACCCCTATAACTTATTTATTTTTACATGTACAGGGCGTGATCTGAAGTTTTTAACTGTACCATTTTTGTATTGATCAGACTTTTTGATCGCTTTTTATTTATTTTTTCAGTTTAATATATTTTTATAGTTCAGACATTTATGCACGCGGCGATACCATATATGTTTATTTTTTATTATGGTTACATATTTTTATATGGAATTTGGGAAAAGGGGGGTGATTTAAACTTTTAATAAAGAAGGGGTTAATGTGTGTGTTTTTAAACTTTTTTTTACTTTTTATTTGTATTTGTACTTTTAGTCCCCTTAGGGGACTTTTAGGAGGAATCATTAGATTCCTCATACATATCAATGTGGTTTCATAAAACCACACTGATCTGTGTGCTCTGCACTCAATTGATCAAGCCAGGCCCTGCCAGGCTTTATCATTCAGAGCACAGGAGCCAGCAGTGAAGGAGAAATAAGCCCTCCGGCTACCTCAGCAGTGGATCGCCCCCTGCGATCACGCTGCGGGTGGGCGATCCACCCCACTGGACCACAGGGAGCCTTTAAATGTCCCTTTAGATGCCGCTGTCAACTTTGATAGCGGCTATCTAAAGGGTTAATAGACGCATGTCGGCTATTCACGCCAGCCCTCAGCTACAGGAATCAGCTTGGGGCTGGCCAGTATGACGAGTCGGGAGCCCGCGTCATACACCACTTGTCATCTCTTTTTTTTAAATAATTTTTTGTTATAATATTTTAAATCCTTAAATATTACTCTTTTTTTTAGACTTCTATTATTTCTTAGAGTTGTATTATTTATTAGATTTCTGATAGTCTTTAGATGTCAGTATTTTACCTGAATCATGACTTTTTGTTTTTGTCGAATACACATTTCTTTCAAATGTGATGTGAGAGTGGAGATTTTTTTTGGATTGCACTGTACATCCTTTAGATATTCTTATTGATCACTAAAATCTGGAAGTCATCCATGCACCAAAAGATTATAATAAAGACTTGAACTGTGTTGAATAGAGTGTTATTTTGTTCTTGATGTAATCCTGTGATCACTTATCGACCTGAGTTGAAGAATGAAAAGGCTAATGTTTTTTCCCGGATATTCTCAGAACCTAAATGTGGAGATCAATCCAAAGGGACAAATTACTTGTAAAGGAGGCTATTTATTCAAAAGAGTTCCCAATCCTTCTAGAGAAGGTCTAAATCAATGGCCGGTTACTCAATCATCATTTAAAACATGTCACTCTTCTCTTTGCAAAATGGTTTGCGAACATTAACTTTGTGTTTGACCCAGAGGGAGCTTTACTTGATATTCTAATGCAGTGGTTCTTAAACTTGTTGGAGGCACTGAACCCCACCAGTTTCATATGAGCATTCACCGAACCCCTCTTAATTGGAAAAATAAAATATGATTTTTTCAAATTCAAAACATAGGAGGTATATATTTAAATATATATATTTATACATAGGTGCACAAAATAAACAAAACAATTAAGAACAAAGAACAAAACCATGAAAACATGATTTTCACACAAAAACATAATGAATATTTACTGTGTGACTTCTGCTGTTGTCTTTCAGAGACCAGTTCAGAAATGCGCAGCTTTACCTTGGCAAGTGCCACTCTCATGTCATTTTCGCAACAATGGCAGTGTTCCCCTACATTAGGCAGGCAGTGTTCCCCCCACATTAGGCAGGCAGTGTTCCCCCATATTAGGCAGGCATTGTTCCCCCACATTAGGCAGGCAAGTCTTCCCCCACATTATGTAGGCCAGTGGTCTTCAACCTGTGGACCTCCAGATGTTGCAAAACTACAACTCTAATCTTGTACCTGTGACCAAATTTTAAGCAGGGTATCCAGAAATGTGTTATCCTATATAGTACATGTCTCCTTATGTATTTCTTTTGATTTTCTAAAGCTAATCTTTGTATCTTGAACAATAATTTATTTGAATTTTGTACTGCACCTCCGTATAAAGAAATGAACATCATCATAAATGTAAAATAGATATCTAGTCAGAAAGGACAAGTAGTCAACACACTGGTATCAGCAATCAGTTTCACTTTATGTAGGTGATTTTAAAAGCCAGTTTATACCGCATGAAACAAGTTATAGACAACTGACGCTTCTGAGCTTACATCTTTGCTCATATATAGTTGTAGCAACCAAAATTTTGAAAGGCCATTACCTGTGAAAAAAGTGCAGAGAACTGGCTACATGTTGTGATGATTCGCTCTTGAAAAAAGGTGCGGTTGCAGTATAGAGGCAAGGAGGCAGTATTTTCCAAATCAAAGTTGTGTTTTATTCACACTTGGTCTTTAAATGCAGAACAAAGGAAAACGAAACAGAAGTCAACCTGTAATCCTTAGGTGTTTGTTCACGCTTGAGTTCATGCCATAAAAACAACTCTTTTCCGGGCCTCCCAGGAGGCTGTTCTCCAGCTGTTCTCCAGCTTCCAACCTTGAAGCAAACGTAGGAAAGAACTCCACTCTCTGCTCTCTCTGGCAGTGTGAGCTGCAACTAGCAAATCCGCCTCAGCTGGTGGAGCAGCCTGCCTTTAATGCAAACAAAAGGTGGCCTGGATTGTGGGGAATGACCCCCACCCTGCACTTGGTCATTCCCAGTAAGAGCCGTCCTGGATTGGCCTTCCAGCCATACTACAGCCACAGTGTCAATCTGCATCGCAGCAAAGACACTGAATGAATACCGGCTCTTACTTCACCAAAGCCAGGAGCCTTGGTGACACATATCGCCCATCCACCACAATGCCTTTCACCTTCTCACAATGTAAAAAGACATTGGTGTCCGTGAGTAGACAAAACCCTCTCTTCTATATATTAATATATTAAAATTTGCAATATTTTGTGAATATATAGACGAATATTCTTCCTATATTCGCAAATTTCCCGTATTTGTTATATTCACATTTTAGCGTATGTGAATATTGGCATATTCGCGTATTCGAGGAAGAAAACAGTGAGGGGGTGGGCACATTTACTAATGGTTGCTAGAAATGTTATTGATAACCTCTGACAAGTGTATTTGCATCATTCTAATTGGCCCACAAGTTAAAAGAAGGAATATTCACATATGCGGAAAAAAAAGCGAGTATTCGCAAATTTAAATATATAGCAACTATATTCGCAAAATTCAAAATTTTTGAATTTGCGATATTCGCAATAAAAATTTGAAAAGCGAATATTCGCGCCCAACACTACTAATAAGTACTGGAAGGATTAAGATTTTGTTATTGAAATAATTTACAAATCTGTTTAACTTTCTCGCATCAGTTGATTTAAATCTGGCTATGATTTAAATCTGCATCTGGCTTTGGAAATCTTTCCCCCACCACTACATAGCAAGTTAGTTATAAACAAATAAGACAGACATGAACAATTTGATGGATGCTACATTTGTACTATAAGTATGGACTAGTACTAAAGTACTAAAATTCAAACATAAACTTGGTTCACTGGTTTCAGTTCGCTCACATTATGTATATCCAAAGATAATATTTGAGTTGTATGTATTTTTGCTCTTTTCAGTCCTTATTTCTCTTTTAATGAATTTAATTTAATCTTCCCTTTAAAGATCTTTGAAGTACATGGTAATTGAGCGATTCATCTTTGGAAATATAATTTCTATTTTGAACAGATAATTGACTGTCAATGATGTAGCCTCAAAGGAAATTCAAGACTTTTATATTGTTAGAATGAAATGGCTTCGTCCTCTTGGTTTCACACTAACAATAATAATAAAGAATAAACTTTGGTAACTTATAGACTTAGGATTTTAAAACTGATATCTTATGGAACTCCAATGTAGCCTACTTAATATCTAATTAATCTTTTATCAATACTCTTAGACAATCTGTTAAACATTAAAACAGTACTCTGGAGGGAAAAAAATGTCTGCCAGACCACAGTCTGATCACAGTGCTCTCTGCTGCCATCTCTGTCTATATCAGGATTCTCTGGAGCAGGAAAGGTTTGCTATAGGGATTTGCTCATGCTCTGGACAGTGTCTGACATGGATAGGTGGCAGCAGAGAGCACTGTGGTCAGACAGAAAATAACTACACATCTTTGTCTGGAGAATGATAAGCACTGGAAGGCCTGAGATTTTTAAACAGATAATTTACATATTTGTATAATTTTCTGGCACCAGTTGATTTTAATACTTTTTTTCCTCCAAAGCACCCCTTTAAACTTTTTTCAACATCTTTATAAAAGGACTTTTTGATTTTGTGATGTCCCAGTATGGGAAATAGTCTTGTAAAGTACTTAGGCCCTGTCAGGTTGAGTCTGCAGTTCTCCTGCAGTGTTTCCCCCATTGTGTTATCTGTATATTAGGTGTATTAGGTATAAAGGACCTTTAAGGACCTTTGAGTTAGTCACATGATGTTGTTGTCACATGTTTGTTACCCAGGGAGCACCAGCTAACCAGGTGACCTGCAGCTTGACCTATGGGCTTCTTGCTAAGCCCCCCTTTATAAGAGGGGCAGCCATTACAATCACTCTCTTATCACTCCTGCTGAGATACAGTAAAGACTAGACATCTCAGAGCCAGTGTCCAGCACATCTGGAGGCCTCAAGCCTAAAAAGCAGCCACATGTCAGTAAGTCATGTCATCTATGTCTGCTGTCACTACCTACAGTCAAGTCAAGTCTATAGTCAAGTCTATTATAGCCAGCGTGGCTGAGTTGAAGTCTGTCCAAACACTTTAAGTCCCAACAAGCTGCAAGCTCCCCTCTGTGTTACTGGCCACCTCTCTGGGATTCTGGCCTAGCTGTAAAGCATATTACCATATGTCTACCTCATTAAAGCTCCTGTTAACCCTAACCTGGTCTTGGACTATTATTACCCTCCCCAACCTAGGAATAGTGGTGCTACCTTTCGGGTGGTTACCGGTAAAACCACGCCCTGGCATCACAAACATTCAGGGGTTAATACCATCTGCCGCTGGGCTACAACATTTTCCCCATATACCTCATTGCAGCCCCATGGCACATAACAATTTATTATATGTCACTGTGAAGGTTTGAAGCTGCAGTCACATGACATCTTTTATTAACCATCCATTAATACATTAATACAGTACCCACCAAATAGAATTCATCACTAGGTAAGCTTGGTAATCAGTATTGCCCTTTCTCCTTTCATATCACAGCCAAAGTAGAAGGAAACATCTAAGATTAAGGTTATAGCAAAATCTGCCTGTTGTTCATCCATCTAATATCTGTCAGCCATTTCCAAGCTTGTAGCAGTTCTGAAATCCTCAAACCAAACTAAAAAGGATACTATTGTTAACTAAATACAAGAACATATATAATAAACTCTAGTGTTGCAAAACTACAACTTCAACAATTGCACGTTAATGGAAATGTTACAAACATAACTGTATGCACTGATGATCGAAAAAAAAAAACTGTCCAGCTTAAAATATTAAGAGCTCTTATGTTCATAAGTCTCTATTTAGACCAAGACAAAGAAGTTCTAGCTGTCAGAAAAATTGTTCTGCCAATTTCACAGAACCTTTCACACTGTATGACATGCATTTTATTTATGAACCATTTCATAAAAGTTTCATTATTGCTTTGGTGAGTCATAATAAGCTGTCACTAAGGCTGCTTTCACACTATAAAGTTCTTCCATTTTAAAGAGCCATCATAATGTTCTGTTAGGAAAACCCAAACAGCAGTTAAACGTCCGTTACAAAATCCCGTTAAAGTCTATGGGATTTTTACATAATTTGTTTTAACCCATCATAGCACATTATTAATAACATACGTTATTTGTGACGGGAGAAAAAACGGTACATGCACTATTTTTCTCCTGTCACCATATAATGCCCGTTATTAATAACGGTCTATGAAAATTTAAAACAGATAATGTAGAAATCCCATAGAATTAAATGGTATTTTGTAATGGCCGTATGGGATTTTGTAATTGCCGTTTAACGGCCGTTTTTAAGGGTTTTCATAACGGAACATTATAATGGCACTTTAACACGGAAGAAAATTATAGTGTGAAAGCAACCTAACAGACGCTGGCCGCTTTCGTTGCACAATCTTTTCTTCTACAAATATAAATTACTTATTATTGAGCAGAACATAACTATAGATAACTCCTTAGTGACCAGCCTCTTTTGGCTATAAAAGAGTTATTACCATATTATAAAAAGATGTATAATTGGTGGGGGGGGGGCTACTAATTCTGAGAAAGAAGAGCTGCAGCTCCAGTTCGGTACCTGCACAGTCTTTCCCTACAGAGCAGCACAGGGTCACCTGCTC